>NC_045624.1:12736590-13039621 GCF_009829155.1 Mustela erminea | reverse complement strand
TTAATACTGACTGATAAACAGTGGTAGGACTTGCTGAAGGACATTCTTGCATTTCCTTTCTTAAGTGTCTCTTGCAACAAGATGGGTTGGGTATCCTGCTGTCTGGCATTGGTTCACTCCACTCAGAAAAAGGGGGGTGGAATCCCTGCCTTCTGGTGGTTCCATTGAGGGCTTTGATTCCATGTTGCTTTGCCTGGCAATCTGGCTAGAAGGGTTGACTTGGTCTGTGCACCAGAGATGTTCGTTACCATAGTGACATGTTCTTCCGGTGAAGCTGGAAACAGAGACAGGGGAAGGGATAGGGGAAGAGTGTACAACATTTTGACTTTGTATCGACTGATTGTTAATTGCAGCAACAGAAAATGGACACGGCTCAGCAGGGGGATTGAATACACTGATACCCAGTGTTGGCAGAACCTTGTATTTCACTTGAACTAATGGAGACGCTCTTCCCCATCACCCAAAATACAGCAATCACTGTCAGCTGCAAACAGCCGCTTACCACGGCCGTTTCTGTCCGTTTGACATTCTTGTTAGGTATTATTGAGATAGATGGTATGCCAGCGTTACAAATCCCGGGGGACTTAAGGTCACTATCTTCATTTTTAACCTCAAAACACAATCTGTGAAAGCTAGATCTTCTCTTCTAGGCAACAAGAGACACATTTTGGAAATAAGTGCATCTTATATTAGTAGAATTCACAAGCAATTCCAGTAACATAGAACATCATTTCTGGACTTAATCAGCGTTCTTCCTAGATTGGCAGATTTAGGAAGGAAGTAAAAAAAAGAAATTGATATCCCTGTATTTCAATTTAAGGCAGGCAACTTAGGGAAAGATACTTATCTCGTAGTATTCATTAGTAGCCTCAAAAGATTTGTTAGTCCTTTGTCTTTCAGGGAAACATCTTAGATTCAAATTCTGGGAGATACATGTTGGGTGAGGGGAAAGGGAAACCAGAGAAAAGACTGTGTAAAATCTGTCAGTATTATGGGAAAACTAGAGATTTATCTAAATGATTGTACAGTCCCATAACTCAATCATTTGCTAATCAATGTTCATTACATTAGAAAGTGCTATTTGTGCATTTTAAAATAAAACAAAACCACATAATTAATAAGAAAACAAAAGTCAAATCTATATCTGATTTGAAGATGAAGTCCTTTGGATGTATGTTCTCTCTGAAATCCATTTCTTCAGTGCCTGCTGCCATGATTGTGCCAAAAAATACGCATTTCTGGTCGCTGTGTATTTATTTGTTTGTCTTATTGAACGTAAGTTCCTGAAGGGCAGGAAAGAAAATCATTTGTAAAACACATTCACCAGCATGTAATTTTGGTCCTTGAGAAATATCTCATACAGATAAGGTTCACGGAATTGTATCCATCAAAAGCTTATTCTAATTGTAGGAACACTTGTGTGGGAATCCAAATAAAGGATTAGTTAGAAAATCGTGATGAAAAAAAATGAACCAGGGTGGCTCCCAGGGCAGATTAATATTGCAGCAGATGCTACATAATTTAATAAGGAAGTTTTTTTGAGCCCAGAAGTTTTGCTAAGGAATAAGGGAAACAATACTTTTTTTTGGGATAGTGTATTTTACTGAACAGACACGTATCACCCCCAATCATTATTTTTCATATTAGATAAGATTTTGATGATTTGCTTCTTAGAGGTAGGTTTGGGTTGAGGGTGTAGCAAGGATAGATCACCCTTGAATTCCCATATGACTGTGTCCATAATCGAGTCCTCTTGCCTTCTTGCTTTCCAACCGTGTCAGTTCTCTCTACTAAGTCACTGCAATCGTGGTGGTGGTGGAGGGGGACAGATCCATGACAGGATCAGTTTCTGAAATCCAAGAGACTTTCAGACCCTTAGGAGGAGCAGCTACAGGTAGGATTTTATTCCAGGGAACATTTATATTCTTTGATTTGTTCTGAAATGTTATACTGCTGCGGCGTAAAATAAAGAGACTTTCAGTTGAGACTCTAAATAAACTTTTTTTACTATTTGAAAATAGGCCTTATAAGAGAATTTGATCTTTATAATCAGGGAGTGGTTGTCGGTATACTGAGGCTTATTTTAACAAAGCGTCGCATATAGTGATAGGTGATAGTGATAGTGATAGTGATAGTGATAGGATACTGTGCTCAGCAGTTAGGTACTGTACATATATTTTGTGATGGGCACACATCACAAGAACTTGGCGATGAATAAGAAAGACCTGGTCCTTAAAATACCCCCAGTCTGTTGGGGTCACGGGGAATACGTGTCAGCTATGGGGTGATGAGAGTAGCACAAACAGATGCAGAGAAGCACAGAGCAGGCAGTGATGGATGGTGTTGGCAGTGGGGTGAGAGAAGCCAGGAGGGGGTTGGGGACAGTTGCCTGGAGGAAGTGAAATCTGAACACAGTTTTTATGAAGTCGGGAGGTGGATGGCGACGAAAGGGCTTTTGAGGCCAAGAGGGCAGCATCTGCATAGGCATGGAGGTGTGAAACAGCAGTCCAGCCTTTTGAGTGTTGACTGCTGGAGGGAGGGAGAGGAGGCGAGCGTGGAGCCGGAGAGCAAGGAAGAGCCAAGGCCAGGGGCTTGCATACTCCGTAGGGTAGCCACTAGCCACAAGGGGCTATGTAAATTTTTTAAAATAACCAGTATTCAATGAAATTAAAAATTCATTTCCTTAGTGGTGTTGGCACATTGCAAACCTTCAAGAGCCATGTGTTGCTAGTGGCCATCGTGTTGGACAGTGCAGATGAGAGAATGTTCCTATCCTCACGGAAGGCTCCATTGGACAGTGCTGCACGGAGCCTAGAGCCTCTGAAAAGAACAAGCACATACTTCGTTTCAGGTGAGGACAATTAAACATGATAACTGGAGCTTAGATTTAAGTATATGGTTCTATCCTTGAACAAACTTTGCTACTTGAATGTTTTGGGCAGAAGGTTTGAGTTCGTGATCAGTTACACTAAATCTATATTTTATGCATGTTCCATCTTTGACTCACAGAATTCTTACATGCTCCTCTGTTCTCTCCTCTCCCTCTCTCAACTCCATTAAAAGAAACGAGGTGTCGATCAGCCAGGGAGGATTAATAATAATAATTGGAGACTTGCTGCCAGGTACTCCTCTAAGAGTTTTACATATATTAGGTAATCTGTTCTTTTCTTTTCTTTTTTTAAGACTTTATTTATTTATTTATTTATTTGACAGAGAGAGAGATCTCAAGTAGGCGGAGAGGCAGGCAGGGCGGAGGGGGGGGGTGCGGTAAACTCTGCTCAGCAGGGAGCCTGATGCGGGGCTTGATCCCAGGACCCTGAGATCATGACCTGAGCCAAAGGCAGAGGCTTAACCCACTGAACCACCCAGGCACCCCTAATTTATTCTTCATTATAACACTTGAGGTGGGTGTTACCATTTTTTTCCTCGCTATTCTACAGTTAAGGAAACTGAGGCGTCTAAATGTCAATGAACTTGCCAAGTCTCACGATAAGGAAGTGAAGCTGCCAAGATTCGAATTCTGGCTTCAGGTTTGATGACACCCACTGTACTCTCTTGTCACCATGGAGTCTGCTGGGGCAGGGGTGGGATGGAGAAGAGGCTCGTATCTTGATTCCTCAAACTGGAAAAGAAATAGGAAGTTAATTTTAGAGTCTCACCCAGGGGAGAGCTGCTTGAGGACTGACTTCAGCTTGGCTCTGAGCAGGGCGATCGTTTTAAAGTGGTTCGCACACCTTGCTTTGAGACCCGCTGACAGAAGCTCATACACACTTTGCTATGTGATTTGTGAGTATCTGTTTTGTTCACTGTGGTAGATGCTGAGGTTAGAGCCACGAAGGACATACTCATTCACTCCACAAATATTCATTGAGAGCCTGGGGACTGGGGCATCATGGAGAAGCTTGCATTCCAGGAGCGAGAAATAGATGATAAATAAATACATATGAAATAAAGATAGAGGAGCCTGGCTGGCTCAGTCAGCAGAGCACGCAGCTCTTGATTTCCGGGTTGTGAGTTCAGCCCCACATTGGGCATGGAGCTTACTACAAAAAGTAATGGTACTTCCTTAAAAATAATGCTACTAAAAATGGTACTACTTTATGCCAATCAGAATAAAAATAATAGCTCATGAACTAATCAGTGTAGAACATAATGGAAGGGAGTGAATGCCATGAGGTGTCTTTGCTCTTAGGAAGCACAAAAGTTTTGTAAAGGGACAAGTAAGCCCCAAATTAAGTGGTTCCCTTCATCTTAGTTTTAAAACATAGGGAGGCTTGGGGCGCCTGGGTGGCTCAGTGGGTTAAAGCCTCTGCCTTCGGCTCGGGTCATGATCCCGGGGTCCTGGGATCGAGTCCCGCATCGAGCCCCACATCCGGCTCTCTGCTCAGCCGGGAGCCTGCTTTCCCCTCTCTCTCTGCCTGCCTCTCTGCCTACTTGTGATTGCTGACTGCCAAATAAATAAATAAAATCTTTAAAAAAAATAATATAAAACATAGGGAGGCTTGACCTGCTCACAGGCAAGCACATACAAGTAGCCCTGGCCCGGTCTTGACATACGGAGCGTGTCGCCTGCATGAGCATCGTGTGTCCGCCCAAAAGTATGAGCGGATGCACTCAGTTGCGCCCTCCTCCTTCATCACGCCGAAACACAACTAACCAGCCAGAGCAGACAGCTGGGGCCCTTGACTCTGGGCAAGTGCTTGGGTGGGAAGATGGAGAGGGTGGGTGTGTTGTGTTTTGGGCACCTGTGGCGTGCCCAGCCCTCTGCTAGGTGCTGGGGGAAGCAAGGAGGCATCACGTGGTTCCTGTCCTGCGGGAACTCACACCCTCGCTCAGTGATGAATTCATTGTCTTCTGTGGTTGGATCAGGCTTTTCCTCGGAAGATCACATCTGTGTCAGCCGGATCAGGAATCAACTGGTCAGGGAAGTGGGGAGGCGGTGAGTTCTTTCTACTGAGTCAGCAAAGTCAGGAGCCATGTTTTTGTTCCAGAAGGTTGGTTTATTTATCCTTTTACTGTAGGGTTGGTAAGGATCAATTACAGGGTCGATTCTGTATATTCCACTTTGGGTTGTCCGGTAAAAATAATTTTTTCCCCTCTCTGCTGTTAGTCATAATCCTAGGTCTTCCAGCAGAATCCTAAACACTCTGGCTAGTTTGACCCTCCACATGCAGGCATGTGAACATCTAGGAATTGGGGAGTAAAGTCAAAAATATGTATTCAGATGCAGATTCTTCTGTAACTATGTACTCCACAAACACTGCACAGAGAGAGGAGGGAGTGCGTGACCTGGGGGACAAGTGGACAGAAAATTGATTTGAACATCTGGATTGGGCAGCTGCTGTTTCTGAGAACACGCGTACGTCGTTTCCTCATATGTAAAATAGTGAGTTTGGATTATATAAACTTCGGGCCCTTTCACACTCTAACATTTGATGAGAAAGTTTAATTTAGGTGGTAGAGCATAAACAATAGGTAGATGGTTGAGAAAAGGTGAGCTGGGGAAGAAGAGAAAGCCAGGGAGGAAGGACAGAGAAAGGGACCATCCCAGGATGCTAGCATACCAGAGGGAGGGGGCAACAAAGCAGCTCGTTTCATTCCCCCACCCAATGGTGGAACAGAGGTTCCCCTCTTTTCTAATGGTTTGAAATGCCACTTTGCAGATTGGAGTTAAAAATGTGAACACCGAGGGGCATCTGGGTGGCGTAGTCAGTGAAGCCTCTGACCTTTGGTTTTGGCTCAGGTCTGATCTCAGGGTCCTGGGATCGAGCCCTGCATTGGGCTCTCTGCTCAGCACGGAGCCTGCGTCCTCCTCTCTCTCTGCCTGCCTCTCTGTCTACTTGTGATCTCTGTCAAATAAATAAATAAATTCTTAAAAAAAATGCTAAACACTTAATGGGCAAAAGTGGTGATAGTTACACAACAATGTGACTATACTTAGTGCCACCGAACTGTGCACTTAAAACTGGCTAAGATGGTGAATTTTGTGTTCCGTATGTTTCACTACAATTTAAATAAAGAAATGAAAAGAAATCATAAAGCTTCACAGAGAAAGGAACTGGATTACTGGTCGGTGTGCGGACTACTTCATAACCAAAGATCTTCATGCATTCAGTGCATTTATTGAGCACCTACGGGTGCTAGGCATTAGCTCAGGTATTGCTTGGGATACAGAAGTTAATAAAACAGACTAAATTCCTGCCCTCGTAGGGCTTACATTTTAACAGTTTTGAGTATCATATATATATGTATGTATGTATGTATATATATATATATTTTTTGGCTTGTTTTTTTAAAAACAAAACATTTAAAGAGCACCAAGATATAAGACAAGTAAAAGTAATAAGTACATTCCTTGGGTCATTTAAAAATCCTTGCATAATGAGGAACACTTCCCTGTATTTAATCTAAAAGTGGCTTTTGAGCTCCCAACTATGTCAGGCACCTAACTTGGAAGTGGTGGATCCCGAGTGAAGTCCACAGTTCTGTCCTCCAAGGACAAACAAAAGGAGGAAGTGTGCAAGAAGACAAATACATACAGTCCCCAACTTTGGTTCTAGGAGATATTTACATCCTGGGGGCCTGAGTGGCTCTCGAATTTTGGAGCAGTTAGGGGATGTTCTTAGAGTTGTTACTTGTGGATGGATGAGGTAAAGTCTTAGCCTTATTTAAAAAGTAGTAATTAATTCTGATGAGGTAAATCCTTGATTAGTCTGCCTTCCCCCTACCCTTGTATCCCAGGCCCCCCTGCCCATCCTCCAAGGGTCACACTGCCACCAGATTCTATGCATCACAGCAGAGATCATTTATTCAGCAGTATTTAAAAATAACAGCAAGTATAAATAAGAGTCAGGCAACGAACGGGTGATTCAAAGAGGACAAAAGTTTAGTTTTTTATTTTTATAAATTCATATGCACAGAGTTGATGTTTAAAGGCCTTGTTCCAGGAGTCACCAGGAATCTTCTATAGGTGATGTTTATTCTGAGTGGAAGCTACGGTTGATGGTCAAGGAAGTTTGATGGATCTGCTGTATTATGGGAGACTGCGGGATCTGAATTATTTCAATTGATTTTTTTTTTCTTGGCGTCGAAGTATTTTGCCAAGAAAAGGCAATTTACTTTCTATTAGGTCATCTTCATAAATTTATCTCATTTCCTGCGTTCTGTATTCCGAATCTCACTCTATTGGACACGTTATTTGCTTCAGAGCATCTCCCTTTCAATTTTGGCCTGAATTTCTCTTAATCTTTATAACAGCAATTCTATTTAGGCAAACACAACTCCTACTCCCCAAGGCCCTGGAGTATTTCATAGACCTGGATGGGTGGGGGTTGTTTTTACCTTAAGACAGCTCTGAGCTCATACGCTGCCGTATGTCTGCTGACAGCACACTGGGACGCAGCTGGATTCTATCTCAGGAGGCTGAAGACACACACAGCCTTACAGTTTGGCCCTACTCCCATCCAAGCATGTCCCTGGCGCCACTGCTTGTAATAACAAAATAAATAAGCAAAACAGAAAAACTTCAGTGTCCATGAATAGGAAAATGGATAATAGGGTGTGGTGTGTATTCATATGATGGAAACAATTGTCCCCTATTTAACACAAATATACTACATATACGTATTTCCAAATGGGGAAAGATAAAATTTGACTGAAAAAAAGCAGGGTAGAGAATGAAATGGGGAGGATGTTGCCGTTCATATGAAGTTGAAAAGTGGATCAAATAACATTAGATATTGTTTATGGAAACATGATTTGCATAGTATTTATAAAAGTATGCACGGGACCGATAAACCCAAAATGAAGGATGATGTTTGCCTTTCTCAAGACAGAGAAATGAATGGAATTGGGAAGTTGCTTTAAAATCATGTCTATTTCGTTTCTTAAAAGACAAAAGAAATCTGAGGCATTTGGGGGGCATATACATGCGTGCACAATCAGGCTATTTGGAAAGTTTTTACGATCCTGACAAAAAAGTTAAAATTTTATCCACACTGTGCTGTTCGGTGGATAGGAGGGGGGTTCTTTAAGGACAATTCTTGGAAAACTGTTTTTGAGGTGATCTGAAACTGACTTTTGTAAGCAGTAGCAAGCAGCATTTAGAAGAGAATCAGGCAACTCCTAGTCAACAGTTTTCACTGAAAGTAGCTCATGGGAAGGGCTTAGAACAAATAAAATTGTTTTATTCACTCTGGATGTCTTGTAAGAGGAGGAAATTGAAACTTTAAAATGATTTGTTTCTGAGATAGAGTAATGTACAAGTCATGCCCCTCTTTGTCAATTTCCTGCAGCTTATGCAGAAAAACAAAAAATTTCAAGGGTCAGAAAGGTAAACTAAAACCAGTCCTGGAACTGATCAGATGCTGAACTTTGAACAGCTAAGACATGGAGGCCCTGTGTGGGAAAGCAGAGCACTAACATCTGGGAAGACATTTGAGCCCATAGGGAGGAACTCAGTATGAACCGGGAGAGGAAAAGCTGAGAATAAGAAAGGACCAGAATTGGGGTACCTGGATGCTCGGTGGGTTAAGCCTCTGCCTTAGGCTCAGGTCATGATCTCAGGGTCCTGGGATCAAGCCCTGCATCGGGCTCTCTGCTCAGCAGGAATCCTGCTCCCCTCCCCCCCGCCTGCCTCTTTGCCTACTTGTGATCTCTCTCTCTCTCTCTGTCAAATAAATAAATAAATAAATAAAATCTAAAAAAAAGGAAAGGACCAGAATTGTACTTTATTTCTTCAGAAGTTTTCTTATCCCCTTTCAGACTGAGTAGAGAATGTTAGTTGGTAAAACCTAAGTAGTTTTGTTATTGATGATTATGGTTTGAATTTTTTGTTCTTAAAATTATGAGGTCGACTTTAGCTAAGGGCACGCCTCTGTTACAATAATGGTGTTTCCACTGTGTTTATACAAACCACAGCTGGCGCAGAGAGGCCCACCAGAACTATAGCCGGGGTTCCACTTTCAGCGGATAATGCTTTAAAACACCAAAACTGGGTCTGAAGTTACTAGGGAATCATGAGTATCCTGTGGAATTTCAGGGATTTTTTTTCCATAACCGCAAGGCCTACAAGGTGGCCACATGCAGCTCTGGGCAGGCTGCTTGGGAAAGTCCCAGGTGATGACGAGCCACTGTGTTCCCCGTGGTCTGCGGGGAGGTGGGCACCCCCAGGGCTGCCTGTCCTTCTGTAAGTGAATGCCTTCCCATGCTGGGAAAAGCTGGCCTCTCCCCAACTCTCCCACCTCCCTAGATGTGTTAGCACAAAGGAAAGGAGAGGTCACCTTGCTCAGATATGGCCGGGCTTGCTTCTCTTCCTCAAGGCATCTTCAGGGCCCTTCTAGGTCCCTGACTCTAGATTTCCTCCTCCTCTCCCAGGGCTGGGGCTGCTCTTTCTTTTTCAACACTGGGCCTCCTCTGGTATTGGAGGCAACATTTGCTCCTGGACCTGCTTCTACCCCTGTTCTTTTTGTTTGTTTGTTTGTTTGTTTGTTTGTTTACTTAGTAATCTCTATACCCAACAAGGGGCTTGAACTCACTGCCCAGAGATCAAGAGTCACTTGCCCTTCCGACTGAGCCAGCCAGTTGCCTCCATCTCTGCTCTTCTTCCCTCTCGTTCTCTGGCTCTCCTTTCTCAGCCTGGGTGGGGTTCTCCAGTGTTCCGTTCTCCTTGAGCATTCTCTTTCATGCCTGTGGCCCTTTTCACCCCTCAAAGCTCATGACTTGTTGCCCCGGGAGTCTCTCCCTCAGACCTAAAGTCCAAACAGCTTGCCTGCGGGGTATCTCACTTGGATATTCTGGGGGTCCGCAAGAACCTGCTTTCTATTCTCTCATCCCGGAATCCTTTCTCCTTCCTTTTCCTCCATCTTGAGGAAGGATATCCCTGCCTCTCTCATTGCTCAACCCAGAAACTTAAGGATCATCCTTACGGGCTCTCTTCTCTCCTGTCCTAATCATCCAAGCAGAGAACAGGTCAGTTCCCGTCCCGACACGGACCCCCCATCCTGTTCCAGCATTGCTGCACGTTGGTCCCCAGCACCTGTGCTCACGTCGTGGTGCCCTCTGGTTTCCCGTTCTCCTAGCACATCTCTGCTTTCTATTCAGAGTGTTTGTTCTTAAATGGAAATCGAATCATGTTACCACTTTGCTCGACATCCTTCAGTGGCTCCCCACAGCCTATCAGTCAGAATAAGATCTGTGATCTTCACCTTGGCAAGTAGACCCCACAGGTCTGGCAACATGTCCCCCCCCCCCCCCCCACCAATCTGTGCATCTCATACTTTTGCATGCTTTGGCCATACCAGCATGCTGTCCTTCAGCCCTGATGAAGGACTCCCAGGCCCTAAAACAGGTTAAGCTATTTTATACCTTTGGAACTTTTGCTTATGAATCTTCTTCCTTTGCCTGGAAGCCCCTGACCCACCCTGCTCACCCCGACCCCAAGTCTGCCTGGTCAAACATGCTTACCCTTTAGCAGTCGGTTTAAGACCCCTCCTCCTCCTACTTGATGTTCTCACCCAGGCTCCCCGGTAGGATCGCCTTCCGCCTCCTAGGCCTCCTTCACACACCAAACCCTTGGTTCCTAGCACCAGTGACATTTTATTTCCCCATATGCTTCCCTCCTTTTTGAGACTATTTTTGCACCATTTTGTATTCATCTTTTTATCTGCAGCATTTTGCATAATGCATGGGCCATAATAGGTATTTAATACATACTTGTTGAATGAATGAAGGTTTATCTCAGTTAATGCAGTCGATCTGGAAATCTTATTTAACAAAGAGCCATAATTTCATTGGACCAGGGAGACTCACTATTAAAAGGAAGCCTGCTGTGAATTGTTCTGTAATGCATATGATAAACTTCAATTTATTTCCTTTGTTAAGGTTTGTATTTTCTTAAAGCACCCATATTTCTGACTCACAAGAGGAGAATTTCAAGTGGGGACTATTTCATGTTTCCTGGATTTGACCTCTTTGTTGTGATCCTGCCTACTTTTTCTCTTCTTCATGCTTTTCCTAGGCTGGTCCTTCTTCCCAACACATGGTAGGCAAAGAGAAGGCTACCTCCGTTTCTTGTTCCTGTCATGGATGGAAGAATTTCCAAATTTACCTCTGGGTCTGGCATGTGTGGCCGTTCCCTCAAGATATCTGCCCAGGTTTTTCAGTATTTATCATCAAGAATGTCTTCAGGCCAGCCTCCTTCTCAACCATTGATTGAGGGCTTCCTCAGATCTCCTCTGATAGTGATTTGGGTCAGACAATGACCTGAAAATAGAGACTGTGCCTTCTGTAACTGTATTCTCTCTGGTTCCTACCTCAGTTCACTTTTCATGACTTTCAACAGGAGTGGGTCCGTGATGCTGGGAAAACATGATAAGTTTCTGTCTCTAATTCTCTGGCACGCTGGCACCATTGTTGTTGGTGAGCAACATTGCTGATGGAACACAGCCATGTCCTACAGAGGGATTTGGGGACAGGTGGCCAACTGACATCTTTTTGCTTATGAAGGCCACCCAGCCCTAGGTCAACAACCGATGGGACAGCTGTTCACTTCTCAGTGGATTTTTTTTTAAGGATTTCATTTATTTATTTGACAGCGAGAGACACAGTGAGAGAGGGAACACAAGCAGGGGGAGTGGGAGAGGGAGAAGCAGGCTTCCCCCCGAGCAGGGAGCCTAGCTTGGGGCTCCATCCCAGGACTCTGGGATTATGACCTGCACCGAAGGTAGATGCTTAATGACTGAGCCACCCAGGCACCCCTTCAGTGGATTCTTTTCCAAAATAACCATGAATGCTGTTCTGGTTGGGTCATCTCACGGTGAAGGTGTTAAGGACTTCTTCTTTAGCCATATAGTCTGCTAAGGGCTGAGCTCATTGCCCAGTTGTTCAGATAAGTAGAGTAATTTTTTTTGCTTTCAGCAGATAAATATAGATACAACCACATTGCTTGGCTGTCTAAACTAGGTTAAATAAATGATTCAGGACAAGGAAACCTTCTCTATGACCACTCTAATTCCTGAATTTATATTATTTTAATCTGCCCTGGGTTTCAGCTAGAAAACTGATTTCCAGCACCTTCTGCCCAAGTTGTATAAAGTTCACAGATCGAAAAGTTAGATTGTACATTCAGCTGTAACCATGGGGTAAGAATTCCAATGAAACTGCTGTTTTGAAGAACTGGGTTAATTGTAAAAAATAACTATAAAAAGTATTGATAAGCCATATACTGTCGTGCATCTCATAAATTGATGGGTGACCCTTACCCTAGAAAACTGTCTTTTGCCATCTATGTTTCTTTTAAAACCTATGGGAACTCAGAGGTTTATTTCAAACTGGAAGGTGGCATTTCATCTTTTTGGGTCAGCAGAGTTGTTAACATTTCAGAGAAGAACTTTTATGTTCCTATGCCAGCAGCGTGCCGGCATGAGCTTTTATTACACATATCTGTAGTGGTGTGGTGGCTGGCTGGGCGCTTGTAGATCAATAAGGTGCTAAAAAGGGAGATGCATCAGGGACCATAATGGCTTCTTCACAGAAGACAGATCGTCTCCACGTAGTGAAGTGCATTTAGGAACAACAGCAATAATATCCCTGTATTGAGATCCTTATTATTTAGAAGAGAGAAATGAGCTGTTTCTCAAGGTGATGAGTCCTGTAATAAAGACCTTACCGTGCTGAACCTTACGTTCTGGGAGGTTTGTGTCTACTGTTCTAGCTGCACTGAGAACAAACTCAGTTGTTTTAATGGAAGAATTCCCTGGTGGAGAAACACAGAATCATTTCCGTTGGCCTTAAATACTACTTGATTGTGGTTGTTCTTGGTTGCCTTGTTATAAGTAAAAGAAAATCTTGTAATCCGAATGCTGATTTTTCAGACACTTGGGTGGCCTTGGGTATAGTATCAGTGAATAGTTCTGAAAGGCAGAAGCCTTAAGTACAACATGATGTTGGTGGGCTTGGAGGGGGTAGAAAGATACAAAGAAAGAAAGAAAGAAAGAAAGAAAGATAGATAGGTAGGTAGTACAAAGCTCCTTAGCTAGGGTTCTTGACTTGCAGACACAGAGAGCTGAGTGTACTTATGTCCTGGTGGCCTCTGAAGGATATGGTATTGGAGAGGACAGTGACGTTTTTCCAGTGGGGTAACAGTTTTCACTCTGTGCTTCCCCTTCAGCATGCAGGAGTAAGTTACATGAATTATATATTCATTCATTCAACAAATATTTGGTGATACTTACATGTCAGGATTTGTAGTAGGGGCTTGAGGTAGAGTAGTGTGACAAAAACACAAACTCCCTGCTCACATGGAGTTTCTCTTCTGGGGAGATAATTAAAAATTAAGTAAGTAAAATGTGTAATATGTTACACAATGATTAGTGCTAAGGAGAAAAAACAAAGCATGGAAAGGGATAAGAAATGTGAGGAGGTGAGGTTGAAATCATAGACGGCGTGGCAAGGGAGGCCTCCACTGAGAAGGTGGCTTTTGAGTAAAGAGTGGCTGCGTGTGCAGGAACTAGCTCTGGGGATAGTTGGAGGACAGAGACTTAAGAAAGAAGGAGTAGTAAGGGCAGTGGGCCTGGTGTTGGAGCCATAATGTGGATGACAGAATGGCCGGGGGTTGGGGCAAAGAGGGGACGTGTAGAAGGATATGATGTCAGAGAAGTAAGGAGCCACCTCACATGGGGTTTGAAGGTCATAGGAAGGAGTGAGATGGGAAGTCATTGTAGGTTCTGAAAAGAGGAGGAGGAGTGGCATGATCAGATTTATGGTTTCAAAGATCACTTGGGTTGCTGAGTGAATAACAGATTACAGTGGGGCTTGTATAGGAACAGGGGGACTAGCCAATGGAGATGGTGGCTGGAACTAGAGCAATGGGAAAAGACACTGGATATATTTCGAATGGCAAACTACTAGGATGGGCTGATGGATTAGATATAGGGTGTAGGAAAAAAAGAGAAGTCAAAGATGGAACCAAGGGTTTTCACCTGAGAAGCTGGTGGAGTCTGTTGCCGTTAATGTCCACAAAGGCCAAACTATGGAAAGAGCCCAGTTGTCCAATGACTGATGAATGGAAAAGAAGATATGGTATAATGCGCAATGGACTATTACACAGCCATCAAAAGAATGAAATGTTGCCATTTCCAGTGACATAGTTGCAACTAGAGGATATTATGCTAAGCAAAATAAGTCAGTCAGAGAAAGACAAATATTATATGATTTCACTCCTATGTGGAATTTAAGAAACACACAGATGGACATAGGGGAAGGGAAGGAAAAATAAGACAACAACAGAGGGAGACAAATTGTAAGAGACTCTTAACTTTAGAAACAAACTGAGGAATGTTAGAGGGGAGGTGGGTGAGGGGATGGGGTAACTGCGTGATGGGCATTAAGGAGGGCACGTGACTGAATGAGCACTGAGTTGTTATGTGCAACTGATGAATCATTAAACTCTGCCTCTGAAACTAATAATACAGTGTATGTTAATAAAATATATATAATAGATAGGACTGTAGGAGGATCTTGATTTGGGGATCCACTATTTTGGGTATGATAACCTTTTTTTTTTTTTTTTCAAGGTTTTATTTATTTATTTGACAGAGAGAAATCACAAGTAGATGGAGAGGCAGGTAGAGAGAGAGAGAGAGAGGGAAGCAGGCTCCCTGCTGAGCAGAGAGACCCATGCGGGACTCGATACCAGGACCCTGAGATCATGACCTGAGCCGAAGGCAGCGGCTTAACCCACTGAGCCACCCAGGCGCCCCGGGTATGATAACCTTTGAGACAACTTTCAAATGCATAAGTGGAGATCTCAACAGTTAGTTGGAAATACTGGCCTGGGTTCAGGGATTAAGTCTCACGTTGGTTGGAAATTTGGGAGTCATCAGCTTCTAGTATTTACAGTCATGAGAGCAAATGAGATCACCTAGAGAGTGACTGCAAGTACAGAAGAGAGAGATCCAAAGATTAAGTCCTGGGGCACAGTGACTTTACGGAGCTCAGGGAGATAACGAGAAGAAATAACTAGGGCAGTGAGAGAAAAATTAGGAAAGTGTAGGCTTCTGGAAGCTAAGGAAAGCCAATGTCTTAAGGGAGAGGAAGTGATCAGTTGTGTGCAAGGCTGCCAGTTGGTCACGTAGGATGAAGCTGAGACTTGAACTTTGATTTCCACAATGCGGAGATTTTTTACTTCAGTGTGGGGGAGGTTCAAGAGTGAATGGGACAAGGGGAGGAATAGGAAAAAAGTTTTGATAACTCTTTAAGGGATTTTTATTTATTTATTTATTTATTTTTAAAGATTTTATTTATTTATTTGACCGAGAGAGATCACAAGTAGGCAGAGAGGCAGGCAGAGAGAGAGAGAGAGGAGGAAGCAGGCTCCCTGCTGAGCAGAGAGCCCGATGCGGGACTCGATCCCAGGACCCTGAGATCACGACCTGAGCCGAAGGCAGCGGCCCAACCCACTGAGCCACCCAGGCGCCCCTTTAAGGGATTTTTGGTTAAAAAAAAGAAGTGAGGGGGGGCTCCTGGGTGGCTCAGTCGTTAGGCATCTGCCTTTGGCTCAGGTCATGATCCCAGGGTCCTGGGATCAAGCCCTGCATCGCTCTCTGCTCAGTAGGAAGCCTGCATCTCCCTCTCCCACTCCCCCTGCTTGTGTTCCCTCTCTCACTGTGTCTCTCTCTGTCAAATAAATAAAATCTTCAAAAAAAAAAAAAGGATATTTGGTGTAAAAGTAAGGAGAGAAATATGGTAGTTGGGCTGAGAGAGTTATATTAAGAGAGACTTAAAACTTTAAGATTTATTTATTTTAGAGAGCGAGAGAGAGAGCGTGAGTATGCATGAGCAGGAGGAACAGAGGGAGAGGGAGAGAGAATCTCAAGCAGACTCCCTGCTGAGCATAGAGCCCAGCACCCGGGCTCCAGCTCATGGCCCTGAGATCATGACCTGAGCCAAAACGAAGAGTTGCTCGCTCAACTGACTAAGCCACCTGGGTGCCGCTCTGTTTTTTTTTTTTTTTTTTAAATTAGAGAAGTAATAGCATAATTATAGGCTGATGGAAATGACATAGTAGACAGGGACAAAACTGATGGTACAGAAAAAAGAGGGGGAGGAATTGCTGGAGTTATTGCTGGAGAAGGTTGAGTCAGAAAGGAAGGTAGAGGAAAGGGTAGAAAGGAAGGGATGTGGCCCAGGAAGATACACATGATTTAGATGAGCCAGAACACAAAAATCCAAGACTATATTTTTTCTTTGTGTTATTTAGTTTTTTAATGTAAGGAAAGAGTAACAGGGTTTTTAAAAGGCCTACTTCCTAAGTCCACCACCCAAATGTGGAAACCAGGCAAGAAAAGATTTTTATCTATTTATTTATAAAATAAAAAATATTTTTAAAAAAATTATTTATTTTTAAAAAATTTCAGTGTTCCAGAATTCATGGTTTATGCACCACACCCAGTGCTCCATGCAATCCGTGCCCTCCACAATACCCACCACCAGGCTCTCCTAACCTCCTACCCCTCTCCCCTCCAAAACCCTCAGTTAGTTCCTCAGAGTCCACAGTCTCTCATGGTTCGTCTTCCTCTCCAATTTCCCCCAACTCCCTTTTATTTAAAAAAATTTTTTTAGTTATTCATTTTTTTGCATTTTAAAAAAGGTTTTTATTATTATTTAAGAGGTTATTTATTTTATTATTATTTAAAAGGTTATTTATTTATATAAAATTCCAGTTAATTAACATGCAGTGTAATATTAGTTTCAAGTGCAGGCATATTTTTTTCTTTTCTTTTTTGAAGTTTTTCTTTTTCTTCTTAAGTAATCTCTACACCCAACCTGGGGCTTGAACTTGCAACCCCGAGATCAAGAGTCCTATGCTCTCCAGACTGAGCCAGCCAGGGGCCCCCAGGATTATTTTTCTTGGTGTAAGTTATCAATCATCTTGTTTCCTCTACAAGCTTGTGGAATAATTTGAGCTAAGACCTGTAAGCTTCTCACAAGAGAGTTTCCATAGCACATCAGTATCTTATTGTTGTTGAGCGGTTAATGGGAGTTTCTCAGAAGAACGCAGGATTGGAGAGTGAAGTCCATTCTCATTGCGCATGTTGTCTTTGCTGTCTGCTTTATAAAGAGGAACTGGTCAGAGTAGCCTAACTGTCCTCGGCACCAGATGGCTGGTGACTGGTTGGACATTCTGAGACATTTTGCCCTCAGGTGTTAGAGGGAATGTGATGTGTTATCTCTTGAAGTATGGTGCTCTGAAAAGTTTTTTTTTTTTTTTTTTTAAAGATTTCATTTTTTAAAGAGGGGAAAGCTCATCCTTAAACCTCTCTTACTAGGTGCTGTAGGACCCTTTAGCCAATGGGTTCTGCAGTTTTCCATTTAATAGCATCCCTCTAATGAGGATTTTAGGGTGCTTTGGCTCTGATGACATTCAGGTCATTTTTGAGATTAAAGCTGCTTTATTTTCAGGCTGAATAGCCACATTCTTGCCTTGTCATCCTAAAAATGCTGCACTGTGTCTGCATTTCAAAGCCACTGATTAAATGACTGAAAACCTGTGGTGGTGCAGAATTAGTCGTCTTTGTCCATTATATTGTAAGTTTCTCTGGAAAACAAAGTCCATGGATTTCTGGCAACCTCTCAGCAACAAATATTTTCTATGACTGGTGTAGGAATTCAAGTCACAAAATCTTCCTTTCTTGGTGAAGAAAGGAGTCTGGATATAGTGCAAGAATTATGAGCCATGTTGATAGGCAGTCACTTTTCTGCATGGTTTTTGTGAAGGTGTGAAGGTCATTAGCATTTTTATCTCTTCCTTGGAGATTATAAAGACTCAAAATTCTAAGAAAAACTGTAAGTTCTAGAGACAAAGAATAACAGGTGTAAGTTAGTGGAGCAGGTGGTATATAATTTCACCTTTGCCTCCTACTCAGAAACAGAGGAAAACTCGGTCCCAGCTTGGAAACCATGTGAGAAACAGCATTCATTGCTACCTATAATTGTACCTAACTTTTGACTTTTTCCCTTACCCTTCTGGCTTGTGATTCCATCTGTAAGCACGCAGGTTCTGAATTTCCATAAAATGTCTTTCAAGATGCATGTCATGACCAGTTTTATTTTTTCAAGTGCTTGGAAGTTTTTTAGCTACTGATTTTTCCCTGTTGGGTTATAGGCACTTTCCCCCACAACTGTCGCAGTAATAAGCTTATTCCATAGCTTGCTTTCCTGCCTAATCTTCTCTCCCCTTCTTGTTCTCTCCTTTTCAGTAGCTCCTTGTTCTCTCAACTGCATCCTTTCATCAGCACTGTTTTTTTCACCAATCAAACCCTGAGCCAATATGTGGGGCATACAGAGCAGGCATGATTATTCCCATTTTACCCAAGAGGTGCCTGAGACTCAAAAAAGTTTATCATCTGTTGCCTGATGAGTGAATAGTGGAGCTATTCAGGGATCGTTGCCTTTTTCTGTGTTCTTCCCACCCCTCACCCCGGGGTGCTGCGTCATTGTGCTAGGTTGTATTAGAGATGCTCCTGGGTATTTTCCTGTTTTGTCATCCTACGTCTCCTTTATCATTGCATCTGTAGGATTGACTAGAGGGGTGAAGGGAAGTGTATATTGCTGATGGTGGCTCTGGACAACCAACGCATCTCTCGCCCATGGCTTTGGCAGCCTCTGATGGGGAGAAACCCAGAACTACATCCTATACAACATCATTAACCTTTTGGCCAGATTCTTGTTTTGAGTGCTTATAATTGGCTTTCCCCCAGATTGAGGGGAAAATAGTTTGATAGAACAGTATCCCACTTTAAATATTTTGTTCTACTATGCTTTACATTTTACTTTCGGTCAAACGATTGCCCATCGAACAGAGTGACTGTTTGTTTACGCTGTCTGTTTCTCTTTCCTTGTGGGTGCCCAACCAGACTATTTCCCCCAGCATTCTCCACAGCTGAGTGTGGCCATCTGACTGAGGTATTACCGGTGATATGCAGATATGAGTAATAGATTCCACTTTCATATCTGTCCCATAAAATCCTCCTGTGTGATTCCCTCTTTTCTTTCTTTTTTCTTCTGTTTGGAGGCCAATGATCTGGGTGACACTGGAAACCAAGAATTGAAGATGGCAAAACTTTGGGAAGTTTGAGTCCCTGAATGACAGGAAATGGTTGTCCTCCCAGGCTTGCTGGCTGATTGGACTTAAGTGAGCAAGAAATAAACTTCGTAGTTAAGGCACTGAGATTTTAGAGTTTATCTGGTGAAGTAGCTAGTATTTCATTATTTACTCATGTATATAATAATTCAGTGCATCTCTTTTGAGTACTAACATGAAAACCTGTATTACAACTACTGTTAAGACAACATGTAAACTGTTTGCACCTCGATTAATGCAGTGGACGATAGATCCTTCTACTAATACTAGCACTGTTGTAGAGTTTCATTTATATATTTATCTATATGCATTTATAACAGGATTTGAAGAAATGAAAGATTAGTTGAGTACTTTTCCTCCAAATTTTTAGGTATTGTTGAAGACTGCTTAACTTAATTGTGCTTATTATTTCAAAGTTGTAGAGAACCCACTCAGCCTTGAGCCTTTTGGCCAATAGAGCTCCATGGGAGTCTGTCCATGGTTCTGAAAAATTTAGTATTTTCATCGTGTTAAATTTGGAACCTTCTCTTCCAGATATCATTATCCTTAGTGTATACAGTATTTCTTCTTACAGAACTTATCCATCAGACCGTTAGTGTTCTCCTAAAACAACCAGGCTTTCCTTTTATCTCAGCTTGCCAAAATTTTCTTCTCAAGTTTTTTTTTTTTTTTTTTTTTAAAGTAGGCTCCACACCCAGTCTGAAGCCCAGTGTGGGGCTTGAACTCCCAACCCTGAGATCAAGACTTGGGCTGAAGAGTCAGACACTTAACCAACTGAGCCATGCAGGTGCCCCTCTTTTCATGATTTTCTATTCTGATTCATGACATTAGCAGAAGAGCTTCCCGCTGCAAGTTCCCTTCTCCCACATAGGCATCGTTATGACTTTCTCCCAGTCAAGAGGCACCTCTCCAATTTATTACCTCTTCTATTCACTCACTTGAAGTTATGACACTTGAGACTTTTGATATTGAAAAATTTCCCCAATGCCAATGGGAGAATGTTCTTCTAACCCTAATCACTTATACCAGATTAAATACAGAACTGCTACCTTAAAGGGCTTAAAGTTTGAAATCCAAGGCTTATCGAGTTTATCATAACACAGTTTTAAAAATACTTTTGATAACAGCCCAACTTTAAAACATTTATGTGTCAAGTGGTTTGTCTAAGCTTCTGTTTTAAATATATTCATGAGAGTATAAGTAGTTAATAGTGTAGAGTCATCCTGCCTCCAAATTCCAGCTTCCCTGTTTCTTGTGTGACTCTGAGTGAGATACTTAACTTTTCTAGACTTTGATTTCCTTACCTGTAAAATGGAGATTTTATTTTTAATCTACCTCATAGAGTTATTGTAACGGTTGAGTGAATTCATAAAAGTGAAGGCCTGAGAATAGTTCCTGGCACATAGTAAGTGTTAACTGTTATTATATTTAAAACTTGCAAGAAAATAGAATGGATTAGACAGGATCATTTATATGTAGGTCTCTATATTAGATAATTTCCAAAATGATCTCTGTTGCCAGAAATGCCTTATGGCATAGAATTTCTAAAATATTTTATATCTGGAGCCTCCAATTTTTTTCTTTTGGGCGTTGTCTTCACCTTTCAAATGAAGTTTGTTCCTTTAATAAACTCTTTTTGGCCCCCATGTTGGTTATCTTGATTTAAAAAAAGAAAAACCAAACCAAGCCAAACCAAAATCCACTAAACAAAACAAAAAGACCCAAAACTTAAGCAAAACCCTTCAACTTTGCTAAAGCCAGCTTGATCATACAATACCATCTACAGCAGAATCAGATCTCGGGGCAGTGGTGAAGTTTATATACAGGACCTCTCCATGCCTTGTTGGAATCTTTTCCTCTCTTGATAGAATCCCATTTCTGTCAATTAAAACATTTCTCTGCTTTCCTTCCTATCATAGCTCTTCATCTCAGAAAAGAGTCTGAGCAGACTCTTTACTATCAGCTGTAAATGACCAATAAAACTCAATGACTGGCCCTTCCCAGAGGAACTTGCTACAGATATGGGGACTCAGCTTTAGGCTAAAGGAATACATTTCTCATGTGAAATTTTAGCTGTTAGGCCGGATGAGTATTTTGTGGTCACCCGTTCTTTTCTAACTTTATAAATAGCTACCCTTTTTCACTTTGTTACAGGTCTGGTTCTGATTAAGGGTTCACACGTTAGTTCATTTTGAATTGGATTGTCAACTTGCCGAATGGATTTGAATGTGCCTAGCAATTTACTTTTTAATTTTAAGCTAAGTTCTTCAAATAGGGATGCAGGTCAGAATAGAGCTCCCATACTTAGTTATATTGTAATCTCTTGATTGGGCATAGGAACTCGACTTGTACTGTTGTATATCCATAGCAAAGCACAATTTCATATGTATTGACTGTATTAATGTGTTATTGTCATTAATCACAGCCACTGGTGACATTTAATTGAAGGAACACTGTGCTAGGTTGAGTCAAAGCATTGGCTCCTACTTCCAGCTCTACCATTTACCTGGGGTGACCACCCCCTTTGTTTTATGGATTCTGTCTTCCATTTTACAGACAAAAGCTATAAAACAAAGGGGGCGGTCACCCCGGGGAAATGGTAGAGTTAAATGAAAATGGTGTCTCTTAATTCAGGCTGGGATTATAATCACCTGTGCATAAAAATATGCAGACTCCCAGACCCCAACTCTGTAACTTCTAATTCAGTATGTTTGGGTGTGCCAGGGGTTCTATAATTAAAGGCTGAACTGGGAATTACTGGATGGGTCCATTTTTAAGGTCTGTGGATATTTTGAGCCGTCACTTTCTCTCTGAGAGTTCTCACTCTGTACTCTGTATAAGTGCAAACACTTACACATATTCTTCTTCTTGTGGAAGTGTGAGAGAGGCTAGCATTTTCTATAGCCAGCTTGGAGCAGACAGCAGGGTGGATTTTGTGGGGGTGGGGGTGCAGGAAAACCCATCAGCCTGCTAGATATTCCTGATAGAATCTGGCTTCTAATCATCACACGTTTGTGTTATTTTAGTTGACATATATTTACAGAAGTTCCAAAATCCCTGTATTCTAACATAAATACATAAAGCACACTCAACCAAGTAGCTATTATTTTTAGACTATGCACTCTGAAGTTCTGTAGATTTAAGTGAAGATTGACTGTGTTTGCATGTGTGCAGTTGTCTGCACAGTGTGTGGCAATGAGCTGGTTTTTAAAAATTATTCCAAAGAAGCATTCCAAAAGTTTTGATCAATGAGGTAACTATGTAGCTCTCAAAGGTAAAGACTTTTCGAAGATAGTTAACAGTCAGGTAAACGTTTAAATGTTTGTTTAAACAACCAGATTCCTTTAAGTAGCCTGGCTACTTTTGTAAGTAGACAGATTCTGACTTAAGTGTCCTCAGAGCTCTTATTTCATTCCATGGATCTTTGGAAGGGAGAAAAAAATTAATTTCCACAGGCTTGATTTGAGCACTTTTCTGAGTTATTAAAATAATCCTTTGAGATACATTCTTTGGAACACGAGCTAAGTCACCAAATCATAAGTGCATAACCTGCAAATGTGGGAAAAAATATTTTGGCTCTTTTGAATCTCATTTGGGTTTGGCAAAAGTTACTCCAAATCTGTTGCCTGTTGTCAAACTCTTGATTAATTAATTAATGAATCACAATAAAATGTTTCATGCAGTCTTTCTGTTTTCCTTTTCTGTCTTTCTGTTTATTCCAGACTGGAATAATAGTTTTTTGTTTTTTTTTTTTAACCTCTTTCGGTCTTTTTGCCTGTGTGCATGGGTTAAACATTGATTTCTTCAGCTACAGACCTTACCTGCGGCTTGTAGAGCCTCAGTGGGAATGGTTGAAGTGGTTAACTTGGGTTTTCTCTGATGTGGGTGGAGATGCCGTTGGAGCTTGGAGCTCCGTATGTGTTAGCCTCTTTGAGATGTTGGTTCAGGTGTCTTGGAAGCTGCTGTATGATAACCAGCCTGAAAGAAACATCTCATGATGTCTTTATGTCTCCTATTTTTTAGTGACAGCCGCTGGGGAGACTGGTAGATGACAGATAGCTCTCTTAAAAATAAAAATATATGTAGCATATTCTGGTACAATGCATTCGAGTAGGTGTCAAATATTTCTGTTGTGATGGAGTCTAGTTTTAATGACCATATTACTAAAAGGTACATTTCCAGTAGGCAGAGAGCTGAGGCCCTGCTCTTCCTGACTTAGCCAATGCGAAGGAATGATCTGCATAGGAGGGTCCTCTAGAAGAAGATTTCTTCTTCTAGTTCCTGGGTAGTGTGTGTAGGAGTGTGTGTGTGTGTGTGTGTGTGTGTGTGCAGGCTGTACGCTTACCTGTATGTTTGAGTGAATCTTAGTTTTTCACCTTAGTAGGTGTGGTTGGGATGTTTGGAGGTGAGAATCAGTGAAAAAGAGGGAGGGCCACTGACTAATTGCTACTTGATGGCAGAACTAAAGCACTGTGAAGAGGTTAGCAACCCCTTTTTATTGCCTGCAATGCAGAGATTTTGTAATTAGTAGTTTCATTAGAGAGTGTGAATGACTATTGAATGGTTCAGCCAAACAAAGTATTCATTGTATTGGAAAATTTACTGTAATCAGATAGAGAAAGTACTGTTTTGGGGCATCGTCTGTCAGGTTGCAGAAGGAGTTCCACTATCTAGAACTTTTATCCAAAGGGGCTTGCTCTCATCATCTTTGAAATGTACGGGTCGATGTCTTAGTCCATTCGAGCTGCTGTAACGGTACCAGGGCTGGGTGGCTTACCCAACAAAACATTTATTTCTCACCTGGCCCAAGGGATGAGAGAGCTCTCTGGGGTCCCTTTCATAAGGGGGCTAAGACCATTCACAAGGCTCTCCCCTCATGACCTAATTACTTCCCACGGGACCCCCTCCTAACACCGTTGCAGAGGAGAGGGTGTTAAGGTTTCAGCACGCGAACTGGGTTGGGGCGGGGAGGGCACAGACATTTGGTCTGTAACAGTCGGTATTCAAAACATGGTTACTTTGCCAGAGACCCCGTTTGTGTTGATCACGCGTGTGTCCTCTGCAGGGGGCTCCTCTGGGCGAAAGCACAGGGTATATTTTATTCCATTGATCGGGGTTGGTGCTCAGTATATTTCTGGGGAGTTGGGACAGTTGTGTTTGGCAGTGGTGTTGCCTGTTGCGGATTTCATTTTGCGAGCTCTCCTACACTGCTGCTATAAGGCCAACAGAAACGTGCTAATTTCTAAGCATATGCAGGTTTCCTGGCATAGAAAATGCGTATGGGGGTTTGCCCACACACCAACTGTCTCTGTTTAGGAGTAGCTGTCCCTCTTTTTTAACCATATTCACACTTTGTCGATCCAGAGGGGTACAGTGTATTTTAATCCAGCCCTAAGGCAGCTCTGTGGCTAGGTTAATTATAACCCTCTCCTGTATTTGTACAGTGTTTTTCTGGCTTCAGAGCATTTTCGCTTATCGCAGTTCCTCTGATTTTTTCCCAAGCTTTCTGCGAGGTAGGCAGGGTAGACGCTATGACTCCATTGTACAGATAGGAAGGTTAAAGCTGATGGAATTCAATAAGAAGTGCCGTGAAGTGGCTGAGGCGGGTGGCCCAGAAGCCTGGAGTCGCCATCTGGGACCCTGCCCATCACAGCCCATCACCCTCACTGCATCCCGAGGCTGATGCTCCAAGGGGCTGTCAAATCCAGAAGCCCAGAGCTGCCCAGAGTGCACTTTGGGTCACTTGCGGATTTGCTCTACAGCTGTGTCTACCATTTTTCTGCTACCTGTTTTCTTTCAAGTGCACAGATAGAGAGAGGGAGAGAGAGAGAAATTCCTGCTCCCTAGGTGGTCCCACCTCATCTTTTCTGAGGACTTTGGAAGCCAGAGACCCGTGTAGACATGTTGAATCACGATGGGAGTGGGAAAGAGAGGAACTTTGGCAGTGGACACAGATTGTCAGACCAAGTTGAGAAATTAAAGTTCAAGTGCCTTCAGCATCCGGCATGCGAGGACAACCTCCCCCGGCTCTCATCTCTGCTTTCACTCTGCCTCTCCTTGGGTGTGCATCAGACCCCATTATGATCTATTGATTGAGTTGTTTGTCTACCATATGTGGTAATGACTTCCTTGAAGCCAGGGACTGTATTTCATTCGTCTGTTCATTTCCATTGCATCACCTGTGTGGCACATAGTAGGTGCTCTCTCAACATTGGTTGAATGGCTTAGTGAGTTTTTAACCCTGGGCTTGGGTGGGGGACTCGTGCTATTGTTTGGCTTTCACACAGCTTCTGGGGACAAAACTTGACTTGAGAGAAACCTGAATTTATACAATAATGTGGTGTGTTCTTTGAATTTGTACCTTGCAATATGTTGTTCCA
Source organism: Mustela erminea (assembly GCF_009829155.1). Lineage (NCBI taxonomy): Eukaryota > Metazoa > Chordata > Mammalia > Carnivora > Mustelidae > Mustela > Mustela erminea. Next base: position 13,014,100 of record NC_045624.1, on the reverse strand, counting down.
TTTATTTAATAACAGGATTGCTGACAGACTTTCTTTGAAGATTTATTGACAGATTTTATGGAGACTGTATTAGTGCTGGAATTACGAGGTTTCCCTGGTAAACACCCTTCTCACAGCAAGGAAAAGAGGGTTCATTGGCTTCAGGATCCTCTAAGGGTTCAATTTTTTTAAAAGACTTGTTTATTTTATTTTTAAAGATTTTATTTACGAGAGAAAGAGAACACGAGCAGGGGGAGGGGCAGAGGGAGAGGGAGAAGCAGGCTACCTGTTGAGCAGGGACTTCGAGCTCCATCCCAGGACCCTGGGATCATGACCTAAGCCAAAGCCAGATGCTTCACCAACTGAGCCACCCAGACGCTCCCTATTTATTTATTTTAGATAGAGAGGCAGAGAGAGAGCGTGTGTAAGTGGGGCAGGGGGCAAGGGAGAGAGGGAGAGAGTCCTCAGGCAGCCTCCCCAGTGAGCGTGGAGCCTGATGCTGGGCTTGGTTTCAGGATGAGATCATGACCAGAGCTGATATCAAGAATCAGTGGCTTGGGTTGCCTGGTGGCTCAGTGGGTTAAGCGGTCATGATCCCAGGGTCCTTGGATCGAGCCTTGCATCAGGCTTCCTGCTCAGTTGGGAGCCTGCTTCCCTCTCCCCCTCTGCGTGCTGCTCTGCCTACTTGTGCTCTCTCTCTGTCAAGTAAATAAATAAAATCAATAAAAAAAGAAAAAGTTGGTGGCTTAACCAACTGAGCCACCCAGGGGCCCCTCTATGGAATCAGTTTGTCTGTACACGTTCACTGTTAAGAGAACAGAGCCTTCTTCACTTGGGGCAACTGGGTGTCAAACTGGAAATTATTTTTTCTCTTTCTTCCCTCCTCACTTCCTGCCATGCACAACCGAGAACACGTTCCTGCATTTTTCCAAGTTTTTGCTACTGGTATTTTAGTTGAACCTGAGCTGGGTCAGACATCTGACCAGTTGTGAGTGTAAAACAAAGGGGATTCTGTTTATTTATTTATTTATTTTAAAAAATTGTTAAACGGTCATTCTTTTTTTTTCTTTTTAAAGATTTTATTTATTCATTTGACAGACAGCGAGAGAGGTAATATAAGCAGGGAAGTGGGAGAGGGAGAAGCAAGCTTCCTGCTAAGCAGGGAGCCCGACACAGGACTTGATCCTAGGACCCCGGTATCATGACCTGAGCCTAGGGAAGACGCTTAACCCACTGAGCCACCCAGGCACCCCGAGGATTGTGTTTAAAGTGCCTGCTGGGCAGTTGGCCAAGCCTTGGCCTTCCCTCTCCGCTCAGAGGGGGTAGGCTGTCCCGGCTCCTGCTGCACAGTGTTAAGGGACCTCTGTTTCCAGCCCTGCATTTCCTGTACAGTGATCCATGGAAGGTTGATCTAGGCCTCCCGTGGGGCTCCAGAAAACCTTCCGCTGGAAGCCGAGGAGGTGAAATTCCTCTTCAGGTACGAGGATGTATTAGTGGATGTCATGAGGGGATGACAGTAGAGCAAAGCAGGATCCTTTCTAGGTCCCAAACATAATCAGATTTCCAGGATTGGATTCTCCCTCTGGCTGTCACTCTGTTTCCGCCCTCCGGACCCTGCCGTCAATGACCTGCCTTCCTTCTTACCCTCATCTTCCTCATTCCTGAATTGCGTCTGTGGTTTTGCTGGGGCCGCTGTAGCAAAGTGCCGCAGACTGGGCAGCTTGAAGAATAGAAATGTGTGTTCTCACGATTATGGAAGCTAGAAGTCTGAGATCAAGGGCCGGTAGGGTTGGGTTCTTCTGAGACTTTTCTCCTTGGCTTCTGGACTTCTTCTTCCTGTGTCCTAATGTCTTCTATTTTTTTTTTTCAAAGATTTAAAAGATTTTTAAGTTATCCCTACACCCACCGTGGGGCTCAAACTCAAAACCCAGAGATCAGGAGTCGCATGTTGCACTGACTGAGCCCGTTGAGTGCCCCACTAATCTACTCTTTTTATAAGGTCACTAGCCGTATTGGATTAGAGCCCACTCTAATGACTTTGTTTGAATCTGATTACCTCTTTGAAGACCCCATCTCCAAAATAGGAATTCTTTGGGTACCTAACTCAGCCCATAACGTGGGTGAAAGTCTTAAGTCTTCCTGGGCTTTGAGAACGGTTGCTCTGAAACAGTCGCAAGCAGGCTTAAACCCACTCCAGCAGATTATTACCCCCAATCCCAATGTGGGTTTTTGTCCAAACGTTAAGGCATGATGGAGGAGGAAGGAGAGGAAAGAGGAGACCGAGAGTGGGAATGCGTGTGGGGGAAGGGAGGGGTTAGCTATAGTGTCTGAGCTGTAGTGTCTGAGCTCATTCTCCTCTACCCCAAGATTTTATCTAGAAGATGGAACATTTTATTTCTTTTGCTTTATTTAGCCACAAATGGAAATGGACATTGATATCATTTTCATTAAAAATACTCTTCTCCTTAATTTCTCTCATCAGTTGTAATGACTTCTTCCAAGTTAGAGCTGCTAAAGGATGTTAGGGGGAAAACATAAAATGGGACAAGCAGCTGCTCTAAATAGCTTCAGAACAGAGTGTGTGGTCATTACAGACTATGAAAGCAAAGCCAGGAATTTACAGTTTGTTTAATTCAAAGGGGCCTTTTAATAGGATCTTTGAAAGTGGTCGGTTAGGGTCAGCCAAGGCAACGTTGTAAAATAGGCTGGTTTGTAGTTTTGCTTCCATTTGGCTTTGCATTGGTCATAGTTGTTCTGCAGTTCTAAAGTGGTTCTCAAAGTGGGGTCCCCTACTCCCAAGGAGTATGTAATGCCCAGGGCAAACCCTTTGTGGTTTGTGAATTTTACTCTAAGATTGTTTGGGAAATCGAATAATTAAACTACTAAATAATTTAACATTGTTTTTATGTTAAAATAAACGGATGTATTACAGAGTGGAATTCAAAATATAGAAATTTTAAGCTAAAACATGACACATCAGGGGAGCCTGGGTGGCTCAGTTGGTTAAGCAACTGCTTTCAGCTTGGGTCATGATCCTGGGGTCCTGGGATTGAGCCCCATATCAGGCTCCTTGCTTGGAGGGAGCCTTCTTCTCCCTCTCCCTCTGCCTGCTACTCTGTCTGCTTGTTCTCTCTCTCTCTCTGTCAAATAAATAAATGAAAAACCTTAAAACATAAAACACAACACTTTAAAGAAATGAAGGATTTGGGTGAGCCCCACCCCCTCCTCATGTACCCCAGGAGTGTAAGCTTATGGTCATTTAGTTTCTGGAGGCAGTTGATGGATTATAGGACAGTTTTAGAAATTCTTAAACTCTCCTCAAGTTACCAGGTATCTGGAGTCTTCTTTTGGCCTCAGGCCACTTTCCAAAGTAACAAGCAGATAATTTGATAAACATGATTTGTGCAAATGTGTTAATAAATGCCACAGTGTCCTTTTCATTGCCGTCTTCACTCTCTCCGATAAACGATGCGTATTCTCATTGTGGTATTTAGTAATGGTGTCCCTGCAGTGGGTGTGCGAGTCGGGAGAGGGACAGAGGGAGAGAATCTTCAAGCTGACTCGCTGCTGAGTGTGGATCCCACGGGGGGCTTGATCTCATGACCCATGAGATCACGACCTGAGCCGAAACCAAGAGTCCAACCCCTAACTGGTAGGTACCCCTGCTTCTTACTTTTGCATTCTCTCAGCATATATTTACTGGGTGTTTACTGGGTGCCAGGTACTGGTTTGATGCCTGAGACTCATGAATAGGAGATAAGTATAATACCTTCCCTGGCCACACCTACATCTGGTGAGGAGATAATAATCAGGATGAGTAAATTGTCCACTGTTGGAAACTGATGAATGTTTTGGGAAAAAACGGAGCAAGGGATGGGGTGTAGGAAGTGTGGAGTAGGGACACTGGTTTGCAATTTTAAATATGCCAGACAGGGAAGGACTCACCAAGAACATGACATTGAAGTAGATAAAGGACTTGGACCTAGAGACTTCTGGAGAAAAAGGGATGGGAGTGAGGAAGCAGTCTGTGTAAAATCTCTATGGCTAGAGTAGGTCTTGTCTGTTTGGGAAATTAGCCAAGAGGCCAATGGAGGGAGGGAGGGAATGAAGGGCTGAGCAGTAGGAGGTGTGTTCATGTAGGGCCGTTACAAGATCTGTGGCTTTCACTGTAAGATGGGGAGCCACTGGATCATTCTGGTGGCTGTGTTGATGGCAGACATTAGGGGGCCAACAGCAGAAGCAGGGTGATCGGTTAGGAAGCTATTACCACAATATAGACAAGATGATGATGGGCAAGACTTGTTGGCAGTGGGGGTGGTGATAATTGGTTGGGTTCTGGGGATATTTTCAAGGTAGAGTGAACAGGATTTACAGATGGATTGGGTGAGAGGGAGGTGAGAGAACAAGAGGACCCAGAAAAGGCTCCGTTGTCTTTGCTTGAGCAGAGATGGAGTTGCGATCAACCAAGATGGAGACCACAATGGTTAGAGCAGGCTTCGGGGAACATTAAGTCTTTGGCCTGGAGCTTATTAAGTTGGCTATGTCTGTTAGACATTGAAGAGTAGGCATTTGGTTATATGTGTCTGGGGATCTAGCTGAGCGAGCTGGGGACATAAACTTGAGAGTTGTCAGCAAAGATGGTGGTTAAAGCTGGTCTTAGATGAGATTCTCAGAGAATGAGTAGGGGAAGATTAAAGGCCCAGGGACTGAGGCTGGGTGCGCTACAGCATAAGAAGGTCAAGGACAAGGAAGACGGAGAAGGAGTGGTCAGTGAGGTCTTGGAATTGTCAGTGTTCTGGAAGTCAAGGGAAGAAAAGTGTTTTCAGGAAGAGGAAGTGGTCTGTGTTGAATATTTGCGGTTGATCAAATGAAATGAAGTGAGATCTTCCCTTTGGGTTTGGAATTTTGGAGATTATTGGTGGTTATGGTGGTAGAGGAGCAAAAAGTCTGATTGGGACGGGTTATGATAGGCTGGAAGGAGAGATACTGGAGACGGAGAGTAGAGAGAATGAGTCAGAGGTGGTTTGTCACGAAGGTAGTAGAGGAATGGAGCATTAGTTGGAGTGAGGAGGGCATCTAGGAGAGGGCTTTTCAAAGGTGGGCGAAATAGTAGCAGATTTGAATGATGATGGGAATGGTCCAGTGGAGAAGGGGAGAATCCAGTGACGTCACTGCCTAGGCATCCAGGGGTGGGATCTAGCACACAAGTTTGCAGGAGATGGGTATGTGTGAGTTCATCTGTAATAGTAGTGGGAGGCATGGTGCGGGATGGCGGCGGGCCGTGCACTGGTAGCGTAGGTAGCGTAGGTGGTGTAGGTAATGGGTGTCCGTGGGGGTTCTGTCAGTTCCAATCAGTTGTCCATGTTGCGGGATGTAAGATCATCACCTCAGGGTGAGCTGGGTGAGCAGGTCGTGGAGAGGTGAAGAAAAGGAAGAGGTGTGAAATATGGGGTCCTTGCGGGCAGCATTAAAGGTTCCCTTGGGGCTTGTGGTCCCAGGTTTAATTTGGGATTGGTGTGGCATGATTGCGTGTTTTTCTAGTGGTTCTCTGCTGCGTGGGTGAAAGCATGGAGAAGGCCGAGTTTGAGATGGGCAGGGGTTTGCTGGCTGGGAGGATGGGGAAGCCAGAGGGAGGAGGGGGGCGGGGAGGATGTAGGCAAGCGTGGTCTGGTGACTGTCTCTATCATCCACACTGGGATATTTGGGAAGAAAGGCCAGGAGGGGATGAGGGACAGTGAAAAGGTGATGGGCTCAATGTCAAAAATTGTATGTCTTGGCGTGGTCGCAGGGTTGTTGAGATGTGTCACTGGGGGGATTAAGTGGGAAACTCAGGAGGTGGTGGACATTGGGGCGCTGGACTTGTGATCATGGAGGAGCTGCAGTTACTTTGAATTCCACCGCCCCGCCCCGCCCCGTTCTTCACCGGCTGGTTTCTTCCCTTCAGTACACTTAACCCAGTCGACAGCTGTGCCTTTGTTAGTGTAACTTTCCTTTCCTAGATTGTAAGCATTGTAAAGGCAGGGACCAGGCCGGTTCCTCCTCACTGTCTAGGATGGTGCCTGGAAAACTGCAGGGGCTTCATAAACAGTCGTTGAATCACAAGTCAGACCCATGCTGTTGGTCCTAAGACCCGTGCCGTGGCCTGAGGTGGGGCACTGTGTACTCAGGCACCGTGGCTTTCGACGATGTTGGTACAGAAGTCAACAATTGCCGCTTCTGCAAAAAATCCAATAGGATTTTAGAGGATTTCTGATCTGTTAGTTAAAAGATGAGAATCTGACACCACTTTTTAAAAAAGCTAATTTATAGGACAAAGAAGGCACATGGTAGGAAAGATAATAATTAGATTTTAGGAACTTTTTTTTTTTTTAAAGATTTTATTTATTTATATGACAGGGAGATAGAACACAAGTAGGCAGAGAGGCAGTCAGAGGGAGAAGGGGAAGCAGACTCCCCACTGAGCAGGGAGGTTGATGCCGGGCTTGATCCCAGGACCCTGAGATCATGACCTGAGCCGAAGGCAGACACTTAACGACTGAGCCACCTGAGGTACCCCAGGAACTTACTTCTTTAACACTTTTATTTTAAATAATATTTAAAAAGTCTGGTGTGTGGTTGTAGTTTCTTTATCCATTCTACAATTGTATGAATGTCTAGACGCTCTGTAGCTGGGATTTCAATGGAGTAAGTCCAGGCCCTGCCCTCAAAGGCTTATAGAGTCAATTACTGATTGAAGAAAGAACCTTTTCTGATAAATATGTCGTGAAAGTTCGATAACACAATTCAGAATGTACACTGCTGGAGAAGGACGTGTGAACGGTGATTTGAACTGTGTCGCTTCCACGTGGGTCATCGGACTTCGTGGGCTGATGCGGCATTTTGACAGTCAGTAAACGCGCCTGCAGGTCCACATAGGAAACTAAAGGCCTGAAGAGGAGAAGCCGCTTCGTTAAGACCCGAAGCTCATCCATGCTTCGCCTTCCTGCAGTTCCCACCCTCCTCCTGGCTTTCCTTCCACCACCAAAGAAACACCTGGGACATAGCAGGAGATGAGTAAATACGCATGGAGTAGAGACTTTACCTTCAAGTGCAGAGGGTAATCCATTCCTCCGCAGGCATCGTTACGGACCGGCTGTCTGTGCTCTCCTCGCTCCCCTGATACATACGTCCAAGCCTGAAGCCCCAGTGTGGCTGCTTTTGGAGTAAGGGAGTCGTTAAGGTTAAATGCACGAGCTGAAAGGATTGGCATCCTTGGAAGAGGAGACACCAGAGAGCCGGGTTGCTCTTTTCCCACGGCCCACGTAGAGGAGAGGCTGCCTGAGGACACAGCAGGAAAGCCAAGCCTGCCAGAACCTTGGTCTCCTTGGTCTTGGACGTCCCCACCTCCAGAGCTGTGAGAAGATAAACCCGTGTTGTCCAAGCGCCCAGCCTGTGGAATCTGGTGGGGCGGCTGAGCTAAGACAGCCTTGTGAAGCTTCTGCCTGCTGCTTGAAGAATATGGCATCTGCCATCCTCGTTTATCTAATACATTAATTTTCCATTTGTGTTTTATGGGATTGCTTCACGAATGGTATCTTTGCTGACAATTCCTGGGCCTAGGGGATGTTCCTTAGATACGGGCTGTGTCTTGCCTCAGCTGTGGAGAAACTAGCTTGCAGAGAATCAGAGAAGACAAATGTTGAAAGGTGGAGGGGAGGGGGGCTTGGGTGACTCAGCTCAAGTCCTGATCCCAGAGTCCCAGGATCGAGCCCCACCTGGATTGGGGGGGTGTCTCTGCTCAGCGGGGAGCCCGCTTCTCCGTCTCCCTCCGCCGCTCCCCATGCTTGTGCTCTTTCACTCTTTTCTCTCTCTCAAATAAATAGATACAAATTTTTTAAAAAGGTGGAGGGGATTTTCTAAATGTTAATTCTGGATTAAAAAGAGAACGAGGAAGAGTCAGAGCTGAAAGACGGTCCATCCTTTCCACAGATGTAATAGTGCTAGAACACTTAATAATAATCCTGGGAGGAAAGAGTTGGTGGATGGAGACGGCCATGAATTACGTTTCTATTTCCTTTTCAATCGCTAGAAATGAATCTTTGCATATATCAATATTTTCATTCTGATTACACCCTTCAGTAAACCAAAGTATGTCTCCTAATTTAAGAAGGAGCCGAAGTTGGAGATGCAATGTGGGGGGCTTGGGGGGTAGGGAAAGAAAAAATGAAAGAAGATGGGATTGGGAGGGAGACAAACCATAAAAGACTCAATCTCAGAAAACAGACTGAGGGTTGCTGGGGGGAGGGCGGTCGGGAGAGGGTGGTGGGGATATGGTCATTGGGGAGGGTATGTGCTATGATGAGTGCTGTGAAATGTGTAAACCTGGCGATTCACAGATCTGTACCCCTGGCGATAAAAATATGTTATATGTTTATTTAAAAAAATTAATTAATTAAAAAAATTCAATTTATTCAATAGATAAAGGGCTATTCTGATTTTCTATTTCTCTTGTGACAGATTTGGTAATTTGTCTTTCAAGGAATTTGTACATTTCATATATTTTTCTCCCTCCCCCTGCTTTATTGAAGTGTAATTGACAAATAAAATTGTAAGATAGTTAAAAAAAAAAAAAAAAAAAGAAGAAGAAGGAGCCGAAGTTAACAATTTTGGCATTTGATGACAAACCCAGAAACATTAATCTTTAGATTAGATGTGTGAGGGATGCACAGTTTGAAAAATCAATAATTCTTTTTTCCTGCTATTTGCAGACACCTGATCCTAAGTTTTTGCCCGGATGTATATAAACCCAGTGATGGGTGGTCAGGGAGAATTAACTCACGCAGGACCTTTCCATATGCTTTTTGGGCTAAGTCTTCTCTGAAAGATTTATTTGGTTTGGAACAGTTTATTTCCAGAAGTCACCTCCCTACCTCTTACTACAGGATTAGAATTGAAAAATCGAGCAGTTGCAGGCCCAAGTACTGGTGTGTTCTCTCTTTTCCCTCTTGCTCCACGTTTGACGGGAGCACATCTCCACATCTCCCGCTCCATGCCTCTGCGGGACCTACGGAGGCCCCGTAACATCGAAGCTCTTCCTCTCGTTCATTAGGGGAGAGAACTCAATGTGGACGTTTCTCGACAACAGGAATTCTGTTCTGCAAGGAGCCCCTCATCCAGTTGGCCAGGGTGATAAATGGCTTTTGCTGGGTGAGTGGCCAGGAAGCCTGTTTCCTTTATCTTACTGCTCAGGCCTCTCCTGTGGAGAAGAGGAGGAAAAGGAGGGAAATTATTGTGACTTGGGAACTTACTTTGCATTTTAGCCAGAGGCAGCCCACTGCCTATCAGCAACTGCTCGCCTTGCTTCCAAATAGTATGTAGATTTCCCTGAAGCTGTCTAACAATCTTGAGTTGGCAGGAAGAGTTGGATGTCTGTTGAGAGCCGGTGAAGGCTGAGGGTGAGGCCCAAGGCCTGTTGACGTGGCTGGTTGGCGGGGGAGGGGGGGACTTCAACTCCTGCACGGGTCCCTCCAACTCCAAGAGTGGTTTGTACTGTCTAAATGCTTGTTTAACAGTGGTGTTCGTTTTGTTCTGACTCAGCTGCTCTAGTTAAAGGGGGAGGGGGCCGCTCAGATCTCTGTGCTCTGTCCCATCTGTCCCCTCACTGTCCATCTGTTCCCTGAGATCCCAGGACTCCACATAACACAGCTTGGAAAACCATCAAACTTGAAAACCATCAGACTTGAAAACCATTGGATTAGATAGGTGTGGAAGGGCCCAAGCGAGGGCATTGCCCAGCCAAATGACACTGCTGGGACCCTTTCTTCTTCCCTTGTCATGTCTCTCTCTGGGAGCATCCTTCCAAAAGGGTGATTAGGGTGACCAGTCAGAGTCCATCCCCACTGGAAGGGGAACCCCTCCCTCAGAGCTCCTTCAGTGTGTCTGCTTCTCTGGGGCCCCGATTGTTGTCTACCTTGGTGGTGATTTGGGCCATCTCAGGCCAACTAAGCTGCTTCTTCTTCTTCTTTTTTTTTTTTTTTTTAAAGATTTGATTTATTTGACAGAGAGAGATCACAACTAGACAGAGAGGAAGGCAGGGGTCGGGTGGGGGGGGGGTGGGAAGCAGGCTCCCTGCTGAGCAGAGAGCCCAATTCTGGGCTTGATCTCATGACCTGAGCTGAAGGCAGAGGCTTAACCTACTGAGCTACCCAGGCGCCCTCCCAACTAAGCTTCCTGAGGCCTGAGACAACAGCATATTCGTCACATCTCTTCAGCACCAAAACAGCATGTTGCATGTAATAGAGACCCATGAAATGCTTGCAGAATTGAGTTGGAAAAAGAAACATTTTCTGTGGTCACTGTTTTATCACCACGTGAGCTGAGTAACCCCTGTTTTGCAAGTACAGTAATTGGGCCACCTGAGGCCGTGAGGAGATTATTTAGGTAATATAAGTTGTGTACAGAAATGCTATGTAAAAATCTAAAAGCATGAGCCTATTGTCTTGCTATTTTTCACAGTTAAGGGCATTTTAGTATAGGGATCAAAGATGGCATATAATTGGCGTAAAGAGGAAGCCTTGAGTTTTCCAGGTCTGACAGTGGATGGCCACAGAAAATCACTGGTTAATGTGTGAAGGCCTCAAGGAAGAAGTATTTGAATTCATTCCACTAGTAGGAACCCTCTTTAAGCATCGCATTGTGCTAGTGGCTGAGGGGACATCCCCGACATTTCTGGGTCCTGCCTCACATCCTCTCCGCCATCTTGTACCCCAGCCATTGCTGGGCCACCAGCCTCCCACAGATGTAACCAACAGCATCTGGCTTCAGCTGCACCACGTCTCTCTCTCTGCCCAAGGGTTTCTGGAAGTCACCCTTGGAAGGCCTGCTGGATCTCATGTCTGTGCCACTTGGAAGTGCAAAGAAATCGACATCCCATGGGCCAATCCTTGGCCAATAAGGGATGGGAACTGGTGATAAAATGCTCTCTCCTTCTGTCATTTGGGTGAATGATTCTGAGGCCTAGTCTGTTCATCTTGAAGGGGCCCAATGTGATTGAGCCCTGGTGAGCCATACAGTGACCTGGTCATTGATACACCTTTGTGGTGGCTTTCTCTCTCCCCTAATTATCTACTCCAGCCCCTAGGATCCATCCCAGATATCCTGCCACATATAAACTGTTAGCACAGACTCTACTGTTATTGGGTAAGTCAAGGGAATTCAGGGGAATAAAGAATGTGGCAGGGGGACGCCTGGGTGGCTAAGTCGCTGAGCGTCTGCTTTTGGCTCAGGTCATGATCCCAGGGTCCTAGGATTGAGCCCTGCATTGAGCTCCCTGCTCAGTGGGGAGCCTGCTTCTCCCTCTGCCTACTGCTCCCCCTGTTGTGCTCTCTCTCTGACAAATAAATAAATAAATAAAACTCTTAAAAAAAAAAAAAAGAAGGTAGGATTTTTTCCTGTTCTTCAAGAGTGTATTAACCCTTTGGGGAGTGTTGTTGCAACTTTGGTTACTTTAGAGGGGTATCACACAGGAAGAGGCCACAGTGGGTGATTCAGACAGGGCAGGTGCTAGTGCAGAAAGGAGAAGAGAAAATCAGTTTGAATGGGGCTTGGTGACCAAGCAGACCCTGGGAAAGAGCTCAGTGGGCAGAGGAGACTTCCATGTTAACGGTAGGGGTGAGCAGAAAAGCTGGCTTAGGGTTATTTGAGGGAGAGAACGGAAGATTGGAATCCGAGTTACTGGATTGGGAACATTCCCAAATGTCAGGCCTGTGCTTTCCAACTTTCCTTGGCTTTGCTGAAAAGTGAGAGTTGCCTTAGGGAATTTGAAAACTTGGGTTGGGGGGTTAGTCTGGGAAAGAAAGACAAAGGGATAAAGACCTGTTGAGACCTAAAAATGGGGGTCAGGTGAATGAGGGGCAAAGTTCAATGCATTGGGTCTCTGCTTGGAGCATTCCCTAGGGGACTACACAGAACGACCTTAATGGGGCCCTGACCTCTGAAAAAGTAGGCCCACCTGTAAGGTTTAGGGTAGTGTTTAAATTGGGCGGTGGTCCTCGTGGACCTGCAGCGTCCACTGAAGTTACTTTATCATAATTTTATTTAAATGTGTATAAAGTAAAGCGAAGTATAAACTTCTAATACGTAAAGCTCTTATGTATTCATAAAACCAAAAGAAATTGACACATTAAAAACAGATGCAGTGACAAAACCAGTAAGATTCCAATAACAACACGAATTCAATGTGATGGGTGATGTTTTGTGCTAACATGGGACCGCTGTTGCCTAGCTTAGACAGATCTCCAACACTCCGGCCTGCTTCTCGGCTTGAACCACTGAGAAACTTCTTTTTGTCCAGCTGGCCCTGATGAAATGCCATGTTTGCCTAAGGGGGCCGCTCTTTTCTCATTAGCCAAAGACCACACACTTGGTCTTTGCACCAACACGGCCCTAAGAATAAAGCAAAGCTGGGTGCTGACCTCCGTGTGGCCCAGGGTGGGAGGGGCAGCACCGACAGGAGGTCGGGAGATGGAGGCAGGAGGTGGGAAGAAGTCTGGGGACAGAGTGACAATGTCTCACAAGACCAAGAGGGCTGCCGGGATCAAATGTTTTAGTTCAGCTGGGGCGCTGACGCCAGTTTCTCTGGCTATGAAATTCCAATGAGATGGGGACGTAGAGATGTGTTTCTGGATCAAGGGACTTCTGTGTGGCATCTGCGGTGGAGTAGAATATTAGTAAGATATTACATGACTTACAGTCTCCTGTGCAATTTTATGAAATTATTGTTTTGCAAGGATTCCTTCCCATGGGAGGGAGCTGAGTGGTGAAGCTCTGATGCTGTGTGTGGGGGGGTCCCTCCGCATTTAAATGCTTCCAATCGCCATCCGCCATCCGGGTTTGTCCCCACCCCTGCTCCGCCCCTTCTATTTAAGGCTTCTCTGGTGGGGCTGACCTGAGACTTCAGGATGCCTCCCCGCCAGGGTGGGCTGTGCTGGGAAGGGCCCTTTTCCCTTCACACCTAGAATCAGGGCCTGGAGGTAAGGTGGCTGGTTTTATTCGCCACTTTTCCATCTCCTGTGTGGCTAGGGGAATAATAATCCGACTTTATCGGCGGATGCATGAGTTGGTATACATTAAGCGTTTGAATGCTGAGCCTACCGGAAGATTTCCACGGTTCGTGATGGCAATGACCTCGATCCTGCAATCAGTGATGTTTGACCTGGGCCCGAAGCTCTGGGCTTGCTGTTGGCAGGATCTTCGAAGGGCAGGTTCTGCAGGAGGAACGGATTCTGCTAAAAAGGCCACACCGGAGTATGAACATCCGTAAATGATCGCGAGCCCTCATTATTTCAGACCTTATTAATTGTTGTGCTTCGACTATGTGGTCAGGTAGATTTTGTCTTTGCAAAGAAAAAAGGGTGTTGAAGGAATGGTGTGAAGAAAACAGCGTAAACAAAATGAAAAGGGCCTTGTCCGAGGCACTTCAGAAAATCTAACAGTTTTTTGCATTAAAAAACATGCGAATTATGTGTCTCTCCTATCTATTCTAGCAGGTCCCCAAGGACCATTATTGGGCACAGTTGGCTCCCAAGATATTTTGCTGAGTCAGACAGGCCCCTGTCTTAGTTCGAGGTCCCTCCAAGTGCATCCAGAGCCGAGGACAGGAGGAAGCCCCGCAGGGGAATGGGATGGGAGAGCTGCTGAGTGGGTTATTGCTGCGGACAGCTGGGGCTCAGTCCCAACAGAACTCTGGGAAACTGCAGAAAACGCTTCTGCTTTCTCCAGCCGGCTCATGACTTATTAATCCGCGAATCCTCCTTGTGTTAAGGCACTTCCTGTCTGTCCCCTACGGTCCCAGAGCGCTCTGGTAGCCAGAGAGCTTTTAGGTACAGACCTGTGGGTTTCGGGCCTTGGGGGCGAGGACTGAAGAGCTCTGGGGGCACGTAGGCGGGGTCTAAACCCTTTTCAAGTCACATGTCCTGTGCAACCCCTATAGCTCCTGTTGGCACTCAGCAAACATTGTAATTAATATGCTTGTGGCATATTGCAGATACATTTGCTAAATGTCCTAAGTGGGGAATTCCTATCTTGGCGATTCCCTGTTTGGTTCAGTCTCAGAAATGGGGGTGGGGTGAGAGGGAGGAGGGGCTGGTGAAGGGAGCCAGCACCTGGAACATGAGGGGGCCCTTGGGTTGGATCTCCCCTCCTTCAGATTAGCTATCCATCGCATGGAAGGGGTCACATGTCTCTGTGAACGAGGGCTGGAGCAGGGCTGGGCTCTGCTTAACCCTGTGGCATGGAAAGGTTAGCAGAGCATAGTCTGCTTTCATAGCTAGTCCAGCTGGAATGGTACAGGGGCCTGATTTTATGCAGGGGAGGGTGGGAGGGCGAAGCGGGGTGGAGGTGGATTGTGGATCTGTTGCTTTGGGAAGGGCGGTGTCTTCCTACATATTTGTAGGCAGAACTTAGGGGTATTAGCATTGGGAGACCTGGGTAGAGCAGAGAGAGGTGGTATCAGTGGTGTGATATGGGGCACCTGGAAGCCAGAAGCCTCGGGTGGAGGTTCAAGTTAAACCTGTTTCATCTGCGGGAGGTAATAGGTAATTTACCAGGTTGTGAGGATTGGAGGAGCAGATGTAGCTGTTAAATGCACTCCTGTCCTTGGTTGTTTGTTTTTTTTAAATGGTGGTATATTTTCAAAGTTTGCATTTAATAAAATGCTTTTAATAAAATCCTGCAACACAATATGATTATGCTATTTACAAGATTATTGCAGGTCTTGTAAAAACGTTAATTCAGAATATAAATAGGACACAAATCTTTAAAATTAATTTTATTCTTCTTAATCAAAGGAAAACAGTGGTAGTAAAATATAACTAAAAGTGTCCTAAAGAAAAAAACCAGTCTTTTTCCTCTCCTTTCCCACACCAGCTTTTCAGATTTTTGGTTTCCTTCTATATCACCATATTTAAAAAAAAATCTGCTACTTCTTAGGCAGTATTAGATAGTACAGATCAACTTTCTGATATAGCTGATTTAATTTAAATATTTATACCCCACTCTCATCCACTCCCCTCTTATTTTCTCAGTATAACTATATCACCATTTTTGGTTAAATCCTTTGTCAGTGTTTTTATTATTAAGACTAGGTATCATTTACTTTTGAGCTGCCTTAGGTACTGTGATTATATTTATTTCTTGTACATTGTTTTATTGCCTAGAGGTCATAATGGCCTTTAAAAAATTTTGCTCAGTACTTCGTGTATCTACTGCTTATTTCTCCCCAAGATTCCAATAGGTCTGTTGATATCTATCAATATTGTTTCCCAGACATCTCAACAGGGAAGTCCTCAAAGTTTCATTTGCCCCTCTGAGACCTCTTTCATTCCTGCTCTGGTTGGTTTCTCTTTAGGGTGGTCCTAGCATTTGACCACTCTTGTGGTTGCATTCCGTTTTCCATAGAGGTCATGTCATTTTTTTCACGTTTATTTATTTATTTAGCTGTAACACATTCTGTGGTAGCTTCTTTAAAAAGTGTATTTTTGAGGAGCAACTCGGTGGCTCAGTCAGATAAGCCTCAGACCCTTGTTCTCAGCTCAGGTCTTGATCTCGTGAGTTCGAGTCCCACGTTGGGTTCCACACTGGATGTGGAGCCTACTTAAATTGTTTGCTTGAAAATGACTTTATTCTCTTGGTTGATAGTTTGACTAAGTAGAGAATGTTAAATTGAAATGAATGATGTCTCAAATGTGAGAGAATGTATCTGTTCGTCTCTAGGTAATGAAGTGTGATGCCACTTACCTCGTTACTTTGTAGGGGATCTGGTTCCCCTCCTCCGCCCCATGCACCTGTTGCTCAGAAGTACTGAGTGCCTTGAGGCTCGGCAGTGAATCCTCCCTTATTATCCTCCTCCTTCGACCTGTTGAGGTTAAGTCCATTCAGTTTCCTTCTTCCACCTGCCTTTGTTTTCCAAAAACTTGTTGAAAAACTTGTTGAAATCTTTCTTGAGTTGGTGTCTCCTCCTGTTCTTTATCTCTGCGGGATTGTAGCCTCTTTGTGTTCCAGAACTCCTTTCCCTCCGCTGGTAGAATTGCTGGGAGGAGTAAAACAAGTGTATTTGACCTGCTCCGTCTAATTAGAGCTATGTTACTAGAAGTAAATGAGAGCAGCCTGAAAATTCCCCTGGAAACTAATATACTCAAAGTCTTTGATTTAAAAGGTAAATAAGACTTTGGGCAAGAAAAGCGCATGGCAGAGCAGGGTTAAGGGAAAAAAAAAAAAAAAAGAAGACCTGGAAGAAGGACAGAAGAGGGCTGAGAGAGAGAAGCCTCAGGGAGGGACTTAGTAGCAACCTATCAAGAAGGAAAAAAGTTGAAATCCAGGCCTGTCCTGTCTAGTGTGGGCTGCTCATCCACTGTGGAGGAGGGAATTGTTATTGATAATGGATTTATCAATGGGCCACGACTGTAGCATCTTTATCAAGGGCTGTTATGTAGAAGAATTTATATGCTTGCCAGCCCCAGAGGGCCCTAAGGATACAGGACTATAAAACAAAGGAATTGATTATGCAAAGCAAACCCCGTCCTGTCCTAGGAAAGGTGCCAACCCTCCATCAGAGGAGTTCCACCGGTATCCTCGAAGATGGAATGTGGGTCCAGTGGCACACGAATGTGCTGTCAGGACTGAAGACTTGAGTTCAAATGTGATTTCACAGATGTAGTCAATCCCGATGGTAGGCAAGACCACCACAGATGGGCTTTTCCTTTTTCACATTGTCCATATTTTTCTTCTTTCTTCACTCTTCTTTGGGAATCTGGAGGCTCAGAATGAAAGAGAACCGGAAAAGCTCATTTACGTAGCTATAAAGGTAACCACTGTGGCATGTTTGTTTCTATAGTCACAGTAGTTCTGCCCATTTCCAGGCAGATCAAGGCCACTGTCAGAGTAAGGACAAAAGTCTAAACTCTGGAAATAGCAGTCTTGGTCAGCCAGAGGCCTCTGTCTGAGTTTCTGTCTAGTTTCACACTCAGTTTTATACCGAATATTCTGATCATACCCCGCCTCTTTTCCTTTCATAATCTTCTTATTGTTCCTTTGTCTTAAGGTTCTTGTGAATTCCCTGAATGGGGCCCCACTTGTCTTGGCCTGCTTTTCCTGTCTCTTGGTGCTCTGTCGGAGGTACCCAGGAAAAAAGAAATTATGCCCAGGTTGTAGAAGAGTGCTGTTTTGGAATCTGATAAGGCAGGGAGAGTAACGCTAAGATGGGCTGGGTGTTCAGGTGATCAGGGGAGACCCTTCCTTGTCTTCTGACCAGTGCTGGGGTCGGTGGTGGAACTGTCTGCGATTTGAAGATCCCCTGACGACCGTACTGTACCAGTTATCCTTAATTAGCCATGGCCGCAAGCAGGAACATGAGTGATCCCTCCTCTCAGACCCCACACGTCATCCCCCTGAGGAGTCCAAGGGAAAAGCACATCATGCAGGGGAGAATACAGCTGTTGTGGTGGTGCACCTGCTTCAGAGGGATGTGGGGTCTAATCCCCTTGTCTCCACTAGTGGCTGCTTCCAGCTCCAGTAGACCCTGAACTTGTGAGCCTCCATTTCCTTGGCTATATAATGAGGGAGACAGAGAGCTCTGCAATCTTTTGATCTAGGACATTCTGTGACATTAGCCACAGATCTATAGAATTAGAACTGCAAGCTGGTTAACCCTTTCTTAGAGTGACCTTAGACATTCAGTTTTTAAAAGTTTAACGTTTTTCTCCATGGACTCATTTTAGTCTGATAATGAATATCAAATATAAAGAAGCCATGAGCTTTTTTGCCCCTTACCCCTTTTTAGTATCGACATTCTCCTCTAGACTTTCTACTCCAGGAGGACAGGACTCTTGTTTATTTTGTATTATTATTATTACTATTATTTTAAAAGACTTTTTAAAGTAATCTCTACACCCAGTGTGGGGCTTGAACTTACAACCCTGAGACCAAGAGACCAAGAGTCACGTACTCTACTGACTGAGACAGCCAGGAGCCCCCGTTTCTTGTTTTAAAGTTCCTTCCCAGCATGTGCCTGTCCATATTCCTGGAAGGGAGAGTTGATCACATTTTGTTTCCTCTGCACCTAGCACAGTGCCAGACGTGTGATAAATATTGGTTGAATCGATGCCTACCATATGGTATTCTAAGTATTGTGAGTGTTTGAAATTGCAACAAAAACCAGGTAGAGATAGGAGTCTTTTATTTTCTTTTTTCTAAGAAAAAAATAGGTGAAATAAAAACCTTTCAAAGAAGATTACAAAGCTGTTTTCTTTCTCATTACTCATCCCTTTCCTCCTCCCCCAAATTTCCAGTCTTATTATCTCACCAAACAGAGTCAAAAGAGGAAAAATACAAAAGGGGAACTTCCAGAATTTCCTAGGCTACTTACTCTCCCCCCCCCCTTTTTGGGGGGGGGGTGTCCTTTTTATGCTTTGGTTTATTGGATAACCAAGGGTAAAAGAAATCTGAGGCCCCCTATCAGGATGTTAATGAGTTGTTTCTTGTCAAAGGAATTTAAAAAATGGTTCTGAGAAAATGTCTGTGTTTGATTTAGAGGAGAACTTCTGTCTCAACCCCTGTTTGGTTATTTGACATTCTCAGTTGTCTCCACTTAGCTCAAAAGGTGTTACGACATTTAAAGAAATTATTAAAGCAAAAAAATTTTTTAGTAGAGTTCAAGACCTATATGCCATGCATCAGGAGGAGGAGGCATGAGCATAAAATCTGGGAAACCGGGGCGCCTGGGTGGCTCAGGGGGTTAAGCCTCTGCCTTCAGTTTAGGTCATAATCTCAGGGTCCTGGGATTGAGCCCCACATTGGGCTCTCTGCTTGGCGGGGAGCCTGCTTCCCCCTCTCTCTCTGCCTGCCTCTCTGCCTACTTGTGATCTCTCTCTCTCTCTCTCTCTCTGTCAAATATATAAATAAAATCTTTAAAAAAAAAATCTGGGAAACCACTGAAAATAAACTCTGCTCCCTAGCTACCTGGATGAAGGTGAGGTCCTGTGCCCTGCAGACCATCTGAAACCCACTGGAAAATAAAGTTGCTGTTTTAATTATAGTTGGCATTTGGAATTCTCCAGGTGAAGGAGTTCAGTTTGCTAGAAAATGTCTCTTGGCGCTGGAGGCTCAGGAAATAAGAATGGGCCAGAGACGAAGTTGTATTTACCTATTAAAGTATGTCTCTGGAGTTTCTCATGGACCCAGAGGTAACCTTGTCTTTTGTTAGTAGATCTTGTGACTCTAAGTGGAGGCCACCATGCTTGGTGAAGAGCGCTCCCTTAAAGGGCTCTGGGCTAATGGGGAGTAGGAAGGAAGCCAGACATTTATTAAGAGATGACAGGTTTTGTGGAATGAGTGGTAGGATGGTCAGATTAGTGTGTTCGGAGCTCAGAGGAAGGAGTGGCTGTCTTGGACTGGAGTGGAGAAAGAGGACCTCAGAGAAGGTGTGTCTGATAGGACACCTGGTTTGCAGGTGAGCAAGCGGAGAGGGCTGGGAAGAGCATTCCACGCTGAGGAACAGCATGAGCCGGAGCTCAAGACCAGCAGTGTGTGGGCAGCCTGGACAGCTGGGAGTGGTGATGGCGTGTGTAGGGGACTAAGGAGAGAGGAGGCAGGAACTGAGGCGTGAACAGCCTTGGAGAAGTGCTGTCTGAATCTGGAATGTCTTCTCCTGAACCTGATCCCATCTATTCCTCCCCCTCAACACCTCCTACTTTGTTTTGGGTTTACATGGAAACCCACTGGGAACCTACTGCTGTGGCAATGAGCAGTCCGTGATGCTTCTGATCAAGGAAATGACCTGTCCCAGAGGCAATTATATAAGAACTTATGAATTATTATTATTATTTTTTTAAGATTTTATTTGTTTATTTGACAGAGCGAGAGGGAGCACAAGCAGGGGGAGCGGCAGGCAGAGGGAGCGGGAGAGCTGAGCAGGGAGCCTCACACGGGGCTCGATCCCAGGACCCCGGGATCATGACCTGAACTGAAGGAAGCTGTTTAACCGACGAAGCCACCCAGATACCCCAGAACTTATCAGTTCATTTTGTTTTGTCCTGTTTGTAGTTGCAGGCATTTGATCGACAGTAGATGTGCTGGATTGGGTTGGTGATTAGTGTTTAATTCACAGGATCAGGTGGGGATCTTGGTCTAGTAATACCCTGGGGAATTTTGAGATTTTAGTCCCTGTCATGTCTGAGAAGAGACCCCTTTTCCTCTTCCTCCCACCCCCATCCCAGAGTGTTTGTGGGGCCAGTCAATTTGGTGACCAAAAATTAGGATGTCCAATGTACCTCTGCTACCTTCAGCCCTGGTGACACTGGAACCTCACAAGCCATTGACAGTGAAAACCAGGGAAAGCCTTGTAGTTGAGAAATGGGGTGTGACTGTCACCTGTCCTAGCTTCTCCTCATTGGACACAGTGGCCACCAGCACAGAGGAGTTGTCTCACCCCTTGGGCGTTTGGTTTACTTATGTCCTCTCTTCTGTGTTGAGTCCTGTTCTTTCTCCCTCCCCACTCCAGGTTTAACTTGGAAAGGGCTTTTGATTTAAAAAGATTTTTTGGTAAATTTGACTCATGGAGGCACTGTTTTGCATACCTCTGTAGTGGGTTGAATGGTGGCTTCCAAAAAAGAGATGTGGAAGTCCTACCTCCTGGAACCTATGAAGATGCCTTATTTAGAAAAAAACGTCTTAGCAGATGTAATTAAAGATCTCATGATGAGGTCATCTTGGATTTAGTGTGGGCCCAGTGACAGGTATCCTTATAAAAAGAGAGCATGCAGAGCTATGAAGATACCCAGAGGTAAAGGCCTTGTGAACATGGAGGCAGAGATTGGAACACTGGGATGGAAGGATTGCTGGCAAACCATCACAAGCTAGGAGAGGCATGGATCCTTCTAGAAGGAGCTAACCCTGATGACACCTTGATTTTGGACTTCCAGCCTCCAGAACCAAGAGAAAGTAAATTTCTGTTTTAAGCCACCCAGTTTATGATAAATTCGTTATGGCGGCCGTGGGAAATTACAACATCCATGGGTAGAGCTTCCTCTTGCCTTTGTGGTCCAAGCCCCTCTAGCCTCCCTGAGTGGATGTCTTTGATTATTTAGAGGTTCTTCACTTTTCCTTGTCTGTGTGGTTTTCATGCTTGTAGAGTTAGGTTTCCCTCTCAGGGTCTATTGGCCCTGACAACTGTCCCTATCTGAGTGAGCCTGAGGTGAACCATAGGACATACAAAGTCTTGGTTCTTTTCCTCCAAAGGCTGTGTTGATTCTAGTGTACCAGCTATTGTTTCCTTTACTAATTAAGGGACTATGTTATCTGTTCTTCGATCTGGGACACTTTTAAGTGTTAAAGGGGACACTCTTGATATTTGTAACAAGTGGGTTGGCCCCAGACAGACCAGGACATCTGGTCACCCTTCTCATTGGCCCTATCTAGATACCAAGTACCAGTCCCGTCGGGCCTACTTTCTGGTCTTGTCAGTGTTAGTGCAGAATGATTGCTTGGTCAGCCTTAGGGGACTGAGAACTGCAGCACTGTTAGGAATCATTGGCCTTCCTAGTCTAGCCTTTTCTCTTATTCTCTTGTTCTTTCCAGAGGTCGACTTTCTTCTTAGCTCCGGGGTTATGGAAAGTGTTTGGTCGTCAGACCTCTTCAGTAAGGCAAAGCAGCCCCCAGACACCTTGCTTGTGCCCATTTTGCCACTAAGCATTTTAAAAATGCTTCTTGCAGAAAAATGCAAGAAGATCACAGCTATTTTGGAAGTACCATCAATTAACTTGGAGCCTTTAAAACTCAAAGTGTGTTAAATTATTAATCCGTGCGAGAAACAAGAGCAAAGTGTTTGTCATGTTTCATACATTAATACTGCATGGGGCTGCCTCTTGAACCATCTGGACGGCAGAATCCCCGGGCCCTTTATGAGGGTGGTAGGCAGTTGCTGGAGTTGTTTTGTGATTCCCACACCACTGCCACTGCTGAGAGAACAAAGAGTCTTCTGTCGGATGTTCCTTCACAGGGTGGAAGCTGCACTGTGTTCTCTAAAATTAGCCTCTTTTCCTCTGGCATTGTCACAAACGAGCCTTCGAGGAGGATACTTGCCATCACCCCTGATGACCTAGAAATATCAATTGCCATTCAGTGGTATGATCTGAGATCTATGGCCCATGTTGTTCCTCAGGAGAAATGGATGACCTGGCATGATGTTTCAGTTCCTAGGTGAGAACTAGGGTCTGAGGTCTCTCCTGTGAAAATCTTTGAACTCCCACAGGACCTTGTGGCCGTATTTAGAGAAGCTGCCACCAGCCGCCCCAGGGTACTGGGCTGCTTGGCCGCTGACCCATTTCAGGGATGCCCTTGGGTGGGGATTGTGTTGACAGGTTCATTCATGTGTTCTGGGCACCTAGCATGGCGCGCAGCAGCTGGGAAATGTGTAGTAGATGAATGAATGACTGATGTTAGAAGAGGTTCAGTGTTTCCATTCACAGAAGCCACCAGTGGCTGAAATGAGATCCCACGTGAGAAATACTCATATTCCCAATGTGCTTCTTTATTTGGCTAGTTG
Organism: Mustela erminea; assembly: GCF_009829155.1. Taxonomy (NCBI): domain Eukaryota; kingdom Metazoa; phylum Chordata; class Mammalia; order Carnivora; family Mustelidae; genus Mustela; species Mustela erminea. Next base: position 12,991,545 of record NC_045624.1, on the reverse strand, counting down.
CATTTAAATTCTTTTTAAAATTGTGACATAACATATATACAGCGCCCGGATCTGTAGTGATCTCCGTTTAACTTACTTGTGCACACATCCCTGTTCCCACCACTCAGCTCAAGATAACCTTGGCCATACACAAGAAGGCTCTCCTGCGCCCCCTTCCTGTCAGTGGCTCCTGCCAGATGCAACCACAGTCTTCTGTGACCGGGTTGGCTTTGCTTGTTCTTGAACTTCATATAAATGACAGTAATAGTATGTGGTCGTTTGTGCTTGGCTTCTTTCACTCAATGTTATGTCTGTGAGATTCATCCAAGTTGTTAATTGCTATGTAGCAGCCGGGAGGTATCCCATTATATGAATATACCACAGTCTATCCATTCTGGTTGGGCCATTTCCAGCTTTGGCTATTATGAATGGAACTTAAGAATATTGTCGTACATGTCTCTAATTGTACATCCATTCTCAAAGTTCATGTTTTACTTATAAGGAGGCAGAGGAGGGAAACAGTAAGCATTGATACTTACCGAAAGATTCCTGGATGCTAGGAACGATCGTAAGCAACGAAGCAAACGCTCGTAGCCACAGCCCATGTGTGCTTTTTATCGTTCCATCAATGTTTGCCAACTTCGTACCTTAATTAGAGAAAACTCTACAAGCAAGACAACCTTAGAAATACAAGTTGATGTGATCAGTCGGCATCTGAAGTTATCCAACTTTATATTGTAGCTTCCTCCCTCCCCGCCCCACCCTCCCCTGCTGCTCGTCCTGTCCCTAGGATGGGCGCTCACCAGATTTTGGGCTGAATTCCCAATGGCCAGTTTTGTGCCTCGCCCTGGTAGATGCTCAGTAGATATTTTTACTTATAAGGAAAATGTTCTTTTTTAAAAATATGTTATTTATTTATTTATTTGACAGAGATCACAAGTAAGCAGAGAGACGGGCAGAGAGAGAGGAAAAGGGAAGCAGGCTTTCTGCTGAGCAGAGAGCCCGATGTGAGGCTCCATCCCAGGACCCCCATGACCCAAGTGGAGGGCAGAGGCTTTAACCCACCGAGCCACCCAGGCACCCCAAGGAAACTGTTCTTAAAAATTATTCTTTAGCAAATTGTTTTTGAATCTCTGAGACATTTTGCCACCATTGTGGTCTTGGACCAGTCTAACCCAACATTTTATTACCAAACTAGAATTCCATGGTGGCCGCCCCGCCAAGACCTCATACACTCCTCTAAGAGAACAGCTCTCTCCACGTGTTTGCTGGGGCTTTAGTGCTCTTTGTACTGTTAACCTAATAAGCAGATTAAAAGTTGAAAAAAAAATTGAGTCTTAATTAACATACCAAAAAATGCCCAGATCTCAACAAAATTCTGTGTGTGTTGACAGTTGGTTGTGACTATCCCCTCAATAAGAAGCAGGCTATTTCTGTCACCCCATGTGCATTCTGTCCTCATTTTCCACCTCTCCCCAACTGTGGGCAGCCACAGACCTGACTTCTTTCGGTAGAGATTCCTTTGTCCTGTTCGGGACTGTATAGGAATGGGAACGTGTGGTATGTGCCTAGCTGTGACCAGCCTCTTTTGCTTCTCAGAGTGTTTTGAGATTTACTTACTGTGTATTTGTTACTGGATATTATTCCATTTGAACAGATATCTCCTACTTTATTCTTTTTTTATTTTTATTTTTTAAAGATTTTATTTATTTATTTGACAGAAATCACAAGTAGGCAGAGAGAGGGAGAAGCAGGCTCCCTGCTGAGGAGAGAGCCCTATGCGGGGCTAGATCATGACCTGAGCCGAAGGCAGAGGCTTAACCCTCTGAGCCACCCAGGCGCCCCTCCTACTTTATTTTTTAATTGATATGACATGTGGGCAGTTTACAGTTTTTGGCTAGTTTTAAGACCTCTGGTATTAAATTCATGTGCAAGGCTTTTTGTGGACCTAGATTTTCATTTCCCTTGGGCAAATACCTGGCAGTGGGATTATTTGGTAAATGAATGGTTGACTTGATGAGAAACGGGCATTTCGTGAAAGTGATTGAACTATGTTATACTCCCACCAGCAGCATACGAGTTTTCCTCTTGTTCCACATCTTTACCTATATTTGCTATTATTGTGGAGTTATTTCAACAAACTCTCTTTAAACAAGCTCTAATTTGCCCCAGCGTTTGTTTTATGCAGTTCTGCATCTCTTAACATCTATCTTGAGCCTCTGTTCACAGCACTAGGCCTTTTTTCTTTTTTTGAGTGACAAGGCCGAGATTCTTCAGTTTTGTTTTTTTTTCTTTTTAGATTTTATTTATTTGAGAGAGAGTGAGAGAGCACCAGTGGAGTGTGAAGCAGAGGGAGAAGCAGGCCCCCCACTGAGCAAAGAGCCTGTTGTGAGGCGCTGTCCCAAGACCCCAAGGTCATGACCTGAGCTGAAGGCAGACGCTCAACTGACTGAGCCACCCAAGCATCCCTCCTTAGTTTTTCTTAACCTGGATCCTTATTGCAAATTTGTTTGTTTCCTACTTGAAAAAAGGAGTCTCTGAGCTCACCCCAGCATTCTGGGACTCCTCCTCCTTCTCTGTGAGGTCTTGCGTTCCCACTGAGCCCTAAGGCCAGACCACTCCTTTCTACTGGATTTTTGGCTTTAACTAAATCGAACTAGAAAAACGAATTCTTCAAGAGTGGGAACCTTGTCTGAATTGATTATCCTCCTCTCTCGAGCTTCCAGAACAATGCTGGTACATAATAAATGTGTGTTGAATGAGTACATCTTAAACTATGAAAGTGAACATATTACACTTTAATCAGTATTTACAAATTTACTTATTAGGAGTTTGTGATAGGGCCACAGTGAATACTTTTTTTTTCTCCATAAAATCAAGATGGAGTATAGTTTGATGAAAAGGGTATGGAAGTAACTGAAGAAAATAGATGGGAGTTCTTGACGATAAAAATATTTCCCTGCTGGCACAGGGTTTGGGTGTCCATGTGGTATGATAGCAGGGGGCTGCTCCAAGTTTCCATTCTACACAATCTTTCTCCCACCAGATTGGCAGGACGAAAATATAGATTAGTAAAGATTTGTTTCTTGGCTAAGGTATTCTTAGTTTCACGAGCTCTCTTTTAAAATTCAAAATTTTAAGGAAGAGCCATATGCATCCTTACTGAGAATTGGTGTAATGGACTACTCCCTAGTTCCTTCACCAGGTTGGGGGGGAACCAGACCCAGAAAGGGAAGAGGCTGGCACAGGGTGAGCATGAGGGTGGCAGGGTGTGTGCGTTGGGGGGGTTACGCATCTCTGTGTGCCGTGGAGTGTGAATGTGGGTTAATGTTGACCTTGAAAAGCTGAGTGCAGAAAGGATGGCATTGAGTGGGGGAAGGGCAAACCATGACCCCTGTCAAAATTTTTGTCTGTTATTAAGCTGTTAAAGGTCAGATTTACATGTAGAAAGTAGAAAAACCATCTCCTACTTTCTTTCGTTTCTAAAATCCTGTACAAAAAAAAAGATGACTTCCGTGTTTTAAGGAAGGTTTTGTTCTCCAAGATAAAACTTAAGCGTTCCTAATTTATTTTATCTTTTAGACCTAATCTGCAGTGAAATATTCTAGGTCTTTAATTTGTTCTTTTCTTTCACAATTAATCCCACAGTGCTCTTAAATCCATGACTAATCCAAAGATGCATTTAATTTCATCTTTAGTCTTAGCTTTCCATCTGCTTAGTGGTTTCTGTCTTTGCCCATGTGTGTTTGAGATCTCTGCTTTTTGATCTTCATATTTCATTTCTCATTCACATCTGTAAAAGGAGTACCTGTAGAATATAATAAAAATATCCTACAGTGGAGCAAACATTGCCAAATAAGATGGCTGTGCTGAGGACACTCCTTTTATTGCTTCCCACTGCACTCAGAAAACCATCTTCCTCCTTCCTGGAGTCACAGCCTAAGTGGCTTCCCACCGGCTCTGCCTTCTTTCCCAGCACCCTCCCTTTAGTCCGCAGCACTGCTCACATGCCGGCGCGAGCTCTGTTCCTCCGATGTTCCAGGTTCTGCCCTGCTGGATGGGGATTTGTACATCCTGTTTCCTCACCTGAGCACTTTCTCTGTCCTCGCGTGTCCTAGAAGCTTCAGGTCTAGGCTTAAAGTGAACCACCGGTGAAGCTTTCTCAGACTGATGCTTCTCTCCATTTATTTCTTTTTATTAAAAGACTTTGATTCTTAAAGATTTAATTAATTTAGTTAGAGTATGTGCGAGTAGGGTGAGAGGTCTGGGGAGAGGGAGAGAGAACCTCAAGCTGCCTTCCCATTGGGAGCAGATACTGACATGGGCCTTGATCTCACAACCCTGAGATCACAACCTGAGCCGAAATCAAGAGTATGATGCTTAACTGACTGAACCACCCAAGTGTCCCAGTAGACTTTGATTTTTAGAATGTATTTAAAGAAAGCCTGAATTGGGATAGTACAGAGTTCTTAAATAGCCCCTGTGCATTTTCCCCTATTGACATGATTAGTGGGGTACATTTGTTTCAATTAGTGAAACAATATATTAACTCCACATTTTATTCAGCTTTCCTTAATTTTTATCTGATGTCCTTTTTCTGTCCCAGGTCCCATTCAGGATACAACATCATGTGTAGTTGTTGTGTCCTTGGGCTCTTCTTGGATGAGACAGTTTTTCAGATGTTCCTTGCTTGTGATTACCTTGACTGAAGACGACTACTAGTCAGATATACTGTAGGATGCTCTTCTGCTAGAACTTTTCTGAATTTTTCTCCCTTTGTGATTGGGCTAGATAATGGGTTTGGTGGAAAATCATGTAGAGTGCCATTTTCGTCATACTATTTTAAGAATATTTTCTATCAGTGTGATTTATGACTTGATGTTGACTTTGATCACCTGGCTGAACTGGTGTATGTCTCCACTGTAAGTTACTCTTTCCCCTTCCTCCCTGCACCCCCTACTACATTGTCCTCTTGGGAGGGATGTTACTAGGCCCAGCCTATACCTGAGGAATGGGAGATTATACTCCCCGTCTTTTGGGGAAGAGTATCTACATAAGTTATTTGGAATTCTGCCTGAGAGATTTGTTCTCCATTAATGTATTCAATCATTAGTCATCCATATGGACTCATGAATATTTATTGTATACTTTGAGTTATAATCCAATGCTACTTACTTTTTGCCCCAGTTGTTCTGCCTTTGGCCATTAGGAACTCTTTCAGTTGGCTCCTGTGTCTCTTTGACCTCACCTCATCAATGTGGGTATTGACTTACTAAATTATTTTGGAGCATCTTCTTAATTTCTGGCACCCCAACAGGCTCCAAGATAATCTTGTATATTTCTTGCCCCGACCTAGAATCAACCATTTCTCCAAGGAGTCCTGGTTCCAGTTAGCGGAGATTGGGGTTAGAGACCAAGTTCTGGGCACCAGGTGTGCTAACTTTGTACTGGAGAATTCGGATATTCGCCATGTATTTTTATTATAGTACCCGATGCTTTCATTAGTAGCATAAAGTACGCAGTATGTGATTTGTTTGCTTTCTTACTTGTGTGTCTTTCCCACTTATGTTGTCTGCTCCACAAGGTCAGACATCAGGCTTCACCCACAGTGCCGGATGCATAGTTGGCCCTCAAGAAGCATTAGTTGAATGAATGAATGACTACTGACTGGACAGCAAGACTTTCACCAGAGTGCTTGCATATGCATTCAACAGCTGTTGAAAGCCCAGATTCAATATGAGTCGTGGTTCAGACTTTAGGGGTTTTAGTGTGTAAAGTTTTAAACACAGGCTAGGTCAGTTAAAAGCTGAATAATATGTGACATTGAGGCATTATTGAACTTACAGATTCATTAACTGTGATGTGCACATTCTAATTCTCTAGTCAACTTGTTAATTAAGCTTTATGATCGGAAAAGATAGACGTGAATTCTAGCTGAGTGTTGCACCTTGTAGGTGAGCTAGCTGGATGGTAGACTCCTTTTGGTTTGCTGATAGGGACAGTAAAGACTTTTTTGGGGGGCACCTGGGTGGCTCAGTCGATTAAATGTCTGCTTTTGGCTCAGGTCATAATCCCAGGGTCCTGGGATCAAGCCATGCGTGAGACTCCCTGCTCGGCAGAGAGCCTGCTTCTCCCTCTCCCTCTGCCTGCCACTCTGCCTACTTGTGCTCTCTCTCTAGCAAATAAATAAATAAATGAAAATCTTAAAAAAAAAAAAAGACCTTTTTTTTCCTATGGTCTTCCCCCTCCCTCAATAGCCATTGGCAAGTAAGTACAAGTAGAGGTATCATAAATGTGCTCATTACTTTCTCTCTGTAACATTTTGGAACAGAGCTAGAGACACGAAGTGGTGAAGCCCCCAGGGCTGGGGCTGGCACTGGGTCTTGGGGTTACACAGGCAGGCACTCTTAATGCACAGGTCAGAGCTGCTAGATCTCCAGCTTATGCTGTCCACGTGGGCTTGTGCACCCCTAGGAGACACCCCGTCCTTAGGATGTGGAGCCCAGACAAACATTGTGCTTGGTGTGGGAACCGTGCCTGTGAAGAGTGGGGCCCCAGGTTCATCCAAGGGACTCAGGCAGTCTTTCAAGGGGAGTGGGTGCTGAGGGGACATACTGGGCTCAGAGACTTGGACACAAGGGGATGGGGACTTGTTTGCCAGAGCTGGAGCCAATAGTTGATATAGGGCAAAGAACATGGTGCCAGGACTGAGTTCATTACAAGGTAGTCTTGAGGTCCTATGGGCTGGCACCCCACAGTTATTGCCTGTTGTGAACTAGGCCCAGGGCCCAAGTCAGGCATATTGGTCATGTGATATCAGGCCTAGGTTGAGAGGAAGTGCTGGGTTTGACTGAGGGGGGTGTTTGATTATTACTTTACCTTCAGCTCTGGCTTACCTGATGACAAAATTATTCTTAGGTCACCTTTGGTTGCATGTGGGGTCAGCCAGCCAGACTTGCCACTGCCCCAGCCTGAAGCTCAAAGGCTGGGTCCTGGGCAGCATAAATGCCAGTTTCCCAGCCAGCACCAGCTGACCATCGGGTTGCTTCTGGGCTCTGCTGTGCCCAGCTGTTCCCTGCCCCGCCTAACTTTTCTGGTTTCTGACATCTGGGAAGGAAGGAGCTCTGGGTTCCCCTGGTTTTCCTGGAAATCCTAGTTTAGAAGGGTCCCATCTTCCCAGCGACAGAGAAATGGCCTTTATTTCCAATCTTGTGTGAAAGAAACATGCAGAGTTGGCATCATGGCAGGTCATCTCCTTCACCCTTGAGCCCTGCATTTTGTTGGAAAAGAATATTTTATTGTTTTCCTTCAGTGGTTCTCAAACTTGAGGTGTCCAAGAATTTAAACAGTGGGGTCCAAGGCCCTGCCCTAGGAAAGTCTGGTCCCATAGGTCTGAAGCAGATTTAGGACACCTTGATGGTAAGTAGAAGTCGAGAACTCACCTGCCTGTGGGGATTGGGGGTGACTGTCACTGTGGGGCCAACACGGTGCTGAGCTGCTTGTCTTGTGGCCATAATAGCTCCTGTCCAGTTATCACGCCCTTTTTTCTTTTTTTAATTTTTTATTTCTTTTCAGTGTAAGAGTATTCATTGTTTTTGCACCGCACCCAGTGCTCCATGCAATCTGTGCCCTCTCTAATACCCACCACCTGGTTATCACGCCTTTTAAAATACTTTGCTGGCTAAACCACATGCATGCCTGAGGGCCGTAATTTGCAGTGGTTCTTCTAATGTTTCTGGAGATCATCAGGTTTAGGGATCTGGAGAGGAAGTATTGAGACAAGAGAAAGGAATTTATTGAGAGCTTATTCTGTGCCAAGCACAGTACGGAGCACTTTCACATATAATATCTCATTTAATTCTAATAAAACTTGACCAGGTCGATCTTCACATCTTCATTTAGGGGGCTGGTAACTGCTGCCCAGAGTGGCTAATAACCTGACTTGTTGATTTTGCCACAGGTAGTGGGTGGCAGAGCTAAGACTTGGGTTTCGGTCTGTCTGACTTTAAGGCTGGTGGCCATCCCACTTGTCCCTGTCACTGCTTTCTATTCCACGCTGCTTTGCCAAGGGAAGAACACACAGCCCCAGCTCCAGCATGGGAGAGCGTTGGTAGTCCATGAGCTACTCATGGGGAAGCCTGCTGTGTAAGAGCACAGACTCTAGAGCCTGATGCCTAGAAAGGAAGCTAGATCCTGCCCCTTCTTAGCAATGGGACAATAGACATGTCTGTTTCTTGGACCTTGTTACATCATCTGTAACTCGAGGGTAAGAATATCTGTCTACCTCTTGAGATCGCTATGGGGGCTCTATGAGATCATGTAGTACCTGGTATATAGTGACCGCTCTTGCAGTATTAGCTGCTGAGGCTGTTAAGCAGCCACTGTGGCTCTTTGCTTAGCAGCGTGACCTGTGGCCCATTACTGGGGCTTTGGGAGTGTTGGGGCACGGGTATATCCCAGGTTACCCTGCACCTTTCTTTCCTTCCTCTCCTATGCTGCAGAAGTTAACCGGCTGCCCCGGCTTTCAATGTTTGTGACTTCATGCTGTGTCCAAGTGAGAGGATTTAAGCCTAATAATGAGAAGGTGCATGTAGCCGGATGAGCATCTGTCTGTATTGTCTGTATTTCTGTGGGTGGGCAGATCTATGACAATGAATTCTTTTTTTTTTTTTTTAAGATTTTATTTATTTATTTGACAGACGGAGATCACAAGTAGGCAGAGAGGCAGGCAGAGAGAGAGGGGGAAGCAGGCTCTGTGCTGAGCAGAGAGCCCAATGTGGGTCTCGATCCCAGGACCCTGGGATCATGACCTGAGCCGAAGGCGGAGGCTTTAACCCACTGAGCCACCCAGATGCCCTGACAATGAATTCCTTTTAAAGAATCTATTTGTTTGTTTATTTATGTATTTGAGATAGAGAGTGGGGGAGATAGCATGAGCTGGAGCAGAGGGGGAAGCAGGCTCCCTGCTGAGCAGGGAGCCCAAAGTGGGGCTCAATCCCAGGACCCCGAGATCATGACCTGAGCCGAAGGCAGACCCTTAACCAGCTGAGCTACACAGGCAACTGAGCCCCAAGACAATGCATATTTGAATGAATTGAATGTTGGGGCATCATTTTGCATTTGGGGGGTGGCTCACAACTAATGAGAATATGTAATTGTTGACGGTGTCTTATATGGAGGGGGCATTGCCATTCGCCTTGACTTGGGAGTCAGACTGGGGGAGGAATATGGAGTGAAGGAAAGAACTGATGGGGAAACCACTCATTTTCAATAGCTGCCTCTCCCATCTCCCTCCCTGGGCTACCCTTTCTTCTAATAGGGAAGTGCATTTGGGGGAGTGGGAAAATAGGCTGTGTACAGAAGAGGGTAAGGCTGGAGGGATAGGGTAGGAGGCAGACAGGGAAGCCTTGTAAGTTGAATTTAGCAACTTGACTTTTATCTCTGAGGAATCTAGAAAGGAAGGATGTGGTAAGGTATTTGCATTTTAAAAAGAAAAATGTAACATGGAGGGTGGGTTTGAGGGCTTCAAGGCTGGAAGCTGGGAGACCAGGTAGAAGGCGAGTGTATAAGTCAAGATTCTGATGGAAACAATGAGAGGACAGGACAAGGGTGTGAGCTGAAATCAGCAGGGCTTGGAGATGGACACTGTGGTGAAGGAGAGGGAGTCCTGGGGTGCCCTGTGTGAGAGAGTGAGTGCACGGAGCTGCCATTAGCTGAGACAGAATACAGGTGGGGAATCGGGTGGGGTGGAGTGGGAGAGGGATCGAGCTGAGGACCTGCTGAGTTTGGGAATAGTTCTGGCATGCCCAGGTATACAAGTGAAGCTGTTGGATACAAAGGACTGAATTTTTTTTGGAGGAGAGGCATCCTCTTGTATATGGTCATTGAAGCCATGGTGAAGATGAAGTTACCGAAAGAGAACATGTAAAATGGAAGATAAGAGAACTGCATAACCTTCCTAGGTTTTTTCTGACAAAATAGCAACTTGAGTGGCTTAATAGAACACTGATTTATTATGTAACACTACTGAATGTCAGAAGTCCAAAAGGGGCCTGATGGGACTGAAATAAAGATATTCAGCAGGGCTATGTTCCTTCCAGAGACTCGAGGAGAGAGTCTATTCCTTGCCCTGTGAGTCTTTAAAGGCTGCCCACATTTCTTGGCTTGTGGCCACATCACTCCTACCTCTGCTTTCATTATAACTTCTCTAACTCTGTCCCTGCTGTCTCATTTTTTTAAAAAGAGTTTTATTTGACAGACAGTGAGAGAGTCAACAGAAGCAGGGGGAGCAGGAGTGGCAGGCTCCCCGCTTAGCGGGGAGCCTGATGCGGGGGCTCGGTCCCAGGACCCTGGGATCATGACCCCAGCTGAAGGCAGACACTCAACGACTGAGCCACCCAGGTGCCCTACTTGCTGCCTCCTTTTTATAAGGATCCTTGTAACATTGGGCCCATCTGGATAATCATGGCTAATCTTGCCTTTGCACCTGCAAAGTCCTTTTGCCATGAAAGGTAATACAGTCACATGTTTCAGGTGTGAGGATGTGGGCATCTCCGGGGTGAAATTGTTCTGTCTTCCACAAGGACCTGAAACAACCCCAAGGTTTACTGACATTAAAGGCACAGACAGAGGATGAGAGTGTGTGGAGTCAGAAGTTAGAGTAAGGAGAACAAGGAGACAAGGAGACCATGGCTTTGAGATTGGTTGGGGGTGGGAGGAGATGGTGGAGAACCTCCAGAAGAGGGAATGATTGTTCCTGTTAAATATACTAGGTTCTATAGGATAAAGATCAAAAGATGACCATTGGATTTGATAACCAAGAAAGAGTTCATTCTTTCAACAAGCAGTTACTGAGCACCTGCTTTGTGCAGGTACTGTCCTAGGTACTGAAAATATAGTTGTACTATATATGCATCTATGAAAATAGAGCACAGCCCCTGCTACATGCTGGTAGAGGAGAAAGGCAAGAAGTCAACAGGTGGGGGCGCCTGGGTGGTTCAGTGGGTTAAAGCTCTGCTTTCGGCTCAGGTCATGGTCTCAGGGTCCTGGGATCGAGCCCCACATTGGGCTCTCTGCTCAGCAGGGAGCCTGCTTCCTCTCTCTCACTCTCTCTTTCTCTCTCTCTCTCTGCCTGCCTCTCTGCCTACTTGTGATCTCTGTCAAATAAATAAATAAATAAAATCTTTAAAAAGAAAAAGAAACGAACAGGTAAACAAATCACATAGTTATAACTGCTGGGTAAAGAGTCAAATTAGGAAATGTGAAAGAGAATGACTGGGGAGGCCCCTGAAGAGGTGACATGAATGAGGAGTGACTCATTAAACACTGGGGATGGCATTCCAATCATTGGAAGCCGCTTGTGCAAAGGCCCATACTTGCGTGGGTCCCAGCTTGGGAGGGACAGAGAGGGGCTTGGTGTGGCTGAAGCATGAGGGCGAGAAGGGTGGTGGGGGATGAAGTTGGGAAAGCTGTGCAGATTATGGCTTTGGGCTTTCAATGCCAGGTAAGGAATTTAGATTTTGTTCTCAGATCTTTTTGTGGGGAGTCAAGAGTAAAACAGGGAGACTCTTAAAAGAGCATTTGTGGTGGGTTAGACAGGGATTGTAGTAGTTGTTATGGGTTGAATTATGTCCTCCCAAAAGATACATTGAACCCCTGGTACCTATGAATGTGACCTGAATAGGAAACAAGATCTTTGCAGATATACTCAAGTTAGAATGGGACCATACTCGGTTAGGGTGAACCCTAATCCAATATAACTGGTGTCCTATGGATAAGAGGGAAACTGGGGCAGAGATAAGGAGAGCATCATGTGGCCACAGAGGGTGCGATGGGAGTGCTGTAGCTTCAAGCCAAGGGACACTGAGGTCACCACCAGAAGCTGGGAAGAGACCAGGAAGAAGCCTCCCCCACAGGTTACAGGGGAGCCTGGCTCTGCCAACAATGGATTCTGGAATTCCAGCCTCCAGCACTATGAGACCATCCGTTTCTGTTTCAAGGCACCCACTTTGTGGTAGTTTGTTATGGCAGCTTAGGAAGCTGAAAAGTAGTAGGGCCGGGGAGAGGGGGGCATGGAGATAGAGCTGACAGGATCTGCTGATGGATGGAGAGTGGGAGGGAAGGAAAGGGAGCAACTGAGGACAGAGTAGATTCGTGGCCCGAGCAGCTGGGTGGCTGATGATTCTCTTTCCCGCGATTGCAAAGACTGTGGATAGAGCAAGTTTGGGGAGCAGAATTGAGACTTGACTATGTGAGTCAGAGGCTGAGCTGGAGGTATAAATTCGAGGGTCATTAGCATATAGATGGCATTGAAATAATGAGAGTAAGTGAAGTCACCCCGGGAGAGAAAGTTTTACGCAACCCCGAATGGCCTTGAAAATTCCTAATGTGGAGAAAAAAGTTTCTCTCTCTCTCTCTCTCTTTTTAAAATCCTTACTATTATTATTTTAGGATTTTATTTTTAAGTAATCTCTACACCCAACATGGGGCTCAGGGACTCACAACTCTGAGATCAAGAGTCACATGTTCTACCCACTGACAGGCACCCCCTGAAAAAAGTGCTTTCAAGTGTCAGATACTCTGGACTTTTCAGGGGTTCCAGTGGGGATGTGTGCTACTTCCCCAGACCTGCATGGTAACGTTTAAATGTGTCTTTCTTTTACTTGGTCTGGTTTGAAACCCTGGCCAGCATATGTTGAAGCTCCCTGAATCAAGAGGCAGAATCTGTTCATCCCTCCAAGTTTCTCCCGCCTTCCTTGGCCAATAATTGTATTGGTCTTGGGATTGGCTTTGACTGATGAATGCAGTAGAAGTAATGCCGGGATGGTTTCAGAGCATGGGCTCTGGAGGTCTCGCAGCTTCTGCCTTAATCCTCCTGAGCTACTGCTGCTGCCTCAGGAAGCCTAGGTCCCAAGGCTAACGATGAGTCCTCTGGCTGTAGCCTGGTGGGACCAGCAGCAGAACTGCCTGGTCAGCCCACAGAACTAGGGGAAATAATACACTGTTTTTGAGTCAAAGTTTCAGACTGGTTGGTGGCACTACACTTGTAGTCACGTAACCAGGATAATAGGGAGGGAAATAGCTGAGTGCTATTCAGGGTCATGGAAATAAATCAGGATTTAATCTAGATATGATTAAATGGAAATCCAAAGGTCATGGAATAATACATCAGTCATGAAATGATGAAATGCAGAAGGCACATTTCAGAGGCCAAATGGCATTCATTAAATCATTCCTTCAAAAAATACCTGCTATGATATGCTTGGCGGGGGTGGGGACGGTAGGTGAAGGGTACAGGGGTGTATGGGATGAGCCCTCAAAGTATTGTCACTGACTTCATGGAGTTGATCATTGAGTGTATAGCGAGGAATGGCCATGGAGGTAGAGAATGTCATCAAGGATGACCGTGACTGCAGTTGATGGACTAGGTCCTGTGCCCACTTAGACTTTACCATGACCCTGTGGGGTAGGGATGATTCTTCTCCATTCTACACATGAGGAAGCTGGGCCTTGTACTGGCTAAATAGTCTGGTCAGGATTACATGGCTGGAAAGGGGTGTGTAGACCGCCAGCTGAGTCGGACTCTCACGCTTCTACTCTTTCCCTCAGGTGTCTTATTTTCCCATTAATTCCTCACCTGATTCGGAGGGCTAGACTGTAGGGTGGGCTTTGGGATCCTGTAGTCAGGTGGGGTTCTTCTGTGGGTCGGCAGTTGGGATCAGGAGGCCCCCAGTTCTCTCTGCCCATGGAGAACCCAGCTGGATTCAGTGGAGAGGGGTAGGCCAAGCGAAACCAAACCATCATGATTTTAATCTGTGTTATCTGAAAAGATCACTTCTCCCTCCCCAATTAGTCTTTCACAGGGAGGGCTTTCCTCTATCCTGTACCCCCTGGACATTTCCTCATTGTACCAGATTCATGGCATAGCTGTGTGGGTGGTGGGCATTAGCTGCAAGGGGGAAGACCACTTTCAGAGTCCTTGCCCTTGGCCTATCAGGTCCCTCCTGGCCACATCTACCTGCCTTCTGTGGGCTCCACAGCTTGGATGTGGCAGCCAGGTTCCACCAGCAAAGCTGGTTCCTGCTGTCCTAGCTGCCAGACGGTGCTGCTGGAGGGGTGGGAGCTGAGACTGAAAGAGGGCTTGCAGGTCATTTGACTCTTTTTTTTTTTTTTTTTTAAGATTTTTATTTGAGAGCGAGAGAGCATGTGCATGTGAGAGAGGAGAGAGAGCAAGCACAAGTGGGAGAAGGGGAGAGGGAGAGGAAGACGCAGACTCCCTGCAGAGCAAGAAGCCCAGTGGAAGCCTTGAATCCAGGTCACCCCTCGCCATCTTGACCTGAGCCAAAGGCAGATGTCCAACCAGCTGAGCCACCCAGGTGCCCCTCATTTGACTCTTCCGGAGATAGGAGTCGTGGCCAGGCGGCCCTCCTCTGCTGAAAGGAGAGCCATTGTGCAGGGTTGGAGGGAGCCTCTGGCAGCTGCCTTCCTGAGAGAGTAGGCTGATAAGAGGGCAGAGACCGGGAAGAGATCCTGAGCAGGGAGGCAAAACTCAGCACCTCTGGTTGGGATGCAGGCACACAGCACCACATCGTAGGAGGCCAGGAGTGGCGTCAGTGCTGGGAGCCTCCACCCCAGCATGGGCTGCTTGCCACAAGGGCCCCTTCTGGAGAACTCAGGGCTAGTGGCTGTGTTCCGGCACCATGTCTGGGAGGGTGGGCCTCAGGGTCCGACAAGACACATGGGCTCAGCCTCCAGACGTCACAAAATGGCAGTCCCTTCAAAGATGGGTGCTTCTTTTTGGCTCCCCGTGTTTGTTTATAGATTCTAGGCTCTCTGAATCCCAGGACTTGAAGACAGAATGTGACCATATGTCCCTTATTTATTTCCAGACCAAACTGTGTCTTGACTAGGATACTTAGGAAGGTTTTTGAAGTTAAAAAAAATTTTTTTTTTCCTGGGGTGGCCTTGCTCTGTGACAGCTGCAAGGATAGGAAGTAGAGCGTGCACCGTGGGTAAGGCGGGGGGAGGCGGACCCACCCAGTGGCTCGGGGAGGACCTCCGCACAGAGGGGTGGCTCTCTCCCCTTGGACACAGCAGCCTGGCACCTTAACTAGACAGGCAGCCGGGCAGATTCGGTTGGACCTGAGTAGAGGCCAAGGCCAAACCTCAGAATAGAGTATTTTCTCTTTTTCTTTTGGGAGAATCTATAAACAAACACTCTTTTTATATAATAGCTACTGTTCCTTGTCTTTATGAGCAGCAGCTAATATTCACTGGACATTTACTACATGCCAGGAAATGTGCTGTGCACGTCACAGAGATGACGCTGGTTCTCACCCCGGGGTGACGTAGACACTACCAGAACCCCCTTTCTGCACAGACAGTGAAACAGAGACACAGAAGAAGGTGACTTGGCCTCAGTCCCCTGGCTGCTAAGTGGTAGAACCCGGGATTCCCTCCAGGCCTGGGCACTTACCTGTGCTGCCTCCGGCTGGCAGAGATGAAACAGGCACCAGGTAGAGAGCTGACAAAACATGGGAGAAAAAAATCATCTGTAGTCTCTCCCTTTGCTGGGAACCATTGTTCATATTTTTTTCCGTGCACTTAAGTGTGTAGTTTTAAAAAATGGAGTTGTAACTACCGACTCCAGACTGCTTTTCTCTTTTTACATTCTCCATTACATTTTGAACATTCTCCAATATTAGATATTTTTCAACACCTTGATCTTTAATGGCTGCAAAGTATTTTATTATATAAGAATCTATAGTTTGGGGCGCCTGGGTGGCTCAGTGGGTTAAGCCGCTGCCTTCGGCTCAGGTCATGATCTCAGGGTCCTGGGATCGAGTCCCGCATCGGGCTCTCTGCTCAGCAGGGAGCCTGCTTCCTTCTCTCTCTCTCTCTCTCTGCCTGCCTCTCAGTGTACTTGTAATTTCTCTCTGTCAAATAAATAAATAAAATCTTTAAAAAAAAAAAAAGAATCTATAGTTTGAAAAAGCTTTCCTTATTATTGGAACTCTAGGTCGTTTATAAATTTGTTGTTCTAAAAAATGCTGTGATTAGCAGCTTTGTGCATACGTTTTTGCATACACCTCAGAAGACGGCCTGAAGATAAATTCTTAGAAGTGGCGTTTCTACATCAAAAAGGATGTATATTTTAAAGGCCCTTGGTATTATTGCAAAGAGTAGTTTCTAGAAGGTCGGTACTAATTTCTTGTTTCACTAGCAGAGTATAGAGCACCTATTTCCTTACAACTCTCCTGACAGTGGATATTTTATTTTTAGACTTAGTTTTCACTAAAGAAAATTTATAGTCTGATCACTAATGACCTAGGACACTAGATTTATCAGGCACATGTAGTTTTGTTATGAATTGCTTTTATTAGAGTATTTCATTTTCTTATTGATTTGGATGAGTTCTTTATATGTGAAGCAGTGGTATGAACTTTTTGTCCTATATTGTAGATATTTTTCCGTTTGCTGTATACTTTTATATTTTATGAATAGTTTTTTTAATATAGAGAAGTTTTACATTTCCAGATAATCCCATCTATTAATCCTCACCTTATGAATATATATATTTTTTAATATAGGGAAGTTTTACATTTCTAGATTATCCCATTTACCAATCCTTGCCTTTACTGCTTTTACTTTTGGTTCCATGCCAGATGATACAGGTATCTCTGTTTAAAAAAAAAATTGATTCTTTTACTCATTTTTAAGTCATTCACTCAACAAATATTTGAGAGTGTATGCTGTACCTGGCCCACCATAGGCATTAGGGCTACATAAGCAAGATGGATACATTTCCTGTTTCTGACATTTTCCATCTCCCTGAAGTTCATTTTAAGTAGAGAGAGGAGAGGTTCTGGGAAGATGCTTTTTCTTCACAGGGTCACCTGGAGCTGAGTTGAACTGCTGTGGTAGTTCTGCCTTCCATAGGAGGAAAGTGTTCAGTGGAAGATTCTTTGGTTAAGGCCAGAATTTTAAGGCTTGAAGCAGAATGGGTTCCTTCTTTGATGAAAGATCTGTTATCTGGAGGTCAGCATCCCTTGACTTAGTCAGACTGTAAAATTCCAGACCAGTTGTCGCAGGCCAGTTCATTCTGCAAGGATCCCTGAGGCCCTCCTGCCTAAAATTGGTCCCCTTGGGTGGGCATGGGCCCTCATCCAGAACAGACCTGAGGTTTCACTGTAACTGTTGGAGTTCCTGGTTGGCTGGTTTTGTGTAATACCTCCTTCAGAGGTGACTTAGGACGGGCAAGAAAACTTGGCTTCACCCGCTGAGGTCTTGCTGCCCCTGAAGCTGGTGATGACACAGCAGGTTCCTTGTTCATTTTGAAGCGGTGGCCCCCTCACACGGGTTGCTAGTGAATTCTGGATGCTTTCTCCATGGAAGGTGACAGGCCCAAGATCCCCAGTGGCTGTTTGATAGTTATAGCTCTGTTTCCTTGCTAGTTCCCTGGACCTGGGTCCCTTGGCCCCTGGAATACAGCTGTTGACTTTTCTAGCTCAGGTTAGAAAAGGAGAGAAGGGCCTTGATTTCCTTGCTGTTGTCCTGCCTTGGTCACTCTGCAGAGGCCTCCAGGGACCACGTGGTAGGCATCCAGGGCTGAAAACAGGGTTAGTAGGGGCAGCAAGAATCCAGGTCACTGGGATTCTAGGCAGAAGGTTGAGACAAGGAATTCTGAGAGGCAAGTTCTCATGGTTCAGGGACAGAGATTCTGGGGCCCCTGTAGGCCTGACAGAGACCCAGGTACATGCTCCCGCATCCTTGATAATTGCTTTTGTTTTCTTCTCTGACTAGCCTGTCTGTGGGGAAGGGTCTTCTCAGCGTGAGGGCAGGCCACCAGTCCCCAGTGGAGGGACACGCACCGTGCCGTGCCGGTAGACCAGTTCTCAAGGAACACTACCCCATTGGTGTACAGAGTTTGCCCATTTCCAGGGTGGAAATGCTCCCACCATGGCTGACTTTGTGCTACCAACAGTTGAACAACTGGCTCCCAGAACTGAACTCTCAGCTCTTGGAAGCCGTCAGGAGCTGAGCCCAGCACACCATGTGCAGCACCCTTGCCTTTCCAGGCGGCTCGGTGCCCACATCTGAAGGAAGGGCTGCTTGCTGAACCTGGGCTCAGCAGGTATCTGAGGGGCCAATGGTCCCGGTAAGCTGCTAGTGCCTCAGGGAGGCTGGATTTCTTCCCCAGAGGGCTCACGTTCTTTCCCGGCCTCCGAGCGTGGCTCCTGGCATCTCCATCTTAAATATGGAGCGACCCACTTTCCGTGGCACCCGGAGAAGGCGGAGCTCATTCCATGTTTCCAGCACAGTACCGCGAATCTGCCCCATGGCACCGATCACTCTGCCACTAACCAGCCGCGTGACCTCAGGAAGATCACTTACCCTCCTTGAACCTCGGTGTCCTTCCCTGTAGGCTGACAGGGTTGGGATGGAGGATTTCTTAAGGTCCCTTCCGGCCCTAACAGGCCATGATTTTCAGACTCTTTGAGCGACAGCAGTATTTATAGTAAATGATATAGTTCAAGCTGGCTTGTAATCTGTGTGAAGCTGAGAAGAACATGCAAAGTCATTTGGGAAAGGAATGTTATTTTTGAGGACTGTAGATGCTAGTAATAAAACACAAATTCCAAAAGGGAAGAAATTGGGCCACATTTCTTAGGTACAAAAGACTGACACCTTGAAAGATGATGGGGTTAATAGATTCAGCTCTGATGTTCCCTGTGGTTCCAGCTCCAGAAGAAAGGTCCTCCTGGGAAATCAACAGGAACTCTTTCAGACAGATCAACTCTAAATTATGGAGGGATTATCCGGGTTAAATCTTGCTTTCATGCTTTTTGACTGCATCTATTCTGCTTAATTACTTACTTGGTTGCCATCTCAGATTTCCTCTATTTTTGTGGAGCCTGCAGGGAATCCCTTTGATGAGATAGGGTGGTGCAGTGAAAAGGCTGTAGGATTAGCAGTCAGGAGACCCAATTTCCAACTGGTTGTAGGACTCCAACAGATCATTTCTCCAGTCTGGGTCCCAGATGCATTTATTGAAAAACGAGGGGTTTGGGAGTGCTGGGTGATTTGCAACCAGAGGGCATTTCAGAATGTTGCCGACTTATCTGGCCTTGGTTCACAGGTGCATTTGGGGTGCAGGTGTGCTCAACTGGCTCTGTTTGCTGGGACTCCTACTGTCCCCGCCCCCAACAACCCTGGCGGTTTCCTGTGTCGGCACTGGAGGAATGGAGACACGGTGCTTGGGAAGGCCAGAGCTGAACTGAGTCTCACTGTCCTTTCTGCCCACATTGCACCGGCCAAAGCAGGTGGCGTGGCCAAGCTGGATACCCTTGGGGCAGGAATGTATGCTCCTCTTCTCGGGGGACCAACTGCAAAGTCACATGGTGACCTTGGGAATAGGAGGGGGTGAAGGTTGGAAGCGGTATGCAGTCTCCGGGGGTGGGTGGGGGAGGCTCTCATCCAGCATTTTCTAGAACAACCTCAAGATAAGAAACAGATTAAAGCTGATCTTGCCCCTGCCTGTATACAGCACATACGCACAACACAGAATACCCAGCAGGAATAACAACAGTGACAACACACGTAGGTCTCTGGGCATGCGTGGTCAAGGCTGCTCACTTGTCCGGGTGGCTGGAGGCCAGGTCCTGGAGCTGGTAGTCTTATTTGGAAGTACTCTTAGTTCTATAAAGCTGCTGTTGCACGTCTGTGAAATAGAGCTGGTCACCTCCCTCTCCCTCCTCACAGGGTGGCTGGGAGGATGGAGTTAACAGCTGGGATGTTTTAAGGACGGTGCTTGGCACATAATGGGTGTTAAGAAGACGGTGGTTTCTCCTTGCCTGTCTTTGAGCCCATCTCCTCCTGGCTGGATTATTAGACGGGCCTCCTCTCTCTGTCCCTGCCACGCCGCCTCCACATTCCCTCCTCATGGCCCTGCTTACCACCCCCACCCCCCCACCCCCCGTCTCTGCCTTTGGCAGAGCCCTTGGCCCTGCAAGGTGTATCTTCTCTTCTCTCTGCAAAAACCGTGTTTTTCCTTTAAGGCCAGCACGCCTCTACTTCCTTTTGCTAACAAACCTCAGCTCTCAACAGACTCTCTGTCTTTACCATTTGGTATTTAACCTTGTGTGGCCTCCTGTTGCTAATTGATGTCTGCTGGAAGTTTTTCAAGGACAAAGCCCGTGGCTGCCCTGTCTGTCTCTATATGTTTTATACCAGCACATTGCAAAGGACATGGTGGGTGCTTAGTAAGTATTTGTTGGGTGATAAAAAAACCCAATCTGCTCCTCAAAGCCGTCACCTTTATTTGTGAGATGTGACTGAGACCAGAAGACGAGCAGGAACAACAGGCCTCACGGGGGCTCAGGACACTGGGTCAGTGGGGAGGGTCTGTGCCCTCAGCCTGGCCCTGGGTGATGGGATCTCAGGAGAGGCTCCGGAGCACTGGGACCCACTGGTAAGCTCCCGGGCTGGTGACGGGCCAGCCGTTTAGACCTGTAGTTTGGCTCCCCACTGCTCCTGGCCCACATGCCAGAGGAACAAGCCTGTATAGTCCACTCTTGTCCACGCTAGTGCCTTCTGGGGTAATAGTTGCTTTCCTGCTTCACAGAACTTCATTCTGTGGGTGACGTCTTGATTCGTCCTGTTCTTGAGTTAGGGAGGCCTGAGAGATTGAAGGGAAAATGGTGATTCAGGACTTAAAAAAGGGGTGGGGGTAGGGAGGAGAGGAGAAAGGAGGGAGGAGTTTCGGTGGTGCTTTTGTACCTTCTGTGAATTAAAGATGTTCGCGTCCCTCGCTCTTCTTCATCTGAGGAAAGGACATCCCCATGCACCCAGGGGCTCAGGCCAAGAACCTAGGAGGGCTTTTCAGCACTTCCTTCCCGAGTCCCATGCGCTCTGTCCCACTCTTCCTCCACGTTCTGTCCCTTATCTGGTCACTGTCTTCCTCACGTTTTGACCACCTCATTGCTGCTGATCCCCGGCTGCCACCCTTGTCCCCCTCCCCCCATCTCTCTTCAGCCACAGCCAGAGCGAGGAGTTAAAAATCTAAGTAAAATCATGTTGCTCTCCTCCAACCCTTGTGTCTTGCGATTTCACTGGCCCAAACCCCAAACTCTCATGAAACAATATGGCGGCTCCACAGAAACGTACAATTACCATATAACGCGGCAGTCCCACTTCCGGGTGTGTGAATTGTTTCCAGATAAATGGAGGCGTGTTATACTAAGCGTTGGAGCAAAAACTGAATCACACTGTGTAGTGCCACATAGGGTGGTTGGGAGCACTCCGATGACAGGAGCCAGGGAGGGGACTTTTATAGAGAAGAGGTGGAAACAAAGCAAGGAAGTCATTTGATTGATTGTAGCGTGAGTGTTTTCATTTTTTGGGGAAGCCTCGCGGGTTGTTTGTGATGGGGTGTCCTGACGTTTCGATTTCTTGAGGTGTTACAGACTTCAGTGGTGGTCTGCTCCCTCAGGCTAGCTCCCGAGGTATTAGGCCACCTCTGTCTAAGGAGCTTCGTGTTTAGTCATTTAGCGACCCCAAAGAATTGGAGACAAGATCTCAGAGAGCTATTTGCACACCCGTGTTGATAGCAATACTGTTCACTGTTCACACAGCCAGAAAGGGGGCAGCTACCCGAGTGTCCGCTAACCGACTAATGTATACACGGAATATGGCATAGGCGCGGGATGGAATGTTCCTCAGCCTTAAAAAGGAAGGAAATCTTGTCACATACTCCAGTTTGGATGAACCTCGAGGACCTGAGGCTAGTGGGAAACAAGCCAGTCACAAAAGGACAAATACTGTATGATTTCCACTTACATGATGTTTGTAGAATAGTCAGATTCCTAGAGACGGAAGGTAGGAAAATAGCAGTTGCCTAGGGGGACTGGGGAGCTGCTTCCTGGGTATAGAATTTCAGATTTGCAAAATCTGCCCATCAGGATGGATGGACAGAACACAACTGTGTATTTAAAGGTGACTGAGGTGGTAAACTCTTTTTATTTATTTTTTTTAAGATTTTGTTTATTTTACAGACAGAGATCATTAATAGAGAGGCAGGCAGAGAGAGCAGGGGAAGCAGGGTCCCTGCCTAGCAGAGAGCCCAATGAGGGGCTCGATCCCAGGACCCTGAGATCATGACCTGAGCTGAAGGCAGAGGCTTAACCCACTGAGCCACCCAGGCGCCCCCCCATGAGGTGGTAAATTCTTATGTTAGGCGTAGTAACTTGCCAATTAAAAAGAAATCTGAGAGGCACCTGGGTGGTTCAGTGAGTTAAGCCTCTCCTTTGGCTCAGGTCATGATCTTAGAGTCCTGGGATGGAGCCCCACATCGGGCTTTCTGCTCGGCAGGGAGCCTGCTTCCCCCCTCTCTCTGCCTGCCTCTCTGCCTACTTGGGATCTGTCAAATAAATAAATAAAATCTTAAAAAAAAAAAAAAAGAAATCCAAACTGCCTGAGACCTGCAGGTCTCTCCATGATCAGCCTCTGCTGAATCTTCAGCCTTGTCACGCTGGGACCCTCCTATGTGTTGTCCTGGCACCGGCCAGCTTTCCCGGGGCTTCCCTGGCCTGGGCTTCTATCTGAAGGGAAGTTGCACGTCTGCCGCCTTCTCGTGGTCTGAGCTCCACTCCAGCGCCCCTTCCTCCCTACTCCTGCTTTTCCACCAGTTACTGTTTTATAACCTGACCACCCCCACCCCTTTTGGGCCTTTTTAATACTTTTCTGTAGATTGAATTTTGTCTGCCTCCCTGACTTGTTGCTTTGACTTGTGTAGCCCAGTGACTGGAAGTGTATTTGCCACAGGCACGTGCTCATTAACTGGCCATTCAGGGGTGGTCCCTGGTGCGTGTGTCTGGTGGACTGTTAAGAGGACAGTGCTTGAGGCACCTGAGTGGCTCAGTGGGTTAAAGCCTCTGCCTTCGGCTCAGGTCATGGTCCCAGGGTCCTGGGATCGAGCCCCGCTTCAGGCTCCCTGCTCGGTGGGGAGCCTGCTTCCTCCTCTTTCTCTCTCTTTGTCTGCCTCTCTGCCTACTTGTGATCTTTGTGTGTTGAAAAAATAAAATCTTAAAAAAAAAGAAAAAGAGGACCATGCTCTCCATGGTCTTCCTAGCTGTGGGTCTGAGTTATGCCGGACCAGCCATGATCTCTGGGCCGGGCTGCTTGTGCTCAATGATGGAAACTGGCTGGATGTGGGATTAATAAAATTAATAAGCCTTCACAGGGATTAAATTATTAACCTCGAGCTCAACATATTTTTATTGGATTTCTCTTATGCTGGAGGCATTAGGGAAGGGGAAGAGAGTTACAAAGATGAAGGAGACACAGGCTATGTCTCAAAGAGCTTCTAGTCTGACAAGATTAGGACCGGAGTGACCAAGCCAGGATGAATGGAAGGAGGTGGCGCATAGTAAGAGAGAGGGGACGGACGTTACTTAGAGCCGCAGGGCTCCACCAAGAGGGTCTGTCGGGTCGGGTCTGGAAAGGTGGAGGGGTTCTGCTCTGTGGGGAATGCACGTGGACTTTGATGGAAGAGCAAAGCCAGAGCTCTGGATGCGGGCATGGCGGGTAGGGCTGGTTCCTGGGGTGACTTGGCAGAGCCGGTCAGTTGGGGCCAGAAATCAAAGAGCCTTCAGTGTGCGTTTGTGGTGTGGCCGTTCTTCTGTGTAGTCCTGAGGGAAACAGTGGCTTCCTCGCAGAAGAGTGAAGAGATCAAAGCTGAGTTTGAAGAGTACTTGATGACCATGCGTGGGTGGCCTGGGCGGGTTGGGAGGCTGGGAGTAGAGGCACCAGTTACACCTGGAGGTTCTTCCAGTGGAATAGGCAGAAGGCAGTGCAGGCCTGAATATGGGTAACTAGGAGAAGGAGAGTGATATTTCTGAAGTGTGTCAGGTAGGACTATGTGTGTGTGTGTGCGTGTGTGTGAGAGAAAGAGAGAGAGGTAGGGTGTGGGTGTGTGGATGTGTGTGTGTGAGAGAGAGGTGTGTGTGTGTGAGAGAGAGAGAGTTGGGGGTGTGTATGTGTGTGAGAGAGGTGGGGGTGTGTATGTGTGTGAGAGAGGTAAGGGTGTGTATGTGTGTGTGAGTGGGGTGTATATGTGTGTGTGAGAGGTGGGGGTGTGTATGTGTGTGAGAGAGGGGTGTATATAGTGTGTGAGAGAGGTATGTGTGTGTGTGAGAGAGAGAGGTGGGGGTGTATATGTGTGTGAGAGAGGTGAGTGTGTGTGTGTGTGAGAGAGAGAGAGAGAAGTAGGGGTGTGTGTGTATGTATGTGAGAGAGAGAAGTAGGGGTGTGTGTGTGTTTGAGGGAGAGAGGTGTCTGTGTGAGCGCGCATGTGGCGTGTGAGCACATTTGTAGGCAGAAAGGGAGGAATCCCTCCCAGGGCTTGGCAGCCAGAATTCCCTTGCCAGGAACTGATTTCCAGATGCCCCACAGTCAGGAGCCAATAACCGCCTTTGCCCACCTGTGGGGCTTGGCCACCTCTACGAGGATTCCCCCCTCTCCCCACAGGAGCCACAGAGAAGCCCAGAATGGGAGCAGGAAGCTCTCTCAGATCTGGAGTCTGACGTGTGAGACGGGGTGCCCCGTGGCTTCTGGAGCTGTTGCCCTGTTTCCTCTCCAGCCTCTTGCCTCTTACCTTGTTCAGCTCTTGTTTAACATCCCTCTGCTGTCCCCAGGCTCCGTGGCTGACTGTCCTCCTTCGACCCCTGCAGGGACTCCTGGCACCTTGTCTGCTCTTTGCTGGCATGTGCTACATCCTGGGCTTTTCTGGTTCCAGCCGCTGCCCACCCCCTGGGGCTGATGCCTGAAGAGTGTTTGCACAGAGCAGCTTGATGTTAATAAGTATTTGTGGAATGATTGAGAAACAAGCAAAATGGGCCCAACTAAGTAGGCTTGCGTTTTAGCCCCACTGCCTAAAGGGATAAAAAGGAATATTCAACCCATTATAGGATGTTGACATCTAATTTTGTTTCTTACTAATGCATAGTTAGGAAAGAATCGTATCCCTCCCATGGTACCAACACTAGCATTTCACTTCATTAATCAAAAGGAGTAACATTTGGTGGATTCATGTACTGAAAAAGATGGGGGCTGGCATAAATGTTAAATTTTTAAGTTTTTAATTTTAATTCTAGCATAGTTAACAAATGGCATTGTACTAGTTTCAGGTGTACAATACAGTGATTCAACAATTTTATACATTTCTCAGTGCTTGTTGTGATACGTGTGCCCTTAATCCCCTCCACTGAGTTCCCCCAACCCCCGCCACTTCCCCTCTGGTAACCATCGATTTGTTCTTTATAGTTAAGAATCTGTTTCTTGGTTTCTCTCTCTCTCTCTCTCTCTTTTTTTTCTATTTCTTAAATTCCACAGATGAGTGAAATCCTATGGTATTTGTCTTTCTGTGGTTGACTTACTTCACTTAGTATTATTATCTCTAGCTCCATCCATGTTGTTGCAAATGGTAAAATTTCATTCTTTTTATGGCTGAATAATATTTGTGTGTGTGTGTGTGTGTGTGTGTATCCATTCATCTTTATCCATTTATTTGTCGATGGACACTTGGCTGCTTCTGTAATGGCTATCGCAAACAATGCTGCATAGTTTTTATTTTATCTTATTATTTTTTTCATACATAGTTTTTAAACCATGACTTCGGAAGGTGGTAGTGTGGGGATAACTGCGTTTGCATCTGCTTTCATGGGAGTGAAGAATAAAGCTCAAGAGAGTGTTCACGGAGGGGACACCAACTTCTTTGTTCACCCATGGGTCAAGGAATGATCGCGACTGTGGTGCCAAGTGGACATCTGAATCCATTATTTCACAAGCAGACCAAGTCCCTTTCCTACAGAGCATGTCATAGCAAATCCACATAGCCCATTCTCCCCCCAGATAGAGTCCTTCCAAAGCTGCGGCTTTAAGGAAGCGTATCAGCTAGCTTTCACTGTGTAACAGCCAACCACAAAACTTCAGTGACTGTTTTGGTCTTTGCGGTGTAGTTCTGGTTGGTGGGGGTCACTCACACATCTGTAGGTTGATGGGGGCCAGTTCTTTACATGCTTGTCCTTCTCCCAGGACCAGCAAGCTAGCCATGGCCTTGCTGTTCACACAGCGTTCTGAGTGCATGTGAACACATGTCCACCTGCTCGAGACCTAGACTGGAAACTGGCCCATTGTTACTCCCACCATACAAAAGTGGCCCAAACAAGTCTCATGGTGAAGCCCCAGTTCCAGGGGTAGGGGAATCAATTCTGCCTCGTTGGTGAGAATTGCAGAGTGGTGAAAGGTGAAGCCCGGGACCGTTGATGCATTCCACTGCCCGTTAGTGTTCTCCAGCTAGTAAACACTGCGCTGTAAACAGCTGAAGAAAGCAAAGTTCTGTATTTGAAATGGTCATTTATACACAGGGAGTGAAAACTGATCGTTTAGCGTTTTGGAAATATGGAATGTTCACGTTAGAAGGAAACTCAGAGGAAATAAGATCCCAGCTAAACCTCTGTTTGACAGACTATGAAATTTGTAACCCAGACTGGTGAAGTGATTTTCTTAGGGTTTTTAGTAATCAGTGATCATAACTTATTAAAACCTTATTTTTTCCCCTGAATAGAATACCATTTGGTAGGTCTAAATACACCCCCCCACATTCTCCTTTTAATAAAAAAAGAATCAAATACAACATTTAAAATATTTTAAATATTAGGGCTCACAAAATTCAATATGTGAAAATCACGGAATTGTGAGTTGGCAAATGTGTTGCTGCGTTTGGCGATTGATTCAGAAATGGTAATTTAGGAATTTTATCATTAGAGGTGCCTCAGTCGGTGAAGTGTGTCTGCTCTCTATTAGATCATGATCGTGGGGTCCTGGGATCGAGTCCTGCATCAGGCTCCCTGCTCAGTGGGGACCCTGCTTCTCCCTCTCCCTCTGCCCCTTACCCTGCTTGTGAGCACCTGCTCTCTCTCTCTCTGTCAAATAAATAAATAAAATTATAAAAAAAATGTTATCATTGGAATGAAATAGGCATGCCAGTGTAAGAATCAGAGGCAGCCTGCATGGCTATAGTAAGCTAGGATTCTGTTAATACTGCAGTGCTGACATTGGAGTCACTGAGCGTTGAGGCTTAGTGGAGGAAATTGGTCTGGGACAGGACGTGAGGTCCAATGTTGACTTTGCTGCTGGTGTTAGAACCTGGGTTCAAGATTCACCTCTGTGGTTCTTCTTTCACTCATTCGAAAAATGAGAGGTTGGACCAAGGAAGGTTAAGTTTCTAATTTTTGTATCAGTGATGCATAGTCCACAGGTTTTCACTCTGTTGCTGTTAATAATAAAGACCTAATCTTTATTCAACTGCATTTGACAGAAAATTCCCCAAATAAGTGGGGAGGCTATAATATAATATATACTAATAAGGCTATAATATATAATATATAATATAATATAATACAGAGACTATTTTTTTCCCTCATTAAAAAAAAAAAAGGTTTGGAGTTAGAAGTTCAGGGCTGTTAATGCAACACTGAGCGTCATCAGGGATCTGTTCTTCTACCTTCCCTGCCATCCTCAGGATATCTTCAAGGTGAACTTGAGGTTGCCTCATGAATCAGCATGGCTGCTGGCGCTCCAGCAATCATCATCATTTAACAGGCCAGCAATAGGAAGAAGTGGAGGAGAGGAAAAAGGCACTTATCCTTCTTTTCGAAAACCTTTTTATTTTGGAATAAGTTTAGATTTACAGAAAAGTTGCAAAGAGAGTTTCCCCTATATCCTTCATTTACCTGTTTCTAATGTTAATATCCTATATAACCGTAGTATATTTATCAAAAACCAAGAAGTTAACATTGGTACAACATTATTAACCTAACTTTAGTCTTGACTTGAATTTTACCTTTTGAAAAAAGATTTTATTTATTTATTTTTTAGAGACACAACGAAAGAGGGAACATAAGCAGGGGGAGTGGGAGAGGGAGAAGCAGGCTTCCCACTAATCAGGGAGCCCGATTCGGAGCTCAATCCCAGGATCCTGGGATCATTACCTGAGCTGAAGGCAGACGCTTAACCACTGAACCACACAGGTGCCCGTGATTTTACCAGTTTTTAAATGATGTCCCGTTTTGGTTCCAAGATCCCATCCTGGGTACCACATTTCACTTAGTTGTCATGTTCCTGGTCCCCTCAGTCTGTGACAGTTTCTGTCCTGTTTTTCACCATCTTGATGTTTTTTAAGAATATTGGTTCATATTTTGTAGAAAGCACCCCAATTTAGGCTTGTTCTTTCACAGTAAGACTGCAGTTTGGGGTTTGGAAGAATCCACAGAGGTGAAATCGCCATCTCAGAGTCTGTGATCTCAACACGACTCCTTACTGAGATGTTAACCCTGATCCCTTGGTGAGGGGGTTGGCCAGGTCTCTCCACGATCCAGTTACTCTGTTTCCTTTGCCACACCCCTTTGGTTAGAAGTTTCTAAATTCAGCTCCCACTCAAGGGGAATTCAGGCTCACTTCCTGGAGGCCCTTCCTTCCAAGGGCATGAGCGGTCTTGGAAGTCCCGCCCTAAGTTTCTGCTTCGATTGGCTGCACCTCCTTGTCATGTAATCAGAGTGCAGAGCTTTGGCTGGAATCAGGCTGCTTGGGTTCAGATCTGACTGTGGCACTCATTAACAGTATGAATTAGGCAAATTGCTTCTGTGTGTTGCAGTTTTCCTTGGTTTAAAAAGGTGCTGATAATGGTACCTGCTCATAGGGTCGCCGTGAAGATGGAGTGCGTTTCTGCATGTAACTGTGCTTAGAATTGGGGTTGGCACCAGCTAGTGAGGGGCAGTCATTGCTAGCCATTGACCTTGTTCCATGGCCATGCCTAGCTGGGAGTGCGGCTGGGAGTGCGGCTGGGAGATGTGGTGGTCTTCCCGGAAGCCATGCTCCTAGCTAAAAATGGGGATGTTGAGTCCAAGGAAGAGAGGGAGGCTGGATATTCAGAGACCCGCCAGCAGCACCTGCCACCTTCACCGGACCCCAGATTTGGGTTACTAGGCCTATAGTTGGTGGGGCAGTGATGGGAGGATCCTTTCCTTTCAAAGTCTCCCTAGGAAGGGGTCCACTGTGCTCTCAAGGTGGCTACTGTGGGGCCCAGGAGAGTGAGAAACAGACTGTAACCAGAAGGGAGCTAAGCGGGCATCGGGAGTTCAGGGTCCTGCTGGGTTTGTGCTATCGCTGGGGACCAACCCTCCCTGCATTGGATTCCCATCGAAGATACCGAGCAGGTGGTCTGCATTCAGCACACATGGATGGCAGCCACGTGTGTCTGTTTGAAAGTGTTTGATACATTTCCTTTTTTAAACGTACCCTTGAACTTCAAAAAGGAGGAGACGGGGTGGGCTAGAAGGCTTTGTAGAGTTCAGAGCCACACCCCATCTCATGTGTTGACAGAGTGGTAAGAAGGAACATTCCTGGGGATATGGAGGGCTGACCTCTAGAGGAGCTACTGGAATGACCCAGAACCTGCCCCTGCACCATGTTTCGTGTCTCAGGTGCTCCTTCAGAGCCCAGGATCCTGGGTCACCACCAAGCCTTGCTTGTGGGCTTTCAGGTTTGGAAGGAGAACACAGAGAGGCAGGGCCAGGAGTGGCTCTTCTGCCGATGCTGAGATCTAAGCACTCGCCACAGCTGCCACCCAGCCCAGTAGCATGTTTGGCTTTAGCTCCTGGAGTTCGGTCCCTGCAGGGGGCTTCTGACTATCACTAGGATCCTGGCAACAGTTTCCTCCCAGTCTAATGTTAACTCTACCAGATTCCTGCTTCTCCTATTGTGTTTAGAGAATGATCATGTTATAAGTCCTAGCTGGGGCTTGCTGTGTGGCCCAGAGTTAGTCATTTACCCTCTCTGGGCTCCTGCCTTATCTGTAAGATGGGGATGTTGGCTGACTCTTTGTGCTCTGAGATCCAGCTTTGCTGTGGGCTCCTTGCCCTGGTCTGAGGGCTCGTGGAACAAATTGCTCAACACATTATCCACAGTTGCCCTTGAGTGTGACAGCTTGTCCTCCAATGCAGGGCTTAAGAAATCCCCTCTTTGCCCATGCTTTGGAGGAACACCCAAGGTGGCCCTCAGGGTCATTGTTTTCTCTGGATGACCCCCCAAGCAGTTCCAGTGTGGGGTGCCCCATCTCAGCCACGTGCAGCCGCACGGGATTGGTGCAGCAAGTGTGTGAATCGCATTGTTCTCCTGCCTGTCCACGGCTCCTCGCTCTGGTCAGGTCCTATTAGCAATGACAGCTCTGAAGCAGGCTTGGGCCTTTAATCACCTTGCCGTGTACGAGGGCCTGGATCTGTGGCTCAGCCTTCCCTCACTCTCTTTCATCCCTTTGATCGGAGAAGGTGCCTGACGTGCTCTCTCACCACCAGCTTCCTTCCAATCCTTTAAACTGAAAACATTTTGCAAAATGCTCCGGCCTGTGCTGTCCCCGAATGCATCATTAGTGAATGTAGCACAGCTGTCCTCTGGATTCTGAGGCTGCTACTCTGGAAGGCCTGGTAAAGAGCATTCAGGCCTGGCAGGTTGGGGTGGCCAGGATCCCTCTGCCTGGGCAGCGTTCTGGAGCCCCATTTGCCTGCAGTCTGAGAGCGTCTTCCCTTTGTTCCCCCAGGGAAATGGTGCTCTGAACATGGGTCGGCACCCCACCTTATATTTGCCTGTACAATCCTGCAAAAAACAGCATTTTTTAGCTTCTTTCTCCCCTTGCTTGCACTCATGTGTTCCCATATGTATTGAGAATTCCGGTGGCCAGGCTTTTACATAGCACTTTTAAAAAAAGGATTTATTTATTTGAGAGCAAGAGAGGGAGAGTGAAAGAGAGCACAAGGCACGGGGAGGGCAGAGGAGATGGAGAGAATCTTAAGCAGACGCCACGCTGAGCGTGGGTCCCAATGCAGGGCTTGATCTCATAATGAGGAATTGGACGCTTAGCCAAATGAGCGACGCAGGCGCCCCGTTTACACAGCACTTTACAGCTTATTTGTATTTCCTCTCTATGTTTTCATCACTTGTCTGATTTTCATGACCTCCCTGTGAGATGGCCAGGGCAGAGGCCAGAAACTCGATTTCCAGAGAGGTTAGGTGATTTGCTTAAGCTGGTGGGGATGGACCATCTCCCTAGCTGGTTCTTCTGTCCCTTCTCATCCAGGACCTTTGACATTTCATGCTTTTGACTTGGTGTCATTTGGTTGACTTCTGGCTTCAAGTCATTCTGGTGACTTTGAGATTAATGCAGACTTCATGGCCTCTCTTTGCACAGATGAGCTCTGCCTTTAAGAAGGTCTTTAGATGGGGCACAATGGTGAGCCAAGCTCCTCTTTGCTTGTGTATCTGGGGAATGCCACTTGTGGAATTATATCAAACAGGCAAAATACAGAAATTTTCAATCAAGCATGCTCTTCCCCAGGTTTTCTCTCATCTTCTCTTTTAAGAAACAGTTCCTCCTGGATATTTTCTTAAACCTCTAAATTCAAATAATTAATATCTAGGCACATGACTTTTGGGGTGATAAGGGCTCTGACTGATCACATGGTCCCAGGCTCGGGAGAGAATCATCCACATGGCTGCTGGTAGCGTTCTTTCAATATTCACTGAAGTCTGGTCATGCCTAGGAAACTATGGGGATACAAAGATTAAAAAAATGCTGGTCTGGTCTCAAAAACTCTGGGACTCCTAGGGGTTATTAGATATTTTAGAGCTTCTGCTACAGTTTCCCTTATTTTATTTTTAAAGCATTTACACATAGGCCAATAGCAATAATTCTACAACTCTGAATTAAAATATCACCCACAATCCCGTCACACCCCCAAATCAAGCTGTTTTTAATGATCTCTGTTCCCTCCTGCTTTTTATCCAAAGGAGTACTGACTGTGATTTTCTTCACTGTTATACAGATGTGTTTCCACATTGCCATGGGGGCTTCGTATTTACTAACCAAGTGTAGGTATTTGGGCTTTCCTGTACCATTGGGTACTTAGGTTTCCATATTTTTGCCTTTATGGAGTTGTCATTGACCTTTTCTTTTTTCTTTTCCTTTTTTTTTTTTTTTGCAAATAACTTTATAAGACTTTTGAGTTTCTTCCTCAGCCTAATTCTTGAAGTAGGATTTCCAGGTCAAAGATGGAATATGTTTATGGTTCTTAAGGTATTGTCATATTTGTGATTCATGTGGTTCTAGTAATTCTATCATCAACAAAGTGGGGTTAAGTTTTCTTCACTGGAGTTGCCCGTGGATGGAGTCCTTTCTGTTACAACAAATCATTCTTGGAGTCCCTTGCAGGAACTGTCTTATGGCTGACTGACCCTTGTTTCCTGCGTTGCTGTTCTCTTGCGTGATGTGGTCAGTGACAAAAGTCATGGGTATGACTTAACCTGGATGTGCTTCTTATGTTCATATGTCAAAGGTGGGTCATCAGTTGTTTCTGGTTCATTATGGGGATCAAATCTTATAACTTACGACATTTCTCTGTAAATGATACGAGAGTCAGCTACTTCTAATGCTGCAGCTGATGGGTCCTCAGATCCCCCGTACTTGTTCTGGATGGCCCTCTCCAGGATGGGAAGGGTGCCTGACCCTAAGCACCCACTAGCTGGCAAGGACTCTAAGCGATGCAGAGCCGTATGAGAGAGGAGACGGCGGGGTCGCGGGCAGGCATGCGTGTGAACGGAGGAAGGCCTGGGAGTGCTTCAGAGGAAGAATCCCAGAGCCACCCCTGTCAGTCAGGCCTTCAGGAAAGAGCTGTCCCACCCTTACTCGCCCCACTGTCGTAGGTCCTGTGCTGGGGCCCAAACTCCTAGGTGTGGCTCCTTTCCTGAAGGATGAATGGGCCACTGGAGTGGGAGCTGCAGCTGGTGGAGCAGCTCCTTCTGGGGGTGGCGAGGCTGTGGGGTGCACGTGTCCCCCATGGGAAAGTTGGTGTGCCCCTGTCAAAGCCCTGTGCCTTGTTCCCAGACTGCACACACACCCCCCAGGTACAAATAAATGCTCGAGGTAGAACTCTTCTTTTTTTTCCAGTCCCCCAGCTTAGCTCCTTAATGTAGATCTGTTGTCTGTTTATAAGTAAGTACCGAATATCCTAGAGTTTTTGCTAGGTGATAGACCCTGTTCTAAGTGCTTTGCATTCCTCCTTTTAACCATATCATGATGCTGTGATGTACGTACTAACATTAAATCTCTTTTCCTGATTGGGAACTATTCTCTGAGCTCAGAGAGCCTGGGGTCACTCAGTTGGTAAGTGATGGAGTGAGGTTGAGAACCCGGGTCTTTAAGACTATTCTGCCCACTGTTGTTTCCGGGCTGGGGCTTGGCCAGACCCACAGCCATGACTTACATGGGATCAGGGTGCGTGGTGAGCTTGCCGGCCTCGGTCTCCCTCTTGAGGCTGCCTTCCGAGGCATGCTTGTACATCCAGTATAGAAAGTGGTGCAGGGGCGTCACAGGGGAGAGCCAGCGACAGGGACGGTGTCCCCCATGGGATGGTGGGGAGCGGGCGAGCAGTGAAACGGGGCTGGTGAACATGGGTGAGCAGCCCAGGGCCGCGTGCCTGCAATTCCTGTTGGGATCTCTGCACCTTCATTTCGAGCAAATGCTTGTCGAGAACCTGCCGTGTGCTGTGCTGGCGCCATAGTGGTTACGGCCATTTGTCACGTGCTTGCTGACCTCCAGGCACCGTGGTGAGTGCTTGATACACATTTTCACTGTCCCTCCTGGCCATGCTTATGTTTTTTACAGGAAACTGAGGCACATAGAGATTAACTTGCTTGGTCAGGGTCACCCAGTTGGAACCAGGTTTTCAACTCCCAGGACAGTGGTTTGTTTCATTGTGTCATTTCGTGTCAATGACTCATTCATTCATTCACAAATGCTTAAGCAGAGCCTGCTAGGTGCCCGCCACACTACTGAGCCCTGGGTTAAAGGGTGAAACCCTGAGGGGTTGGTGCCAGAGAGAATATTGATAGTGTTACATAGAAAGTTCCAGACTCCACTTCTCTGTCCATGATGAGGGGTGTCAGGGATGCTGAACCTAGCACCCCGAAGACAAGCAGGTTTGGTTGCAGAGTCTCATCGGTAGTAATCAGGGAGGACTCTAAGACCTCCTGGCAGCCCAGGATGCCACAGAGTGGGGCCTGAGAAGATTTAGCCTGGAATAGATGTGGGCGGAAACAGTTACAGCCACGTCAGCTGAGGGCGGAGGAAATCAGCGATTAGACGTTGAAGGTGCAGTACTTCGTTTGCTCTACATAATTACGTGTAAGTTCTATCCCAAAGCAGAAGTAGTCATTTTCAATTAATTCTTTTGTTCTCCTCATTAAATCCTAGTTAAAATATTCCGTGAGGTATTGTTATAGAGGAGATCCGCACAACTGTATTTGTATGTGTGTGTGTGTGTGTGTGTGTGTGAGAGAGAGAGAAAGAGAGAGATTGAGAGAGCGAGAGAGAGAGTAAATTCTACAAGGTGGACTATAAGTAAGCTCCTCAAAGGCAAGAACCATGTCACATACGTGAATTTGTCCCCAATGCCCAGCACCGTGCCTGACATGGAGTAGATACTTAGTAAATGTTCCCTTCTTGAGTTGAATGAATAATATGCAAAGTTTCATGGAAACAGAATGGAGCCACTGATCACTTCACCACCCCCTCCCTAAACTTTTCCCCTAGGTGTTCGGAAAAGGCTTCCCTGAGGAGGGATATTTGCGTCCGATCTTCAAGAGGAGACTGTGGTCGTGGTTGAGGTTGTGGGGATATGGAAGAAGATAGCCTATCTCCCATGAAACTTACAACCTTGACAATGTATAAATCCTATCGGAGCAGTATGACAATGATTTAGGCCTGCAGGTTTTTTTTTTTTTTTTCCCCTGAATGTCAACCCCAATCAATCCATCATGGTAGCCTGAATTTGTGTGGAGGGGAGGATTTGGAAGTGTTGTGCTAACGTTGCTTGATGGTCTTGCCTGCCATGGTGTGGGAGGGGTGCTGGGGTATTTGTATCACACGTTGGCCAGCTCCGTTTTAAGACTCTGGGCTTTTATTTTTTTATTTTATTTTTTATTTTTTTTAAAGATTTTATTTATTTACATGAGAGAGAGACAGTGAGAGAGAGCATGAACGAGGAGAAGGTCAGAGAGAGAAGCAGACTCCCCATGGAGCTGGGAGTCCGATGCGGGACTCGATCCCGGGACTCCAGGATCATGACCTGAGCCGAAGGCAGTTGTCCAACCAACTGAGCCACCCAGGCGTCCCAAGACTCTGGGCTTTTAAAGAAAAGCCCCACTCCTTCCTTTTACCTCATTCCCATCAATAAGGGGAAGCAGATTTATGGCTAAAAGAGGACTGGCAATGTATTTGGTGCCAACTCACAGAAGGGCACGGGACCATACAGGTGAGAAAAGTGGTTCTCTACTTTTTCATCAGAGTTTTCCATCACAAAAGGATTTCTTATGAGGCTGAAGGTGTAGAATCAATAGGCTTTGAAGAGATTCTAGTGGAGATGTTCTCTTTAAAAATTAGAAAGGAATTATGCCTCTGGGAGGACAGAGAAATGAACATTTTAGCACTCTTCATTTTGTTATATTTAATCCTTTCTTGTTGTTCTTATTTTTTTTTAAGATTTTATTTATTTATTTGGCAGAGAAACAGAGAGAGGAAACACAAGCAGGGGGAATGGGAGAGGGAGAAGCAGGCTTTCTGCCGAGCAGGGAGCCCGATGTGGGCCTCAGTCCCAGGACCCTGGGATCATGATCTGAGCCGAAGGTAGACACTTAACAACTGAGCCATCCAGGCACCCTTCTCTTCTTCTTCTTCTTTTTAAGATTTTATTTATTTGTGAGAGAAAGAGAGAGAGTGAGTGCACAGGCAGGGGGAGGAGCAGGCAGAGGGAGAAGCAGGCTCCCCACCGAGCAAGGAGCCTGATGTGGGACTCAGTCCCAGGACTCCAGGATCATGACCTGAGCTGAAGACAGATGCCTAACTGACTGAGTCACCCAGGTGTCCCTTTTCTTTCTTTCTTTTTTATTTCCTTCCTCTCTCTTTTTGTTTTTCTTTCTCTCTTCCTTTCCTTTCCTCTTCCCCTCCCCTTTTCCCTCCCTCCCTCCCTTCCTTTGACTTATTTATTTGAGGGACACCTGGGTGACTCAGTCATTAAGCAGCTGCCTTTGGCTCAGGTCATGATCCCAGGGTCCTAGGAGCAAGCCCGGCATCAGGCTCCCTGCTCAGTGGGAAACCTGCTTCTCTTTCTCTCTCACTGCCCCTGCTTGTGTTCCCTCTCTTGCTGTGTCTCTCTGTCCAAAAAAAAAAAAAAAAAAAAAAAATTTATTTGAGAGAGACAGAGCATGAGTGGGAGGGACAGAAGGAGAGGAAGAGAGAATCTCAAGTAGACTCTGTGCTGAGAGCAGGGCCTGACTTGGGGCTCAATCTCACAACCTTGAGATCACAACCTGAGCTAAAACCAAGAGTTGGATGCTTAACTGAAAGCACCACCCAGGCACCCCAAATAATTTCTAAGTTTTTGAGGTATGAACTGAACTAAAGAGGTTAAATATTTAGATTACTTAAGCTTTATACTTAACCATAAACATGGCATAATGTCCATTCAAATGACTTGAATGGATTGTAGAGTTTTCTTCCTTCATACGTGGCTTGCTTGTACCAGAAGATGGTATTGGTGATACACTGTCGTCCTCATAAGGTCAAGTATTGTATTTTGCCGTAATGCAGTCGTGTCCCCAAGGATTATTGGGCAGTTTGCCCCTCTGTAAGTGGCCCCAGGTTGCTCTGCCTTCCCAGATCTTAGATCTTCATTTTATTCTCCTGTGTCCTTCTTTGACACCGGCGGACCTCCTCTTGGCTCCTGTCAGTTCGTCTACTTCCAGCAGCTACTTTGTTCTGTAATTTCTCAGGCCTCCAGAGTCCCATAATTAAGCTCATTGGATTTGTCTAAAGGAAGCAGCACCAGGTGCCGAGGGATGTTCCTGTGAATAAAGAAGTGTACTTTGTGTGTGTGGGCTTGTCCCAAAATGGGTGCTTGGGCTTGCCCCAAACCCTCTTTTCACTGATTTTTGGGCTCTCAGCTGGCTTTTTTGCTTAGTCAAGGTGACTGTGTTAAGTGAGCTGATAACCGTGTAGTAGGAGAACCACTGATTTTACTAAAACCGAACCCCACGGGTCTCGGGGGTCAGGCCCCAGACTTGAAAGCTGAGGGTCTGCACATGCTTGCTAGAACTTCCTTTACTTTTCCAGAAGTTGGGGAAGAAAACGCTCTCTTTCAGCCTCACTCCCATTAAAGAATTTAGTTTCTCGGATAAAGAGCTGTACCAAGGTCTGATACTCTAAACATCAATCCCCTACCCTGCACGTTAATACCAATTGAGGCGAAGTAGTGGCAGAATTTGCCAAAAAGGAAACATTTTGGAAAAAAAGGCATTTTGATTAATTAAACATTTTTTTCCCCCTTTGGAGACACAGAGGGTCAGGAAAGGTTTTCTGATAAAAAGTCATCACTTGGAACGGCTCATAATATCAGCAGCTGGCAAGCGCTTCGTCTTGGACACCGTGTACGGCCGCTGTAATATGCAATGTCACTTGCAGCTAATCCCTTCATTGATTTTTTTCCCCCTCCGAATTTGCTGACAACAGAAGATTAGGTCTAGAGAAATAGTTGCAGTTCAGGTTCTGTTTGACAATATTTAGAATTTAAAGTGACCTTTAGCAGAGAAAGGGCTGCATGGAGTGGGATTTAAGTGGTTCAGGACAGGGCGCTATTAAGGGCAAGGTAGAAGGGAATGCATTTTTAATGCCAGTGTCAGGGCAGGCCACCCTGAGCAAGTGCCCTCTGTCCTCAGGGCCACGTGAAAGCCCAGTGCCAGGCTGACCCTTGGCCTTGTTGCAAAGGAGATGAAGTTTGACTTTGTCCCGTTCAGTCTTGAATGTACGTGGCTCTCCCCTCTCTAACCCTCTCCCACAGCCCCTTTGCCTCTCTTGGCCTCGCTGCCCTTGTCCAAAGCTCCCACCCTAGCCGTACACTGTGCTCCGTGCTCCCACACCACATCCATCAGTCCTCCCACCTCTGCCCGTATTTGAGAAGATCTGATTAGGATATAAATAGCCTGGAGTCCTTAACTTTCCGTGAATTTAAGCCTTTGAAACAACAGAATTTTTTCCTTTGTGCTTATTAATACATCAAAACGGCAGAGAGAGAGAGAATTGGTAGAAATGGGTTAATACAATAACAAGCTAAATAAAATACAAATCTATGTTAAAGCATGGCATTCATTCGGGCCCCATCCCCTGCTCTGTGCCCTGTATCTGATGGCCACTCTCTCTTCCTTCCCTGAGTCACCTTCATGGGGACAAAAGTCGTATCCCACAGGCAGTCTTACCATTGATGTCTATGTTGATATCTGGACTGCTGGAGATGCTTATTCAGGTCTAGACCTGGAGCTGGGGAGTTCTTCTTGCCCAGGTCTGCTTATTTCCAGTTGCACACTAGTCCCTGTTAGCTTGCATCTGAGGTCCTCAGGCCTTGAGGCTGGACCTAAGAGAACTATGATACAGAGAAAATTAAAGTTTAGGCGTTCCAGGGGCCTGGGAAGTTAAGAGTGTGTCCTGGGCAACGGGGGTGGGGGGGGTGGGGGGGGCGGAGAGACTCACACTTCCTCTGCATTAGCCTCAGGACACAATGACCGAGAAGACCTTCAGAACTAAGGATACCTTATTTGCAGCCAAGGAGAACTTTGGATTCTTCCTATTGGGCTTAAGTCCAATTCTAGGGCATGGTTTCTCTGGACTTACACAGGGAATGGAAAAGAAATGGGCTGCCAGGCTGGTAAGACTTAGTGGGGGAAACCAGCAGACGGGATGGTGTGGATGTTGGCGTTGACTGGTCCGCATGTTGAAATGGTGTTCATGGGTATAAAACATGGCCCAAGTTACTCATCATAAAAACAGTGTTGACTCTAAGTCCTACAAAGTGGAAGCCTGGGGACCTCAGTGTAAGAGATGTTCCTTCCTGGCCTCTTCCCAGACCTCAACTCTTGCAGCAGCGTGGGGTTCAGTGAACCAAGGATAGAGGAAACCAGCTTGTAACCTTTGGCACCTTCCTAGCTCATCCCTTCGTCAGCAGGCTCACTCCCAAATTCCAGGGCCTTGGCTTTCCCCTTAACTGTCAAAAATGCACCTGGAATTTACTTGGTAAATGGTAGAAAGTGCTTTATGAACTCAAGACTTTTCATTCTTCCAGCAGCTCTGGCATTAGAATTATTCTTTGTGTTTCCTAGGAAAAAACAGCCGGTTGAGCAAATCAGACATGTAAATAAGTATCTTTTTCTGATTTCAAACAGTTGGGGAAGCACCTGTTTATGTCCTAACCATTGATAATCTATAACCTAACCTAACCAAATAGATCTCTGTATTTACTGATGTGACATTTCCTTAGACTTGATTTCCAGCTTTCTTCCTCTTCTGATTCCTCTCCCAAGGGGATTCCCTGCTCCCCTTCCCAAATTACACTGGAAACCGCTGAGACTGTATGAAGTTCATCCCTCCCAGCATCCAGAGCCATGCCCAATACCTAATCACGTGAATGACGGTGAGCGTGAACATCTAGAAGATTCTGATGTTTGGTAAACAAGAGCATTTCCTAACAGTGGCATGTTCTGAGCTGAGGGTTGTGGGTTTGTCCAGATGCTGGCCTGTGGTTGAATTAGCCCCAGCCCATGGGCCTCCTCCCTGCACAGAGCAGCCAGGTATGGTCCCTGCAAAGGAATCTCTCCCTTCAGACACAGTAGAACCAGTCCTCTGGGGCCAGCCTCTGGCAGGACACCTCTCCTAGCTGGGCACCTCTCACTAATGCTTTCTGGAATGTCTTTCTTTCATATGGAGGGTTTTAACCAAAGGAGAGACATTCTTTATGGATTTCTTGGGGGGTGTTTCACAAGGTCTGCCACAGAACAGCACAGGCCGTTAGCCGTCACTACGGAGAAGGACAGTGTGTCGGGACACCGGTTGTATCAGTGAGATCCCGGAGGGCACCTCTTCTCCGTAGTCTTGCATGGTATTTTGCCCAGCTGCTTGGGAAGCGTTGACTGGGTTGTACCTGGTGGGGTGAGTGGTACAGCCACACTTGTGCTCTCTCACTTCAGGGATCAAGCGTGGGTTAGGTTCTTATGTTCACCATCTTTCTTCCCCCGTGCTTGTTCTTCCGCGACCCTCAAATCCCTCCCGTGGCGTCCCATGTATGCTTCTAAGTGTGGCTGTCTTTGGCTACCTGGAGGGCTCGGACATTTCCTTCAGACCGTGTCAAGATCTGTCCTCTCCTCCAGTGACACCTGCCCGGTGGCCTGTTCGGGTCTCCTGCCTCTCTCCATGTCTGATGTGGTGGAGCTTCTGCTCTCCGTGTCTGTCCCACGTGGAGGCTGGTCCATCCTGCTGCTGTGCCCCTGACTTCCCAGGAGCCTGGCTCTTGCTTGTCATTTCATTAACAAGGAAAGACTCGCTCCTTGTGTTTCGAGGATCATCAAGCCATGCTGCCTCGTGTGGGGGAGAGGGCAGTGTCTTTCAGGGACTTTTGGCAACTGGCACTTCTATTTATTTTGTCCTGCCTCTCTTCCCTGGGGCACTCTGGTAAGAATCCCCGGGGCCAGGTGCCTAGGGACTTCAGCAACACATCCTCCTGCCTTTGGAGTCCCTCTCCCCTCCTTCTGATTCTGTGTCCTTGGACCGAGATATGCACAGCGACTTTCCCTTAGGATGGATGTTTGCCCAGCAGTCTCAATGGCCTTTGGTGCAGAGAAACTTCTGGAAGGCCCAGAGAGGCAAAGAGACAGGCAGTCCTGGGACTCGACTACAGATACTTCGAATTCCACTCAGCAACACTTGCTCTGGGCTGTAGCTGCCCTACTGACCTTCCAGATGTGACCGACATGTCTGAAGGCCCCAGCAGGCCTGGCTTGGGCTTGTGATGGTCCTTCCAGTGCTCTGTGGGGAGTGGTACTTAGCCTCTCACACAGAGCCTCGCACAGAACAGGGCTCTATAGAGGGTCTTAATTATAATATCCATGAGGACTTTGATTCTTGATCAGTCTCTCCTGAGAATTCACTCCTTTTGGAACTTCAGTTTCTTGGAACTTTTCAATCCTTAATGACTGGGTCTTCTCTCCTGCCCATTGTGACTTGATACTATAAAAAAACAAAACAGGGTTTTTGGGTTGTGGGGTATGTGTATGTGGTGGTGGGGAGAAAGCCATTCTCAAGGAGTTAGGCTGACAGGTTGAGTTCATGGTCAAAGAGTCAAGGTCACGGGTAGGAAACCAGAGTTCATCCTCAGGGGCCAGGGAGGTGGTGCCCATAGTTGCGGTCTGGA
The DNA here is from genome assembly GCF_009829155.1 of Mustela erminea. Classification (NCBI taxonomy): domain Eukaryota; kingdom Metazoa; phylum Chordata; class Mammalia; order Carnivora; family Mustelidae; genus Mustela; species Mustela erminea. The sequence goes on along the minus strand of NC_045624.1, from coordinate 12,950,170 downwards.
GAGGGAGCTGTGTTTTGGCAACTGGATGCCTTTTCAAGGTACCCGGAGTTTTGTAGGCTGGCTGGCTCGACTTCCAGGAACGCACAAAGATGAGTAGAGGGGTTGTTTGGGAGGGTACACCTCAGCTGGGAAGGGAAAGAGCTGGGGCAGTCCTGGTCCTGCCCCCTCCCTCCGCGCCTCTGCTGCTTCCTCACCTCTCTCTCCCCAGCTTCCCCCCTGCCTGGCTCCCTCATATTTTTGGGTTATTTATCCTGGTTTCCTTGGTACCAGCCAGATCTCATGGCACTTTTTCAACTTCACCTTCATCCTTTCAACGTTTCTGGTGTCCTTTTCACTTGAGGGAGGATCCCGTTGGTGCGGTTAAGTGTCCCGAGCTGGGCCCTGGTCCCGGGTGGCTGTGGTCCAGGAGGGGCTGCTCCCCAGTCTCACGCTGGGGTAGAGGGTCACGTGGTGGATCAGCGCATGGCTGTTTGAGCAGCAGGGCTGAGTAGTGAAGCCGTTCGTGTGGGGCAGGCCCCTGAGGCGGGATTTCTCTGGGTTCCAGGAGATAGAACTTGGGGAACCTTCAAAGGTGGTTGTCCTCATTCCACGAGACAGAGAGTAACGGGTAACACCCCCCAGGGGCTGTTAACACAGGCTGGGCTTGCTTCGGGGCTCCTGCCTCCGCAGCCTGGTGGGGGAGTCATTGAGTGCCAGGGCTGCAGAAGCATCACAAGTCCCCTTGGATAGCACAGAGCCTGTATCTTCTAGAAGCCCTTCTTTGATGTTTATAAAATGACTGTCAGTACATTAATTCGTGTAGTTTCTGTGTTGTGTGTGATGGCTGAATCCATTTTCACCTTCATACACTTGAACTCCTTAGGTCTTCACAGCAGCCTGTGAGGTCGATGTTCTTGTTGTCCTTTTACACACGTGGAAACTGAGTCAGGGAGAAGTTGAGAGACTTCCGACCAGGTCTCCTCCTCCTCCTCCTCCTTCTTCTTCTTCTTCTTTTTTTTTTAAAGATTTTATTTATTTGACATGGAGAGAAATCACAAGTAGGCAGAGAGAGGAGGAAGCAGGCTCCCCGCTGAGCAGAGAGCCCGATATGGGGCTTGATCCCATGATCCTGAGATCATGACCTGAGCCGAAGGCAGAGGCATAACCCACTGAGCCACCCAGATGCCCCGAGATCAGGCCTTCTGGCTCCCGGCCCCACGTGTCCTACATCTGTATGCAGAGCACTGCACATCCCTAGGTGTTATGAGGAGATAAAAAAGAAATAAGCTTACATTCTAGTTAGGATAAGCTGCAAACAACATCCATTAAGGCAGTCATTTGAGAGCTGATTGCTGTGTGCCGGTGATTGTGACCTTGAAGTACTCACATAAGAGGACACACAAAAATTACAGGCTGCCTCGAAAGTCGGGGATGCGCTGTGGATTGAAGATAAGCCCAGAGAGAATCAAGGTCACGTACTTGTTCAAACCAAGCAGCCCTGCAAACAGCTGGAGTCATTTGTTGGTAATAGAGAGCTGGGTGGTGTCTCAGAATCTTGGCGGAGGAGCTCCAGGGCCAGGTGGCCTGGTGTTGGATGAACTGACAAGGAACCTGAAGCCCAAACAAGGCGGTTGATGCATCCTTTGGAAGAAGAGTGGGGCCAGCGTAACCCTGAAGGTCCACACCGCGGTGGTGTTTCATCTTGTGGCAGCTGTGGCGCCCAAGCCGGCAGAGGACCTCACGACAGGTTGTCTGGGCTGTTGTAACATAACCCGGAACCAACATCAAATGACCAGAGAGAATCCCTCACTGCAGTGTTCTAGAACGTAGCTGAGGGCCAGACTTGAGCTGTTTCCCAGAGGGACGCTCTGATGGGTTGGCCGTGAGAGGCGAGTGAGGGGAGGTGGTGCTCTCTCAAGCCCTGGGAGGGGGCCCCTAGGGCAGCAGCCACAAACACGGTAAGCAGATAAGCAGAACGACAGGAACTAAGAGGCAGGCTGTGTACTGCTGGGTCAGTGCATGGGAGCCTGTGTCGGAGCCTCCCCAGCTGCAGCCAGGGCTGGGAATCCAGCCATCCATCCCATCCAGGGAAAGTGGAGCCACCCTGCTTGGAGGAACCAGTATGCAAGGTCAAGGCCGAGTTAGCAGCAGGAATGTGGCACTGACCTCGGCCTCACAGAAGCCTGGGTTTAGAGAGGGACACCCAGGTTGTGGGGAGAAGGATTCTGAGTGCAGAGAACTCCAAGGTGTCTGCTGAGGTCCACCCGGGATGCTGAGCCCGGTGGCATCGGGAGGGCAGGACCCAGCATCTGGAGTTCCCAGAGCTGAAGTGACGGACTCTAGACAGCTCTGGGCAGAGCCGAGGCAGAGTTGAAGTTTCTGTTAGATTCTTTTACCTTGTTTCGTTTGGAGCCTTGTAACAGACTGTTTCGTAAAGTGATACATCACAGGGTCCATCATCCTAAAAGTATCAAAGGATCTATGAGGAACATTTTTTGTTTTCCTTTTCATTTTCCTGACCTTCCAATCCTCCTGCCCCAGACGACCAATGTTATTAGTTTCCTTCCAGAGGTGTCTTATGTGTGTGCAAGCATCTGCCTGTGTGTCTGTTTACCATCTTTCCCTGCTTCTTACAGAAATTTGGCGCACTTTAGACACTGTTCTGTACCTTGCTTATTTCCATTTAATTTATCCCATAAGGCTTTCCATATCTGTTTATAACGAGCTGCCTTTTTAAAGATGCTGTGTTGCCTTCCATTCTGTGGATATACCATAATTTATTTAGCCATTCTTCTATCGATGGAAATTTAGGTTGCTCTTGTAAGCAAAGTGGCAATGAATAACCTTGTCGGTATGTCATTTCACACCTGTGAGACTGCATCTCCCAGATAAATTACTAAAAGTGGAATTTCTGGGTCAAATTGAGCTTCTGTAATTTTTAAAGATATTGATGAATTGCCCTCTGGAGAGGCTGTACAAATTTACAAAATTTACACTCCAACAGCAATTCATGAGTGTGTTGGTTTCCCCCACATCTTACCTCACAGTGTGTGATCAAACTGGTGGACCTTTGCCAGAATGGTTGTTGAAAATGCCAGATCGGTGCTGATTTAATTTATCGTTCTCTCTTTTGGAGTGCTCTTGAGCATCTTTATATGCAAGGTCCCTTTGTAGGCCCGTGAGCTGTCTGTTCGCCTTTTGGTCATTTAAAAATCGGATTGGTGATCTTTTGCTTAGTGATTTGTAGGTGCTTTTTATGTATGAGGGAAATCAGTCCTTTGTGATTTCTGTTGCAAATCTCTCTCTTTTGATTTTGCTTATAGTGGGTTTTGCTGGGCAGAAATCTTGTGTTTTTGCATAGTCAGACTTCTCAATATGTTCTCTTGGGGATTTCATGTCATAGACATGAAGGCTTTCTCCCCCTATGGCTACAAAGGCGTTTTCTCATGGTTTCTTCCGATACTTTTATGAATTCTTTTCCAAATAATTGTTTGATCTACTTGGACTTAATTCTGGTTTAAGGTGTAAAAAGTATGTCTTCAATGTAATTGTCACCCAGTTTTTGGAATACCAGTTATAAATAAGTCATCTTTTTCCTACTGACTTGAGCTGCCACCATTACTGTGCCTTGGACTGAACTGAGTCACTCCAGGGTTCTGGTGCTAAAGCCCTAACTGCCAAAGTGACTTTATTTGGAGACAGGGCCTTCAGGAGGTCATTGATATTAAATGAGGCACCATAAGGCTAATTGGATAGAACTGGTGTTCCTCTAAGACCTGCCCTGCCGCTCTATTCCTCCCCACTCTCCCCTTCTGTGCCATGTGAGGACAGAGCAAGGCAGCCAGGAGGAGCGATCTCCTCAGAAAACAGCCCTGGCACCTTGATCTTGGACTTAGTTTCCAGAATGTGAGACAAATATTACATAAGCCGCCCTGTCCATGACTTCTACGGACCATACAGTAAATGCTTGTGTGTTTTAGGCTGCCCCTGGATGTCTGAATTCCGGTCCAGTCCTTCCATTCCATCACTCTGCCCGCCAGCTAGACAATGCGGGCAGGGGGTGTGTGTGGGGGAAGAGTCGGGGCCTCTAGAGCCTGGAGAGACACAGGGACATGTGGGAAATTTCATGGAGACAGAAGGTAGCAGGGAGGGTCTGAGATCAGCTGAGACATTAGAGGCGATAGAGAAACCTGTTGGGGTGTTGGGGGGCAGGGTGGAGTGGAGCCCTAGGTGACTGCCTGGGCCGGGCGAGAGGGGAGTGGCTGGCCGGGAGAAGGAAGCAGCACGAACACCATCCTGGCCGTCCTGGGAGCTAACGGGGCTCCCGGCGGGGGGATGGCTGGAGACCAGATAGGGTGGGACGCTCTGTATGATATTCTCCGTTTCCACGGGTCTATTTCACTGTCTTGGTGGTTCAGTTTCCACAGGCTTTGGCGACTTCTTACCTGCCCTCAAACCCTAGGCTGCTTGGAGTCTCATTCTATTCCAGAAGCTTCGCTGTGGTGTGCACTTGGAGCACCACCTCTCTGGGATGGTGTCGTCTTATTTATTTTCATTTAGAAAATCTTCATGTAGTCCCTCTTCTAGAAGCGAGGCAAACACGAGGGAGTAGAAATGTCTCCAGTGATAGCTGCCTGTGTTCTCTTTTCACCGCTCCATCCGCCCTGCACCCTTCCCCGCCTCCTGCCCCTCTGATGACTTGAGTTTGCCCTGGGGGTTCCTCTGCTCTCAGCTCTGCTTTCTGGATTCTGGGTCCCCTTCCCCAAGCCTCCCCCCCCCCCAAGCTGGTGCCGTGCCAGTTCTGTGAGGGGCCCAGGAGCACTGTTCCCTGCCCTTAGGGCGGCTCTGGCAGCCTGTCGAGGAGCAGGTTACTCCATCGGGATGGTGTGCTCTCCTCCGCTCACTCAGTTTGATGCCTGGGGTCCCAGAGGGCACCGGCTCGCCACCTCTCTGCTCCTGCGCTCTGGGAGTTGGACCAGCTGTTAGGCTCAGATGCAGCAGCGGTACCAGCCCTGCACGAGGGAGGGATGATGCTATACTTGTTACTGCAGGAGCAGGTCACATCCAAGGGGCTACGAAGCCAGTGTCCATCAGAAGGGCTTCGCGTGTGTCCTCCTAGTCCGTGCCTCTACCTGTAGCCGGGTCCCGCTCTGGTGCTTGGACAGTCCCCTGCCTGAGTTCTCCCCCTCGGTACTCTGGCACTAACCCCAGTGATCCCCTCTGGGGCCCCAGCAAACCTGACTCTGGAGTAGTCTTCTCTTGTGGACTCAGCTGTGGACTCGTCAAACACTGGCTGGCCCCAGGCGACCCCTTCTTCCACGTCCTGCACCCTGCCGGGCTGGTGAGCATGATTCTCCCACTTTGCCCAGGTTCCCTGATGTCCTCAGCCATCCATGACCTTCCCTCTCTCCCCCAGCACCGGGTAGTGTTCGCTGTGTCCTGTGCTCCCTTCTTCTTTCCTCTGTCTCTGTGTCTTTGTCCTACTTGGCATCCAGCCCTGCAGGGCTGGCACCTGTGTGCACTAGGGGAGGGGAGTGGGGCTCATGGGTGGTTAGTGAGAAGCTGTAGGAGAAGGTCAGCTGGAGGTGAGCCAGGGCCCCCTGGGAGGGTCTCCCGCCGTTAAAACTTAGATCACGTGCCTTTGATTTTGTTAAGAGAACAGGTGGCTTTCTTCCTGAAGTGAGATTGTATTTTTTTTTTTTCATTGGGTCCCAAAAGAGTACATTTTTTTAAGGGAGGAAAAACTTAAAATATAAAAAGGTGCAAAGACACTGTAGGTGTGACTCTACAGTTCTGTTATTTCATTCAACATTATATTTTGAGGACTCTTTCTGTCTCAATATGCACAGTTCTAGTTTTTTCATTTAAACTATCGTAGAATCGCCTATCCTGTGACCATAACCATTTTTTCTTTTTCTAACTGATGGACCTTTAGGTTGATCAGTGCTGTACGGAACATCCTTGCCCACATACTAGGAGTTTGCCCACGAGGGCTTAATTTTGGGCGGTAGGGCATATGCCTCTCTAGTTCACTTGGTTTTTGTCAAGTGTTTATAACAACTTACACTCCCAGCACCTGTCCGAAAGCTGCTTTCCCCTCAGTCTTTACCAAACCCTGATATTCCCTGACTCTGTCGGGTTTTTGCTATTTTGGTTGGGAGGTAGAATGTGAGACAGCATTTCCAGAAAGTGTAAAAGAGAAATTCCATCCTGGCTCCCACCCGTGTCCTCACCGGGCAGACATTTTCCCCCCACAGCCTCTTTGCTGGTTACGGGTGGTCCAACTTCTTAATCCTGTTCATTCGGAGTGATGCTTCTGTGATTGTTGTCGTGAGGGTTGAGTGAGCAGATGCGTTCAGGAAGGTCACTGCTGTAACAGGTCTTAGAGGTGGCTGGCAGTGGGGGGGGGGGCAGTGGTCTCAGTCCTTGGGGTGGGAGCATGGTGGTGGGATATAGCCAGGGTTGGAGCCTATGGGAAAGGGCCCTGAGCTGGGGTAGGGGGCAAGCCAGAGCCCAGTTGAGAAAGTGCACAAGGCAGGGAAAGGACAGGATGCCTGCAACCTGTCTCCTAGGGCATGCATTTCTTTTGCAAAAACATGCCAGATACGTGCTCACTTCGTGTCTTAAAAAAACTTTATGGTGTATGAAACTTTCATGGTGTATTCTCAACATAGAATGTATTATTAGCCCCAGGGGTATAGGTCTGTGAATTGCCAGGTTTACACAATTCATAGCACTCACCATAGCACATACCTTCCCCAGTGTCCATAACCCAACCATCCTCTCCTTATCCCCATCCCCCTGCTGGCAACCCTCAGTTTGTTTTGTGAGATTAAGAGTCTCTTATGGTTTGTCTCCCTCCCGATCCCATCTTGTTTCATTATTCCTTTCCTACCCCCCAAACCCCCCACATTGCCTCTCAACTTCTTCATATCAGGGAGATCATATGATAATTGTCTTTCTCTGATTGACTTATTTCACTCAGCACAATGCCCTCTACTTCCATCCACGTCATTGCCAATGGCAAGATTTCATTTCTTTTGATGGCCACATAGTATTCCATCGTATATATATACCACTTCTTCATGATCCATTCATCTGTTGATGGACATCTAGGTTCTTTCCATAGTTTGGCTATTGTGGACATTGCTGCTATAAACATTCGGGTGCACGTGCCCCTCGGATCACTACGTTTGTATCTTTAGGGTAAATACCCAGTAGTGCGATTGCTGTGTCATAGGGCAGCTCTATTTTCAACATTTTGAGGAACCTCCATGCTGTTTTTCAGAGTGGTTGCACCAGCTTGCATTCCCACCAACAGTGTAGGAGGGTTCCCTTTCTCCACATCCTCGTCAGCATCTGTCATTTCCTGGCTTGTTAATTTTAGCCATTCTGACTGGTGTGAGGTGATATCTCATTGTGGTTTTGATTTGTAAGAAATCAACATCTTCTGTGGATATAGTATAGCCGCAGACCTTATGGAGAGCTTACAGTGAGCCTGGTGTTCCGTGCTTTATCTGTATTAATTCACTGAAATCTCTCAGCGCCCCCTGTGGGGTGGATGTTTGCATCCTCTCCCTTCAAAGTGGAGGCACGGGGCGCCTGGGTGGCTCAGTGGGTTAAAGCCTCTGCCTTTAGCTCAGGTCATGATCCCAGGGTCCTGAAATCGAGCCCCACATCGGGCTCTGTGCTCATCAGGGAGCCGGCTTCCTCCTCTCTCTCTGCCTGCCTCTCTGCCTACTTGTGATCTCAGTCTGTCAAATAAATAAATAAAATCTTTAAAATAAATTGGGTTCTTCTCAAAGTGGAAGCACGGAAGCCTGCATTAATTTGGCCACTGTCCTACCCCCACAAATCTCAAAGCCAGGCGCAGCCCCAGGCAAGCTCCGGGGCCCAGGCCCTCAACCCCAGGAGGGCTGCTGGAGTCACGGGGGACAATTCACTGGTCACATATTCACACCGGGTTCGAGTTCATTCCAACTAGTTAGTCCGGCAAAGTTAACGCTTAACATCTCCAGTCAAGCCAATTAACTTCAACAAGAAAACAGTCAGTTTTGGAAAGAGAGGTAAAAAAAAAACCCACATAATTTGTTGGGGCTTTCTGCTTTCTTTTTGTGAGCTTTAGTTTCCATTCATTGTTTAGCTAAGGCACACAACAGGGTGAGGAGTAAAATGATCACCTGGGTTTGGTTTCTGATCTACAACTCCTCTTCCTCTGATCCTGCCCCAAACACACACACGCTTCCGGACGGGGATACATAGGGACACACATACAATCTCTCTCCTCTCTCTCTCTCTCTCTCTGAATTAACTGGTAAAGAAAATCAGGATTATATAACTCCCTTTTCCCAAATGAAAACCAGAAAACTCTGTAATCTGGATATCTTTTTCCCCTAGCCGCAATCAGACATTGATTTAGCTGTTTAGAAACATCTGGACAGCTGTCTGAATTCTCCTTTTTTTAAATCTGGTTCGGCCTGTCAGAAATGACTGACCTTTGGCCTTATGAAGATTCCCACGGGGGAGGGGGTGTTAGGCCCACCATTGGAAAAGCTACCTGAAGTCTTCGTCCACGTATCCGATCTTGAACCCCACACCCGAGCAGCAGGGACAGAGAAAGGCAGAACCATTTTTGCTGTAGGATTTGCAATTTTGGTGACTCATGAACAATCCTCTTTTCTCTGAAGGAGCAGAATGAAGAATTTCTGACTAGTTTATCTTCTCGCTGTCCCTCCCCTTTAGGACAACTGCCTCATGCTGGATCCTTAATTTAAAGAAAATGGATGTTTCCCTCTGGCCTGAGAGCTGGGGATTCTTATCAAAAGTGACATTAAAAAAGTGCCCGACTGGCCTCCTCCCTCTTTCCTGCCCATTCTTCATCACTCCTGCCTGTCTCCATCACTGTCTCCCCATCTTGAGATCTGTCTCCACTTCCTGGGTCCCCGGAGAGAAAGCATGAGCTCATTGTTTTCCAGAGAAAAACCAGACTTGGTCTCCTTCTCGCCTCGTTTGTCTGTCAGAGCCTGGAGATTGATGATCCTTCCACCAGCCGAAACTGCCTGGAGGAGCTGCGGCCTCGCGCGCTGGGTGTCTGAGCCCTGGGAGGGGGGCCGTGGGGAGGGCAGTGATGGCTTGGGGCTCTGAACTTTCTAGAAGGTTATTAGGGCCGTGATAGGGGAATAAGGGAATGGGTTATTTACTACACCCTCCATGGTAATTTAAAGCCATACCTCACCTTCTTCTTTCCCAAGCAGCTCGTTTCAAGCTGGAAAACACACAAGCAAATGAGGAAAAGCAGCAGCCCCGAGCCTTACCGGGAAGATGGGTGTTGTGGGGGCCAGGATAAGAACCCGTCCTTCTTTATTTCCTTTGGTGAGGGGGTTGCTGTGTAATGACATTTGAACATGTCTTGTTGAAAACCTGCTAAAAAGATTCAGAAAGGGGGGAAAGGCATTCAGAACCCAGGAATGTGGAAATCTGGGTAAAAACCGTCGTAGATCTTAAAATGACGAGGTGGCCTTTAGCACAGAAGATGGTGGAGGGTTGGACGCTATTTGGCTGTGGGTCCAGGAGCATAGTCACGGATAGAGCAGCACAGAGGGGCTGGTGGGGTGGGGGGAGCCGGAGGCAGAGGTGTGGGAGCCACGCTCTGCGGGGAGACGGGGACCCCGAGCTCGCTTGTGAGAGCCGATCACCCAGCAGGGAGGCCGCCGGTCTGGTTTTTTTTTTTCTTTAAGGATTTTATTTATTTATTTGAGAGAGAGAGGAGCAGGAGGCGGCGCAGAGAGAGAGAGAAAAGCCAACTCCGCTCTGAGGAGGGAGCGCCATGTGGGGCTCCATCCCAGGACCCTGAGATCATGAGCTGAGCCCCCAGGCGCCCCCCCCCGTTCTGGTTGTTAACTGCAGTGTTGGGCGCCAGGGGACTCTGAGGGCCAGGGAGGAGCTGGCAGGGGGGCGTTTTCTCCCATGGGGCCGTCCTGTTGATGTAGGGGGACCCGACCCTCCGAGGGGGCCTCTGGAGTGCTGTGAGCCTGGAGGCAGGAAAGCCGTGTTCCGATTTTTCCAGAAAGGAAAAGGCTGTGGATTCCATGAACACAGACGAGCAGCTGAGCTAGGGGCGCGGGGTGGGGGTGGGGGCGCTCTGGAAAACTGTCCAAAGGGCTTATTAAACAGATGGCGGGTAAGTGATCAACAGGAAACCCTGATGTCCAGAGCCCACACAGGTCACGCCAATCTGGCCTCGTCCCCTTTCTGGCTGTGCTCCTTGGGCAGGTCGATGGGGTGTGCGGTGTCCAGGTGGAGGAGACGGGGGAGTGGGCCTGGGGTGGGCGCGTCAGGGTGTGAATTCCCAGCAGGCCCAAGGGCCCTCCCCAAATTGCTTTCTCTTACTGGTCTGCTTTCTGGTCACAAGGAAAGTTTTGTGTGTGTGGGCAGAGTTCTTTCTTCAACGCTGCCCTGTTGAAGGACGGATGTGAGTAATGGCTTGGATGAGGATGGCCCGTTGATGAAATGCGTGGGACAGATAGCTAATTCGTGGAATGACAGCTTCACAATCCAATAATTTCTTCAGGGGCTTGAACTAATTTGGGTCTGGCAGGAGGTAACCAAGATACAGACAAACCAAACAATGAGAAGAGACAGTTGCCTGAGCGTGTGGTGGCTTGACCGTCTCGGTAGGGAAAGTGCTTGTGTCTTGTCCCCTTTGTGTGACTAGCCCCGCAACGTGGCAGCCCATGCACAGAGCCAGGCCGCTGTGGTTCTGCTCTGGCTCCCAGACCAGGGACCGTGGTGTCCCCTGGGTTTTGCACAGGCCTGGAGGGGGAACGGTGGTATAGGAGAGACTTTGACGCGTCCACTGAACCAGTGTCCTGCTGGGTTTTATGGCCGCGTGGGCGTGGAAGCTGGAAGGCGCTCGCTGGAAGGAAAAGTGACTTGGGGTAGGGAGGGGCATGAGAGCATTTACTGAATGCTTATACTGGGCAGCCGTTAGGTTGGCTCACTTACGCTTCTCAGTCCTGGCAGGCGAGTGCTATTATCTGCCTTCTGCCTTTGAAGACGTGAGGCTCTGAGGGCTTGGGTACCTTGCCTGAGAGCTCTCCTGCTAAGTGGCTTGTCCTAGGAATGGGGACAAGAGTGTGGCTGAGGGGCACGCATGGAAGGCCCCCTAACTTCCCCTCCCCTATGACCAGGGACTCTCCACTCTCTGGGGAACTTTGGAGGCCAACAATTCATCTTACTGTGGTAAGAGCAGCAAAGCCTGGAGATGCCGGAAATCCCTGTCAACGGAAGAGTTCTGCTTCATTTGTTTCTGACTGAAGACCTCTCGGGTCTCTTGCCGAAGAGCTTGGTTGGCTTTCCTCAGTGTGTCTTGATGGGTGTGGTATCCGATGGCTTTGCATCCACCTGGGCCTTTGCTAAGCCTCTACGTTCTCATCGGCAAAATGGGGAGTGTAACAGGGCTTACCTTCCAGGGTCCGACGAGATAATGCGTACTAAAGAACTCTGTATAGTTCCTAATACAGAGAAAGCAGGCATCGAACTAAGCTGTGGTTGAAACGAATGACAGTACTTCATGGCACCATTTTGGCCCTTGGGAGCGCAGAGCTGAAGCCCCAGCAGCCTCCCTTGCTCGAAGCTGTTAGTTCCGGTAGAAAGAGGGGACGCAGGTGCACATCACCTGGTGATGGCAGCAGCCGGAGGAAGATGTCCGGGCCCAAGGCGAGGGGTCAGGCACGTGTTGGGGGATGAGTGGGGTGCTGGCAGTAGCAGCTGGGGTTCTGAGACCGGAATGCCATGTGTGTGATTCGGGAGGGCCCCCTGAACACGGCTCCGCTTGTAAACCCTGCAGTGCGCGCGGACATTAAAAGGCCCAAGCCGGAAAACAAAGCACACCAAGTGGAATTCATTTGAAAGCATTAAAAAGAGAAAACCTAACACTTTCCCTCAGTCTAAAGAAAACCTTTCCTGGCTGGGCCTGCAGCGGCTGTAAGCCTGGCAAATTCTTGGGCTCAGAACATCTGGGAGGAGCAGAAGGTGCTAAGAGGCGCCTGAGAAGGTGGTGGAAGGTGGGGGTTCTTGAAATAGACTTCGCTGACAAGCTGCCCCCCCTCCCCGGCGGCAGGGAGATTCTTGCCAACATTGTGGTTGGTGGAGTAGCCCAGCATGTGCCCTTCCCAGTCCTATCCCCCTTCGGCCCCACTGGCAGACAGGGTGGGGAGGGGTGGGGGACCCCGGCTGTTCTGCCCTCCTTGAACCCCTGGAGCACGGTGGTCTGCTTCCCTGCTTTTTCATCGGGGACACAGTTTGGCTTCTAATGTCCAACCTCGAATTCCCGGACCTCCACCCTCCCTCTTAGGACCGCTCACGTGTTCGGCGGTGACCACAGTCATGCAGCGGGCGATGGCTTTCCTCACTTGCTACAGGGAAAGCTCCCCACTTTCTCTCCCTGTTACGATGGCATTTTAACTCATTTTTTCCTTGGGGGAAAAAAAAAGCTCTTTGAATAAGACTTAAACTTTTAACTGGTTTCATCTCTCTCTCTCTTTTTAATGTTGGTTTTCCGTGTTTTTCCATGTGTTTCTACCCCCTGTTTAATCTTTCCGTATGTTAAGCACAGAGCACAGGCCTCGGGCGGGAAGGCGGACGGAGGGCTGTCAGACCCCGGGGCGGGGGGGTGACGCCGCCCTCGAATGGCAGGCTGAGGCTGGGTGGGCAGGCAGGCCAGACCCCAGTGTTCTGGGCGCTTGTGCCGTCAGCACCGAGAGGAGCAGCGGAGAAGGCCTGGGTGTCATCTCCTCCTCCTCTTTCTTCCTTCACTAATGAATGGATCAAGTTCCTTTTCCCTACAAGGCACTGGGGCTGGAAAAAAAAAAAAAAATCCTTGTTCCCAGTAAACCCTCAACAGGCCGTGAGGCATCCCAGCTGTGATGTGTGAAAGTGTCGTGTGCCCACTGAGAGACCCCGGCTTCTCGCCTGGCCGGCTGAGGGGTTCCGGCCTCACCTGCCTGCCCTGCTTCCTCCTTCAGTCAGATGGGGAAACCGCTAGCGACCCCAGTGGGTTGCTGGGAGGAACTGGAAGCATCGACATAGGGTAGGCATCCAAAAGACTTCTAAGGAAGGAGCCCTGCCATGAGGGAGATGTGTGGATTAAGTCAGACCAGGTCCTTTTACCTAATACCAGCCACACTGGTGTACAGCCCACATTCACCGCTCTCCTATAGCTCTCCCTGCCCCAGTGTGGCCTGCAGACAGGAGATGTGCGGGAGTCCCTGGGAAACAGGGGAGGGAGGAGAAAGCCGTGAAGTGTGCGCTGCTGAGCTGCCTGCTGGGGTGGGGTCCCAGAGGTCACCCTCTGTGTAACTGCTGAGCGTGCCTTGTGCTCCACCCAACCCCCCAGGGGCTCAGACAAGTGCTCTCTGGCTCTCCCGCCCTTGCCTGAGGGTTGCTCCCCCCTCCTGTTCTCTTGTAGGCTGCCTCGTGTGGACTAAGTGGGCTTGCGAAGCGTGTTGAGGCAGGGAGAGCATAGGGGGTGCTGTCAGCTTTCCTGGGGTGCTCCCTGCGACTGCAGTGGGAATCCAGGGTACACTGAGGCCCTGCCCTGGCTCTGTCCACAGAGGTCCAGGCTTATTTCAAGGCGAGATGCAGACACAGTTCCCAGGTGGACATTTGACCCTGGTGTTGCTTGGCTGGTAACTGCCAGCAAATGGCTTCTGAGGGGAGGCGGGCAAATACTCAGAGCCGACTACTTCATTTACCTTAGGGATCATCTGATTGAGTAACAGACCCCAGTCTCCCTTCTTCATCCCTCCGAATGTGTGTGGAGGGCTTGTTGGGTCTGGGGAGAGAGTGTAAACAAGAGACGGGGCTTCTGCTGGTGAGGAACTCACAATGCAGTGGTAGGAACTGTTCTTTGAATAAGGAAGGATTTGGGGTCAAAGTTGTTGGGGATAGTCTGCCTGCCGCACCAGTCCTTTCTTGGGGGGGGGGCAGGGGCGGGGGAGGGAGGCACAGCATACATAAGAAACTCTTGGAGTCCCATAATAAGTAAACCATTTAGATATTTTTAACTCAGTGTTTCCTAAGCACATTTGACTATCACATGTCCAGACTGACTCGTTCCACTTTCCCCCCCAGTTTTATTGAAATACCACCGACATCTAATACCGCGTGAGTTCAAGGTGCACAGTGTGTTGGTTTGATATATGCATATACTGAGAAACGATCGCCACAGTAATGAACATTCATCCCCATATAGTTGCCAATTTTTTTCTTGTGATGAGAACCTTTAAGATCTACTCGTAGCAACCTTCGAATGTATGTTATTAGTTTGAGTCAGCATGCTGTATATTATATCTCTAGAACTTTTTTATAACCGGTAACCTACTTTTGGGCTACCCTCCCTCAGCTCCTGTACCTCTATCCCCTCTGCCTCTGGCAGTGGCTGATCTGTTCTGTTTCAGTGTGTTCTTAAAATCCACATATAAGGGAGACTATAAGATCTCCCTCTTTTTGTGACTTAGCATAATGCTTTGAAGGTCCATCCATGTTGTTGCAAATGACAGGATTTCCTTTGTTTATGGCTGAACGATACTCTGTTATATATATTCATATATATCTACTCACCTACCTACATACACAAATGTGTCTCCCACATTTTCTTTATACATTGATGGGCACTTAGGTTGTTTCCATGTCTTTGCTGTCGTGGATAGCGCTGCAGTAAGCATGGGTGTGCAGCTATCTCTTGAAGACAGTGAGTTCAGGGGCACCAGGGTGGCTTATTTAAGCATCTGCCTTTGGCTCAAGCCATGATCCCAGGGCCCTGGGATTGAGTCCTGTGTCGGGCTCCCTGCTCACTGGGAAATCTGCTTCTTTATCTCCCTTTGCACCTCCCCTTGTGTTTTCTCTCTCTCCAATAAAAAACAAAAGAAACAAAACAAACAACGATAATGATTTCAGGGGTGCCTGGCTGGTTCAGTCGATAGAGAATGTGACTCTTGATCTCCAGTCATGAGTTCAAACCTCGTGTTGGGTGTAGAGATTACTTAACATAAACAAAACTTAAAAAAAAAAAAGTGATTTCATTTCCTCCAAATACATACCTGTCAGTGGGATTGCTGGATCATACGGTAGTACTATTTTTTGTCCGTGGGGAAGCACGGTAGTGTTTTCTGTAGTGGCTGTACCGATCGCTCCGCCTTCAACATGGGGGCGGGGGAGTTCCCATGTCCTCACTTATCTTGGAGCCCACCCTGCGAAGTTGTGAGTTTGCCTTTGCGCACGCCCTGCCCTTCCCCTCTCTCAGTGGATTCTTCATGCCTTTCCCAGCTTCTCTGGGAGCTCGCTTACTCACACCCCTGTTAGTGACTCAGTGCCACCCGTCTGAACGTCTTCAGAGGGCAGCCCCTTTAGAGCTCTAATAGCATAGTACTTGCTCCAAAGGAACAACTCTCTAATGGAAGAATTGAAAGTGCTATGGCACCTGTTCAGGGCAGAGAATTTCCAGTGGAGTGGGAGTGGGGGTGGGTCTCAGGGCTGCCTCTCCAATCGTTTTGCCTGAGAAGCTTCCTCCTTAAGATACTGAAGCCTTCCACAAGGGTTTCGGAAACCAGGTCTCACTGATGGCAGATGCGCAGGAGAGGAGAACCGCTTACCAGCGCTGTTGTAAGGTATGAGCGGAATCCAGAATTCAGCGTCTGGTGCCGTCTCTGCCTCTCCCTTCCCTGGTCTGTCTCCTCCTGTTCTAGGGTACCTCAGAGCTCTTGCTCTGCCAGCCTCCTAGGGTTTTCATGTGCAGAAATTTCTCATTATATATATATAAATATATACATCTATGTATTTATGTATGTATTTAAAATGTATGTGGCATGATGTCAGCAGTGGTTGCTCATGTTATTTCTGATTGCTTCGGTCTTGCCCCCTTAGAGTAAGCAGTTGTAGGACAGCGAGTGAGACTAAAGATCCTGAGTGCTCCCTGTGCGTCAGGATCACACTGAGGGCTTAAAGTGAGTCATCACACTCGGACCTTGGGTCTTCAAGGATTTGAGAAGGCAAACTCACAACTTCGCAGGGTGGGCTCCAAGGACGGGAACGGTCTCCCACTCTTCCTTGACCCAGGGTCTTCCTTTGCAGGGGGAGGTGGAAGGGAGAAGATGCTGGCTGACACTGGCGTGAGGGAGAATGGGAGTGATGCCTTTAGAAGAAGAGCGGGCCAGGGCGATGGGAGAGGAGCAAGGGAGGAAAGGGAAAAAAGGGAAGTGAGCCGGATGCCCGTGTTGCCCGTTGGACCCCCTCCACCTTGCGCCTGCTCTCAGCTCCTGGGCACCCCCTCCTCTTCCCGCTTCTGGTGGGCTGGGCTACTGGGGGAAGGAGGAGTGAGAGGTCGCATGTTTATCCCTAGTCCCCTCACCCCAGCTGGCTGAGACCCTCTGCCCAAGGTCATGTCACCCCTCCACCTGCGGCCATTCTTTCTAGGTTCTGGTGTCTGCTCCCTCTGTCTCTCCAGGCTTAGGTTATACCAAGTCCTTGTGTCACCGGCTGTACGTCCCCACAACCCCCATTGTTGGCCTCAGCACGCCCTGGGCTCAGCTTTATAAATTTTCCATTTTTGAAATTCTTCTTAACTACCCACTTGGGTATCCTGTCTGCCCGGGAGCCTGAGGTGGCCGACAGGAGGGTCACCAGCCCCGAAAGCAGAGTATGGATGAAGGCTTAAGTTGTCCTCATTCCTGAGGGTGCCCCCCGCCCCGCCCTATCCAGGCTGAGGCCTCCCTGCTGGAAGGTAGGAGTCGGGAAGACAGGTTTGACCTTCCCTCCAGGGAAGGCTGTGGGCTTCTCCCCAGCCTCTCAGGTAGCCCCTCTGGGTTGTTGCCGGAAAACCTATTTGTATTGGGAAGCCCACGTTCTGGGCACAGGAATTCGGTGCCCAGATGGCGCCTGTATTTACAAAAGCCCAGCACACTGACAGGACCTGCAGACACATGGATAAATATTTTGCCTCTCTTCTTAGGCAATATTTGAGTCTTTCACATTTAATTGCTGTCAAAGACAGGATGCTTGCCTCCCCGAGGCAAAGCAAATAGTGAGGCCTCCAGCGGGGCCGTTCCAGGCCCGGCTCCGGCCCATCACCTGCAGCGCCGAGTGTCAGGTGGCTCGAGGGCTGGGGGGCTGGGGGCCTGGGGGGACGGGAGATGGAGGCAGCTGGCTGCAGCTTGCCTGGAACCCATGGCCACTTACAGAGTTTGCTTTGAGCCTGAGAGAACCTGATCTTGGCCAAGAAATCCATTACTTTTTGCAGACATCGGTGATGGCCACCCATCTGGCCATTTCCGGGGAGATCCTGCTTGGCGTCTCCGAAGCGGCGTCCAGCACGACCTGCTCGACGATCAGGTCACTGACGATCCGGATTCTTGATACAATGCTCTACCCTTTGTATTTTCCTCTCCTCTTTCTTCTTAAAACAAAACCCAGAAACATGGACCCCGTTGCCCCTCGGCTTACATTTCCAAAGTGCAGTGAGAGGCTGTTCTGTGCCCGTCTGGTTTTTCCCCACGTCGCCGTGACCAGATAAGCCTCACTCCCTAACTGTATCCAGATAGGAAAGGGCTTCTGCAGCCATCCCTTCCCTTTATTTGTTAGATTCTGATTCGCCTCAATTATTTCAGTCCCTTGCATGGAACAGAAGCGGCTAGATGCCTCGCCCACTGTGGTTTTACAGATTATTCATTCTCTTCCTCCCAGCACGTGTTACTGGTGCTCACCCAGTGCTGGGAGCCGCGCAGAGCGAGATGAATGGATAAGACCAGTCCCTGCCCTTGAGAAACTCATAATCTAGTGGGGCAAGCGCGGCGGCGAGCGCGGCATGTAAACTGATAAATCACAGCCCATCGGTGTGCTTGCCGCAGTAGGGCAGGAGCTCAGGGAGGGGAGCGGAGGGACCTGGTTGAACCACTACTGCTCGCTGTTGCTGGGCGCCGGCCAAGCTGCCAGGAAGGCTTTGCCGGGGAGCCACCATACTGGCCACTTCTTGGGAGGGAAGGTGCAGAGGCCTCGGATACAGCAGATGCAGGGTGGGGTGGGAAAGCCCCCCTGGCTGGGACTTCCTGCCCGAGGAGTGTGCAGTTGATCCCGTGCATAAAAGAGACCTTGGTGGGGCGCCTGGGTGGCTCAGTGGGTTAAAGCCTCTGCCTTCGGCTCAGGTCATGATCCCAGGGTCCTGGGATCGAGCCCCGCATCGGGCTCTCTGCTCAGCAGGGAGCCTGCTTCCGGCTCTCTCTCTCTCTCTCTGCCTGCCTCTCTGCCTACTTGTGATCTCTGTCTGTCAAATAAATAAATAAATAAATCTTAAAAAAACAAAAAAGAAAAGACCTTGGTTTCCTTTCTGGAATACAGTCCAAGCAGCATTGTGGAGGGTGTCCTGGTGGAGGGAAGGTCCGGTCACACGCTTCTGGGTTCTCATCCTGGTGCTGCCATTTCCTCGGGAAAGTCCCCTCATTTTTTTGAGCCTTTTTTCTCTTTTGTGAAATACCCTATTATGCTGATGGTCATAGCAACGCCTACTTAATTGGGTTGTATGAAGGACGAAGTAAGACTACATCCAGCACGGGGGTTTCTGCCGTTGGAAAAAGTCCTGAACATGGAGGGTTACAAGTGGGTTGGGGGTGTTGGTTCCTTCACAGGGAGGCGGCATCTGTTCATCCCGAGGATCCTTGCACGCATCTCTTCTGGGCGTGTCGTGACATGAGTAGAGCAGGAAACCATCGGTTTATGAAGCCCTTGACAAGTGTTTCCTGCCAGCAAGTCCTTAGTAAATGTGGCTGTTTGCTGAGATGGGTTGTTGTATTCACGCGATTACTCTAGAGGCTGAAGGCACGGAGGATGGGCTGGCTTCCGGCTTGGTGACCAGCTGGATGTCAGGGAGGACGGGCCCCACTAGAGATGGGGAAGCACTGGGGATGGCCAGGGACTTTATTATGTTGTTGACCGAATGGGAGGTGATGCTATTGGAGATAGTCATGGAAATCAGAGCATCATGGTCTTAGAGTATGAACGTGAGTTGAGATGGTCTGATAGACTACTTTTCCGAGAAGGCATAGCAAGAGAGCAAGTTAGGGAAGAAGGAAGACCCGGTGGGGGTGTGGTCAGGGGGCATGCCAGGGGCATGTGAAAGACTTGAGGACATTGAGAGGCTAAGGGGACAGAGGCAGAGGAGGCGAAAAAGGAAAAGCGTGTCTAGCACTTTCTCCTAACTTTGCCTCTCCAAACAATGTCTGTCCCACTGGAAGAGTGTTTGCAATAACTCACAGTAGGGCAGTTGTCCAGATAGGATTTACAATAAGGCATCCGTTTCATGAGAGCTACTGTCTAAATTACTGCCCTTCACCAATTGCCGGGTTCCCTGCAGACGGTGAGCCAGGGGTCAAACAATTCAATCAGGTGTCACCACTTATAAATTGAAAATCAGTGGGGTGCAAAATGGATTACCATCAAAATCTATTCAGGTGCAAAACCACATTTTAAACCCCTAATCCTTAAAAATCACTTCTTCCCTGATTCTTCACAATGACTCCCCCGACACTGAGTTTTAATATTCCCCAGATATGCAAGCGTCAAAAGACATGCCTACAGGAGACCAAAAGTAATGGGGAAGGAACTCCTAATTGGCCTTTTCTTTTGGAATTTGCAAACATGCTGGATTTATGAATTAATACATTGGTAATTTTGTTAGATTCTCGGGGGCAATAGTTCTCAAACTTTGGCGTACAAAAGAATCACCTGGAGGGCTTATTAAAATTCAAATGGCAAGTTCTACCTTTGAGTTTCTGATTTGGCAGATCTGGGATTAGGCCTAGGAAAGGACATTTCTAGCAAGTTCTTGGAGGATGCTGGTGGTCCTTGGACCACGCTTTGAGAAACTCTGTTCTGAGATAGGAGTCCTTTGATAAGTGAGCAATGCTTGCTTCACTAGTCAAATGATCAGGAAAGGTCCCATTGGACCTGATGTTGAGTGTGTTAAGGGGCTTGATTTCCACCCTCCCTCCCCGCAGAAGGCTGAGAAGAGGCTGGTTCTTTCCATCTCTGAATGATGCCGGGGAGGTATTTTTCTATCTAAATCAATGGTGTTGGACTTTATAGTTGACTCTCTGGAAAGTAGACATGACTTTTTGGAGTCAAAGTTAATGCCTTGTGTAAACTATAGTTGTCACCAGGCCTGATAGGAGACAAGTCTCTTTCCCCAGGACAGAAAAATGGGTCCCGGAAACTGCCTCAAGATACGGTTGCTGCCCATTAACGTTCGGTTTCCCGTCTCTCTTCGGCAGGAGAAATTGAACGATGCACGTACATCAAATACCACTACTCCTCAGCCACCATCCCCAGGAACCTCACTTTCAACATCACGAAGACCATCCGTCAGGACGAGTGGCACGCCCTTCGTAAGTACACCTGAGTTTCTTTCTCTGGCGGTGGCCTTCAGAGGTCACAGAGGTTTGGATGCCCATCGGCAGCCTGGTCTAGATGGACGAATGTGCCTCTTAGGCCTGTAGATGGTCTCGGAGCACGACAGTGGTTCCTTCAAGCGTCAGTGCCTGTGGGTCAGAATTGCCTCCGCTGGCATTGATGGCAGTAGACTTACAGAGTTTGCTCCTAAAATTAAAAACAGGGGCGCTCCGTTGGAAGAGCATGTGTCTCTTGATCTTGGGGTTGTGAGTTCAAGCCCTATGTTGGGACAGAGAGCCTACTTAAAAAAAAATAAATAAATAAATCAAGGCAACAAATACATGTAGCATAAAGAAAGAAAAAAAAAAAAAAAAAGAAAAAAGAAAACGAACAACCCCAAAGCAATGAACAGACAAATGATCGGTAATCCTACTTGGTTACCCGGGTATGACTTCACCACCTAATGAAACCAGCTCCTGGGATCTAACTTCAGTGCGTCTCCTGAGTTGCTTGGAGAATTCTCGTGGCAACCTGTGAATCCCTCATGCCGTTCTTTGTACTTGGTGAGGCCCGCTGGGGGTTGCAGGCTACATAGCATTGGGAGTTTGTGTCTGGGTGAGTCGCTAAGGGGTAGGATCTCTTGTTTCCCCAAGAACGAGAGGTTTGGGGATCCAGTGCGCATGTGACTGCCCAGGTGAGGTCAGGATAGCTGCCTCCAGCTCTTAGGGAGTTTCTTGGTTGGGAACCTTCAGAGATGCTAATTGTGGTAAGAGGACGACTTCATTAGCAAGCCAAGGTAGTTGGCTATTTCCACTTTCCCGTTCCATGGGGTTGTCCTGCTTGTCCGTGTCCGGGAAGCTGTCCTTTGCTGGTGGCACAGTTCTTCAGGGGACATATTCTGCTCTGAATTGTCTCTCCTGCATTTGGCATTTCTTTTCTGTTGCAGCCTTCCCCCCACGTGATCTCACAAGGCATAGAAATATGCGAGGGAGGGTCTTTTATGGTTTGCTAAATTGTTCCGTCAGTTTTGAAGAAGGTCGAAAACCTCTTTCCTCCCTTCATTGTTTCCTAGTCCCGTCTTGCATGCTCGGCGGCTGATGGGTATCTTCCACTTGTTAGTTTGGCTTTAATCAAACGACCATGGCTTGAGGTGGAGGCAGGGGAGAGAGGCACGTAAAATTAAAACAGAGCAACAATTCACTGGTTTCAGGAAAAAAAGTCTGTGACCAGGTGTCTGGATGATTGCTCCCGCCACTGGCCCGAAGTGGTGGGCTGGTATCAGTGGCTGGAAAGCATTAACTAAGTTGTTACCTTCAGGCTGTGACATTACCAGACACAGCAAGCAGACGTGGGGACAGAGTGCTAACGTTGCAAGTGCATTCCTGTGCACCAGACATTGAGCTAGGCTTACACATACTTACTTAACTTTAATGTGAGATTTGCCTTAGAAATACTAGTAATCAGGATTACTAAAAAAAAAAAAAAAATTTTTTTTTTTTTTTTTTTGGCCGTAGACATTACGGAGACAATTACATAGATTCTCGAAAATGACTGCTCATTTCCCACTTACATTGGTCTACGGTAACAGAAGCCTGCAGTAGATGTTCAAGGTTCGTGATAAGCCTTGCCGAGTAACCACTTAAATATAACTTAAATTATGGGGTCATAACAGAAGCTAAGAAGAAGTGATCGGCATGGCTTTGGTTCATATTTACTCAATTCAACCAAAGGTACTGAGTTTTTCTATGTACCAGACACATAGTGAACACTGAGGCCACAGGGAACTCTTTGAAAGAGCTCACACCTGGAGGCAGAGGTGGGGGGGTGGGGGAAGGACCCATTCACAACGCAAATAATTACAAGGCAGTGTGATGATTACAATATAGTATAATTGTTTCAAGCAATTAAGGTAGTTTGTGAGAGTTTTCCAGCAAGAAGGAGAATTAGTGTAAATTGCTCTGAGGCATTTCCAGGGAAACTCAGTAGAATGTTATGGGCTGCGCACAGTAGATCCCTGGATCCCTGGAATTCGACTAAATTACCTACTGTGGCATTGCTGGGATGTTACATGGTGTTGGCAAAGACAGAGAGAGGAGGCCAACGCTAAGGTTTGTGGAATCTTCTTGGAGTCCAGCGTCTCTGGGGTCCTTGTTCTGAAACCGCGGCACCATTGGGTTCTGCAAACTCGAGTGGGCAGATTATGCCTGTGAATCGGGGTGCTAATAGTTTTCTGTTTTGAATGGATAAAAGCGCTCTCACCGACTGATACGTGAAGTCTTTGGCATCCCACGGTGGGTGAAGCGGATGCTTTTTGGAGGGATTTGTCTGCCTGTTTCACAGAGTGGCCTAATGGGCTATTAAGCAGGCAGAGAACATTTGCCATTCCTGATATCAGTGATAGCTATTCTCAGCCGGAGGGCAGGTGACCATCTGTCCCATCTGACGTTGGTGCTAAGTGTAATTGTCAATGCTGGCGTCATGGGAAAGGATAATAAATGTCAATTTTAATTTTCAAAGGTCAGATATTGATTGATATCAATATCAATTGATATTGATAGGTGGGAAGGGGGCTCATGAGCCCCCTTTGAAATAAAATAGAAACTACAAAGGCTAGCAAACCCCTACAACCAAGCTTTGGAAATTTAAAAAAAAAAATCGGACTCTGATTTCATATTTGAGAGCTCTGTACTCTGTAATACTGTCAATGAGATCAAATAAATCCATAAACCCATTGATCCCAGGCTGGTTATCATTTCGGAATTTGACCATAATATCCTACATTCTGTCATTTTTTTCTCAATAGATCATATTTACCAAAGGCAAGAAATCGGTATTTTTTCTGAAACAATTTGGAAAATATTTCAGACTTTGCTTAAATTGAGGTTAAACGTTCTTCATGTGGTCATCACCCCTTGATGTGGGGAAATACATTTTTTTTTTTTCTAATAGGAAAAGCACAGTTTGGTTTAAAACTGTGCTGTGGTTTCTCAACAGTTTCCACCACCAGTGGGAGGCTTCACTGTCTGGCCGAGAGCTCATCCACTTTATGGTCAAGTGAAGAGTAGTGAAGGAATAAAATTATTTGTAGGTCACTAGGCTTATAAATCCAAGTGTAAAGAGATAATAACCACCCTGGGGAATAAAGGCCAGAGAGCCAAAAGTATAAGTGTGTGCATGTGGGGGGGGTGTGGGGAGTGGTCTCTGAGGTATGAATGCTGGCTCGTCTGAGTGACATGTTGGCGAGGTTTGCTTGGGCTGGATGGTGATGGCTGGTGAAGCACTCTATGCTTGTTGTCTTCCCACCCAGGTCGGAGCTCCCTGGGAGGAGGCAGAATCCCTTCCAGAGTTGGAGCTGTGCCCTCATTCCCCCCAGGCATGACTCTCTGTCTGGGGCAATCCCTTTGCCGCCCTGTCCGTCCACTGCCTCCCGTTAAGTTCCAGTGACCCTGAGTGGCGTTTGTCCAGACTCTGTGGTTCTGACTCAGAGCCTCCTGCCCCCTCCAGCGGGGGGCCCATGAGGGGTGGACAGTGGCGACGGGAGATGAGCTTGGCCAGTGCTACTCTCTGGATGGGCTGCCTGGTGTGATGTTTTGATTATGACGAAATCAGATGAGCGGCGGTGCAGGGGAAGCAGGCTGGCGCTGCGGTGGCACCTGAAACACTGCCACTTCCTCTGGTCTCTAGAAAACAATGACCCCGCAGGCTTCTCATGCTCTGCAGCTCTGCCCAAGTTTGCAGCCCTTGTTGGGAGAATTCTGTGTCCTCCTGCCACCTCCAGGGGCCCTTGAGGCCATCCCCAGTGGCTCTGCCTATGCTCCATGTGCCACGGGAGTCCCTTTGGTGATGCCCTTTCAGTGAAGCAGGGGGCCTGCATGTGGCCATTGGTTGGGCAAGGGGAAGTGGGTGGGCAGGGAGCCTGGTGGCCTGTGCTAGGGCCTGGGGAGCCCAGAGGGCGAGAAAGCTGGGTCTGCGAAGACGTCTGAGAGATCAGGGCTTCTGCAAAAAGGAGCTGGCATGAGTGGTGTTGCACCAGGTGGTCCCAGGGAGCCTGCCTCGGGGCCACAGGGCAGGCACCTGGTGGAAGGTACGAGAAGGGTACGTACCTCCGATCTCTGCTTTGCTGCTGCCAAGTTTCCCCTGGGGTCTGAGCCCTAGCACTCCCGAGTCACCATTTTTGTGCAGTTACGGTTTTGCATTCCACATGGTGTTTTCAGGATGGAGGTTTCTGCTTGCAGCTGATTGCCCCTGGCAGCAGGAATCAGGGAGCTGGGACTCCACTTCCCTGGAAGTCAGAGCCTCTGCTTTATCTCTCGGGAGGCTGAGGGCCAAGAAAGCTAGCGTTGTTTATTTATTTATTTATTTTAAAGCCTCCTTCTGTCAAGACTGAAATTTCAGTTAATTAGATCGGATGGTCCCAGGGCACATTTCCAGCTGGCCAGGGAGGGAGAGAGGAGGAATGATGGCCATCCCGGACGTCACCATCCGTGCTCCCCCATCCTCCTGAGGGCGCTCTTCCAACAACACACGCTCACGCAGGAGCTCTGGGAAGTGGTCCGAGAAATAAGATGAGTCCTTAAGACGGAGGAGAGGAGAAGAGGGCAGGGGTGTAGGGGAGGGAGACAGACAGACCGACATGGAGCCTGAGGCCACAAAGAAGCAAGGGCTTTTCAGTGAGTGTGCTAAAAGAGTGAGAAGAAATGAAAATCCAGAAGTTTCTTGTCTAATGTAGACCCTCGGATGACACACCTGGCTCCCTGACCCCAAAGCTGGAGGGTGCCCATGGTGGGGGGCCTGTAGGCTAGCTCAGTTTTGGGGGCCAGCCCCCACCCAGGTTGGCGTGTGGTGAGAAGCTTGGTCTGTCCTGCTGCTCTGTTGTACATTTCAGCGCAGAACACTTACCGTACTCTCCTTGGCCAAGACCTACCTGGTCTCCCTCTCTTCTGGCCTTTTCCACACCCTCTCCTCTTTCCATAATTAGTGCCTCCTGCCCCTGGACCCTAGTCTCCCTGGGGCTGCTGTTTCATTCCTTCTAGCCACCGCCAGGTCGTGCCTACCTCTTGCTCCCGAGGCTACTTCCTGCTCTTTCCTGCTGGCTTTGGCCTTTTGGACTTGGATTTATGTTTGCTTCTTGCCTGATGGCACTTTTCTTTTCCTTTCCCTGCGAACTGCCCTGGCAGCTCCTGGACCAGCCTGTTCATCTACGCTCTGGACTTTCTGCCCATTAAGACTTCTGGGCTCCAAGCTCAGGAGTTGCCTGGATTTCTGGTCCCTCCTTCCCCAGCCATCAGAAGGAGGCTGGGGAAGGAGGATGAATATGGTAGACCAAGGGGCTTGGGATGAAAATAAAATAACAGTAACTACCCCAGTGATGACTACCTTTTTGTCATATCCACTGTATTGCCCCTTGAGGTTTCCTCCTAGGAGCCCAGCGCAGTTTCCAGCTCCTTTGCAGACAGAGTAGCCAAGCCAGGGAGAAAGTGGTTTACCAGAGGTTCCACCTTGGCCTTGGAGGAATCGGAGACTCAGAATCCAAGTCCAAACTCCAGCGGACTTCCTCCAGCTCTTTTTTCCCTTTCTGTTTCTGGCTGCTGTTATGTAAAACAGCTTAATGAAGTAAACATCCCAGACATTAGAAGCTTGGGTCCCCTGCAGTGTCAGCCATTTTCCTTCCCCTGCATCCGCATCAGAGCCCAGCCTGCGTGAGGCTCTTACTGCGTGCAGTCTGTTGTGAGCTGCCTCTTGCTTGCAAGACTGGCCTCCGTGGGGGTCATGCCTAGCGAGAAGCCATCCCCAGCACTGTGAAAGCTTGGTCGCACAGAAACTCAGTCATCAGGACATCACCATATGTCAGTTGGTGTCCTGAAGTCTTTGCTTTTTGCAAACGTCTTTGTCCCTCAACCCCACCTAGCCCTTGCAGGGAATGTTGTAAACTTTTGAGGATCCCCATAGGCTGCTCTGTGCCTGTCCTCCCAGAGCTTCTGGTTTTTTCTGCAGCAAGCCAGGCAGAGAGCACAGCCCCCTTCACGTGCCACTGCACCTCCATCTGCCCTTGCAGCGGTAACTCCTGCCGGGACACTCCTTCTCCTCACAGCTTCCCCTGCCTGTCAAAAATTCAATGAACTTGTTTGTGCAGAGGTGCTCACATCTTCTTGGATTACCCACCCCCCCATAATATTTTTAACTTTCAAAAGACCTAACCCAAAGGGATGACGATGCAGTGGTTAAAGGTAGTGCAGAGTTCCCTAAAATCGTAGTGCAGATGCTCTCTCTCCCACCTACTGCGGTGGCTGGCCTGACTGGGGGTCGGCGACAGGAATGGAGTGGACAGGATGGGGGTTTATTTCTGAGATGGCCTCAGGAGTGGGAAGGAAGGAAGCCTGGGGTAAAAGTTGGGTTGGAGGATACAGTGCTTTCTGTTAAAGATGCGCTGATGATCCCTGTACTGAAGCAAATCTGAGAATCCCCGTGTCGGTGTCATTGTGTTTGTCAAACACAACTCACGAATGTGTGAGTCCAAGTTTGTGTGGGGCATTAGCTGGGAGTCTGGCCTAGAAACATTCTCACAGCTTCCGTACATTGGAACCTGCCTCCTTCTGCTGAGCGTTGTGAATCAGACGCCACAAAGGAGAGCTGGGCACAATCCCACCAACTTCCCTCGCCCATTTGTTCATTTATTCATTCAATATTCATGGAGAAACCCTGTGTTAGGTGCTGGAGGGAATATTAAAAGGTATTCTTCTTCCCAAATTGGATGATCTATTTCCAGGTGCCAACTGGCAAGGGATCAGACTGCTTGTTGCTTAATGTTTATTGACTACCCAGAACATAGGCTAATGCTACTGACGTGCACACATCATGGGTCCCGAACTCCTCACTTATGTCAGCAAGATTTCCTTATAGAGGGCATAAAAGCAAAGTAGAAGCCCAAACTACCTCGCACAGAGGCATGGCCTGTTTGTTTGTTTGTTTCTTGTTTGTTTTTTGGAGCAAGGGAAAAGTGGGGATGACCTGGGATCTGCCTCTTCTTGGCCCTCCTGGGGGGAACTGTCCAGGCTCTAGGTGCTGAAAAGGAAGCCCTGTATGACTTGTGATTCCTCTTTCCGACAGCTTGGACAGTCACAGCTCACTGTCCAGGCACGCTGTAACAGTCGGGGGAAGGAATAAAACCAGAAACTGAATATTCCAGCGGGCAGGAATAGCTCAGCAACAGTGACTGTGGGTTGGATGAGGCATGGATGCCTGGGCAGCAGACACTTATCATCAAGGCAGTGGGTCAGCAGGTATGAATACAGTGGGGATTCAGGACTACATGATCCAGTTCTTACAGGCCCCACTTCTATAGGAAATCTAGAACATTAGGGAGTTAGCATAAGGAATAGAGAGCAGTGCCTGAGAAAAGCCCACATTTAAGGTCCGGGATACACATGTCAAGGGGTATCATGCCTTGATCAAAATGGGAGATAATTTTAGTAAAAGCAGCAGTCTCAAACTGCTAGGTCTCAAACTAGGATTGGTCCTAGGCTTTGGAGTTGAGGCTGCTTCTGAAGATGGTAGGACTATGGTGAAGGGTAGGAGAGAGGCATCTGGGCATCAGAATGTTCTAGCAGAAAAGGTAATTAAGTTCTGTATTTCATGGTAAAGGTCGTATTAGAGTCTACAGGTGCTACTCAAATGTGGTCCATGGGCCATTCTGCATCATCTGCAAACTCATTAGAATTGTTAATTCATGGGCCCCAACCCAGGCCTATTGAATCAGAATCTCCAGAGTTTGAGAACGCTTGGTGGTGGAGGGGACATTGGTGGGGGCTGTAGTGGTCAATGAAGGCTCGGGAGGACAGAGAGTATGTGGGCCTTGAATGGAGGTTGGGAGAAGGAATATTGAATTTAGTACAGCCTCTCACACAGAAGCAGGACTTTTAACCCTATTCGTGTATTGTTTGTTGTCTGTGTGTCTGTGTCTATTTCCTATTATAGCTTTGGTAATTCACTTTTCCTCCATATTTCTTTTTGTTAATTGAATAAAACAGCATGGAAGAGGTGAGCTATTTTCTTTGTCTGTCTTTCTGCATTATGTATACTATTAGCATTTTCCTAACATCTAGCCTGAAACCTCTTTGTTGTGTCTCCAACGTTCTTCTTCATTTTGGAAACTGGCTTCAGGCTCCACTGAGGCTAGGGGGCACTGGATTGAGTTCCAGCTCTGTCACTGTCTAGGTATATGACCCTGGGCAAACTATGTCAGTGTTTTAAATCCAATACACTCATCTGTAAAACAGGTAATAATACCTGTCTTGAGAGTTATTAAAAAGTTTAAATTAAAATAATTAATGTGAACTCAGTAAGTCTGCAAAACCTAATACCAGGAGGCATTATTAGGTGCCTCGATTATAGGAGGGCAGAGTTGTACCAGGCATTGGGGTCTCCGTAGGATGTGGGGGAGAGGATTTAAAATGACCTTTTGTGGACCTGGGGGCTTTTCTCTTGAACTCTGCACAGACTGTGTGGGTGTTTGCCTCCTATGTGGCTGCACGTGTTAGTGGGTCTGTGGTGGGTTTGCTGTCTGAACAGGTGTGTGTGATGGGAGCTTGTATCAGGTGCGCACAGTGTGGGAGTAGAAAGTGGCTGAGAGGATTATGTGCTGAATGGCAACAGTGTGGCATATTGTGAAAGGAATTTCAGAACAGAAAATCATCAGTGTTTGGGATCCTCAGTGGGATAGCAATAGCAGAAGCAGCCCTCTAATTTACCATTTGTGTCCAATAAGAATACAGTTTAGACAATAACAGGAGTCTCTAGAAGATTTACATACTAAGTGGCTAAGAAGTAACATTTTCAGAGCTTTGAAGATAAATATGCTGTGAGTACATTTGTACTGAAATCATTGACGGGAGCATGGAAATGATTCTCTCAACTGTTGTGGCTCAGCCTGCCTTTTAGGAAGGCTGCAATTTCCAGTCTGTACTGTGATCAAATGCTCTTCTCTTCCTGAAGTGGAAATACTGCAAGAGGTTTGGGGATTTAGGGAAAGGAGGTGGGTCTAGGAAGAGGATAGTTGGCATAATCAGGGTTGAGGCATGATATTCCTATTCTGGGGGAAAAGGATGCTCCTTATTTTCAACTCTGTGCTCAGGATGGGCTCTGGGATGGTGTAGGCTGTGGTCATGGATATTGCCATTCTGTGTTACCAATGAAGAAGGACCAAGAATTACAGGGAGATAGATTGGCCTTCAAGATTGCTTATAACCTGTGAGTTGGGTGTGAGGGGGGCTACAGCTCTGTCTGACCTGAGTCTCCTTGGGAAGTAGGGCTGAGCTTGAGTGTGGTGGGCCTATTCTGTAGCCGTGACCATGGGGAGAAAGATGGAACTTGAGTCCTGATAGCAGGGGTTCTAGGGAAGCAGTGAGGATCTGAAATGCCAGGTTCATGGAGTGGGCAGAAGGCAAGAACCAAATCCAGAGTGAAGGTAAGGCAGAATATGTAGAGTTGCCGGAGAGACGATGAAGCATTGCTGAGTCCAAGACTCTGGCGTTGTCCATCAAGTCATATTTAGTGATCGTCAGTGTTGGCTGCTAGGACAAAGCCCACATTTCTGTTCATGACTAAGAAGAAAGGCTGCATAAACTGATCAGGTTTAAGGACTTTTTATTTATTTTTTTGGCCATCGTGTGTTAGTGATGGAGTTACCAGGCTGAGCTAAAATGTTTGGTCCTCTGAGATAATTGTGGGAGCTGACCCCTGCGCTAGTTTGACTTTGGGGCTGATGTTCTCTGCTATTTTTTGGTCTTTTGCTGGTAGCTGACTTTGGTTTGGACTTGGAGGTCATAGAAGGTCAAGAGGTTGGCCTGGTTCTGGGTAACTCAGGCTTACCTAAAGTAGTTCTCCATGGAGTTCAGCCTTGCTCATATAAAACTGTAATTTTATGTGTAGAAGGTGGGAGGTGGAGCTAAACCTGAGCCAAAAATAATGTGTTACTTGTCTTGCTTCACTCTCTATGCATATCTATCTTGGGAGTCTTCCATGGAAGCTTGGTATTGACTACAATTAAAACATTCTTGGATTCTTTGTAATTCAACATTCCAACCAGGGCCATCCAGATGAACTTCCTGGCATGATGGAGATGATCTATAAATCTGCATTTCCCAATATGCTAGCCTTAAGCCATATCTGACTGTGGAGCCCTTGAAATAGGAGTAGTGCAATTAAGCAATTGAATGTCTAATTTAACTTAATTTAAATTTAAATGATCACACATGGCCGAGCAGCTACCATATCAGACAGTGTAGTTCCGAACAATCCTCAAATTTCTTAAATAGATTCCACTTCCAAATTATAAGCTGTTGATTATGAACATTCAGACATTAAATCACAACCTTACAGGTGTTTTGAGTGCGCCGGCCATCTTTCAGGGGCTGGAAACACACATTCCCTTGAGTCGCCCAGATCCTGACTTGCCATGCTGCCCTTGGGCTCCGAGAAGCTCCACTCCCAGAGCTAACTGGGGTGTTCTTAGGCTTTTCTGCTGATCTGTGCCCTGGGCAGGTGAGGCGAGGTGGCAGGAGAAGTGTCTCATCATGACCTGTGCCAAATCTGGGCCAGGTTGTTGCAGGTCAGGTTCCCTGGAAAGATTCTGAGGTGGAGTTTTGCCGGAGGATGTTTATTAAGCAGTGCCCTAAGGACGCAGTTCTGCGGTAAGGAAGGGAAGAGCAGGATGAGACAGAGGGAGAAGTCCAGCTATAATACAGGCCCCGTGACACCCCCCCCACCCGTCCCTTGCAGAGGGCTCTGGTCCCACAAGTGACCCTTTAGAGTTTCTGGAATGGGGTCAGATGGCTGGGCTGGAGCCTCCTACCTGGTAACATTACTTCTTGGATGTGGGCTCACCAGAGTAGGGACAGCTTTGGGCCTCCATGCTCTGTGTCTGAGTAATCCCCAGAAGGGGCTGACCCCTGAAAGGCCAACAGCCCTCCCAGAACCAGGGCAACAAATCCTTCCTTGATGGGGGTCCTGGGTGGTGTGTGCAGTGTCCACCATGCGGGTATTGGATGGAGTGATTGCTTGAGGTTGGTGGTAAGAGGGACTGAGACTCCGATGGAGCCCCGACTCAGAGTGCGAGCCTGTAAGAGACAGAGGTGCAGCTGGAGCCCAGGCCTTGGTGGTCGCAGGAGTCGTGCTCTTTCCTCTCCCTGAGGATCCCTTCCCTATGCCTTACCAGACAGACCTACTCACAGACTCTTCTGTTCTCTCTGCCCGTTTTCTTAGGTCCTAGGCTTTCTAATTTTCATTGTCCTATGGGACAGTCCTATGGGAGGAGTCATCCTCCTCTCCTACCCCGCCCCCATTGTCCAAAGCAAGTGAAGAACCCTCCCCACGAGTCGCCAGGCTAGCCGCCCCTCCATGCAAGAGCTCAAGTAGTCAAAAGAAATGAAAGAAAGCTATTTATTTTCCACTTCTGGGTTTTTTTTTTTTCCATTTAATTACTGGTATCACAACAGGTCTTTTTTTCTATTGCTTTTTATTGCAGATGTATAGTATTTTATCTACATTATGAGTTAAGTAGGTTTTTGTGGACGAGCCTCGAAACCCAATCATTTATAACAGACATGACTTCTCTGGAAATAGGTTCTGAATTCTAAATAACTGACTTACAAATGAGGCTTGAGAACAGAACTCCTTTCCAAGCTGGAGACTATCTTTTACTTTCTGGGCAGTTTGCCTCTGAATGGTCTCCCTGCCTCCCTTCTTTCTGCATCTCATGCTGGGTCCCCGAACCAGACACCGTCCATGGGGTGAAAGCACCGGCTCCTCCTAGGTCCCTGGTTCTCAGTCCCAAACCAGCTGCTGATACAAAATTAATGAACGCCCCATGATGCGCCCTCCGTAGGCTTATCTGAAATCCAGAAATCCAGCCGTGAGACCGCAAGCATCTTTGACGTTAGGTATCATTTGGTCTCAGTCCTCTTCTCCGTTCACATTGATAAAATGAGACTAATTATGTAAGATTTCCCTGAGGCTCCTTGCTTGGGCACCTAGCACCAAATTAGAAATGAGCAGTCAGAGGTGTGTGTGAGTGTGTGTGTGTGTGTGTGACCTTTTGAGGCCGAGAGACTCCTGAACGAGGGTGTGGAGGGGACAGCACAGGAGAGGACAGCACCTGGGATGACATCAGCGTTTGTATTCCACACGCCACCCCATCCCTCCGCTTCCCTCCTGGAGCTTCTAGATGCTGCACAGTTGCCAGGGAAACCACGAAGAGGAGCTACACAAAAGCTACCTTTCCAGAGCTCTGGGCAACTTATCGTGAGGATAGAGCAGAAGGAAGGGAGTGTTTGTTCCAGCCCTGAGTTGAGGAGAAATGGTGACTTCAAGCCAGCACCCCATCCTGTGTTGCCCCCGTCTGGCTGCGTCCCTCTGTCAGGCTAGCTCTGCGCGCCGCTGCCCTCCCCCACCCCACATGGCCTGTGCTCCTGCCCGAAGGGATCTTTTCATTTCCTGGAAGTAAACATCACTTCATATCAAAAAGAGTAGGGACCTCTGGTTTCTGGCTAAGGTTTGAAATCCGGTTCCTGTGTAGCGTGGCAGAGCTAACAGAAATGTCCAGTTAAAAAATACCGCCTCTGTTCCATGTTAAGTTGCAGAAGGCCTGGGATCCTAAGCATTTGCAGTTCTTGGTCAGAGCTTTGTGCTCTGGTTCCCGAAGTGCCATCTTTGGTTGTTCCTGGAATGACCTGGCAGCACCTTCCTGCCCAGGGTTTCCTGAGGGCCTGGCTGTGCACAGCTGGGCAGGGACGGAGGGGCCTGGAGGGGCCTGGAGGGGCCTGGAGGGGCCTGCAGTCTACTGGAGAGTCTAGAGCAGCAACAGCAACTCAGAATGGTGGGGGCTGGGCCTATGGGACATCGGCACACAAAGTGCCACCAGCAGTGTGCAGAGAGGAGGAAAAGGCTGTTTCAGCCCAGCACAGTGGGTCAGGAATAGGGGCACTTGAAATGGCCCTAAAATACTTCATTCATTAAACATGAGTCCTTACCATTTACAGGAACTGTTTGGGGCACCAGATGAAAGGAATGGCTGTTTTTTTTGTTTTGTTTTTAAATTTTATTTATTTATTTGACAGACAGATCACAAGTAGGCAGAGAGGCAGGCAGAGAGAGGAAGGAAAGCAGGCTCCCTGCTGAGCAGAGAGCCGGAAACGGGGCTCGATCCTCGGACTCTGGGATCATGACCTGAGCCGAAGGCAGAGGCTTTAACCCACTGAGCCACCCAGGCGCCCAAGAATGGCTGTTTCTTATCCTTATGGAACTTAACGCTCTTATGTAATTACTACCACTACTGAGTGCTTACCATGGCCCCGAGATGCATTATTTTACTTAAACCCCAACTGTCCTGTGAGGAGCGTACACTTTGGACATTTGTCTTACAGAGGAGGACACGGAGGCTTACAGAAGTGACAGAGGTCACTCATGGGAAAGGCTCATGGTGTGAGCAGTGGGACTTGAGGATGCCTTAGCAAATTCATCCATCAGCACGTATGGGATGGATAGAAGTGGGTGGTATCTGGACCCCGAGAGGCTCTCTGTGAGAGGCCAGGCCCGGGATCTCCTGGCATGGATAGGCTCTGCCCAGTGGATCTGGGGCTTGATCACACAAGGAGGTGGGGCTCCCTGCTGAGTGGGAATGCTTGGGGGAGGAGTGAGGTTCTGAGGTGTGTGGACAAGGTCTGAACAAGCAGGTTTCTTACTCCTCTTGGATGGGAACTGTCTTTATCCCCAAGAATAACTTTTATCTGCACTAACCAAGGGCATGGAAAATGGGAAAATGAGCTTTCTTGGAAGCATAGGGAAGAATTAACTATATTTTGTTGAGCTTATATTTCTCTTTCCATACATGGAAATATAAGGTATATTCATTACATTCAAATGATAATTCAACTTACGTTCAAAAGTTAATTGAACTTTGGCATCTGGTAAATGTATGAATTCTATATCTCTTTGACCTTGAAGTCTCAAGGCTAACTGTGTGTGTTATTAAACAAGACCCCTTTGATCATGGTCATTAAGCTGTAAAAATGAGTTGTCTTATGTGTGTGTATATATATATGTATATAATACATATATTATGTATATATGTATATGTATGTATATTTATATTATATATGTATATTATATATAATATATGTACATATATACATATGCACATACATATATGTACATATATACATATATAATATATGTATATAATACATATATGTATATATTATATAAATATACATACAATACATATACATATAATATATACATATGTATAAAATATTTAAATAAATTTAAATGTACCAAATCCTTAAAAGTTATTCTTGAGAATGGAATAATCAACTGCAACACAATTCACTAGTCACTCGTGAACTCAGATTTAAGAAGATGGTTAGATTTTCTTGTATTTTTTTATTTTAGACTGGATTCTCACCCTAGGATTGTAGGGGGGGGGTGGAATCAATGAGTAGCTATTACTTACTCTCAGAAAGTAGGGGTCTTCTGCCTTACCCAGTTGGAGGCGTGAATAATTCAACACGATCATGGGCTCCTTTGTCCTCTCTTGAGGTTGGGCTCATTAAAATTGCATGGCCAAGGGACACTGGTGAGGAAATGGCTGGCACCCTTCATATGGGCTGCCAGAAACTCCAACATTGTGTTGTAACAACCTCAGCTCTCACTCTGCGGAAACTGAGCTGCCACTAGTGGGAAATGGTCAACGGATGAAGGAAGAACATGGGTGAAAAGTAGGCAGGTGTCTCCTCCAAGTGTGGTGGCTTTCTTCCATTCCCCTGGCAGCAATCCTGGTGGTGCATGGAAATGGAATGCTGTCTCCATGCTCACTATTGATCAACTGAGTCATTATCGTTGACCTCATCATTAAGTATTTATAGTTTACTGTGCACAAGGTAAGTGCTGAACAGACAGGGTACTCTTTTAGAAGCTTTCCAGGACTATCTAATTCATCTCCTTCAGTGAGATGGAATCTCCAGAGAAAGCATCTAGAGCCAATTGCTAACAATCAGTACTATGTTTTTGTTCTTTTTGTTTTTGTTTTGTTTTGTTTTGTTGGCAGGGGGATCTTGATTCTACTCCAAAGGATTTTTTTTTTAAAGATTGTATTTATTTATTTGACAGAGAGAGATCACAAGTAGGCAGAGAGGCAGGCAGAGAGAGGGAAGCAGGCTCCCCACTGAGCAGAGAGCCTGATGTGGGGCTCGATCTCAGGACCCCGAGATCATGACCTGAGCTGAAGGCAGAGGCTTAACCCACTGAGCCACCCAGGCACCCCACAGAGAATTTTTTAAAAATAATTTTGAAAAATGCCGTAGTTCTTTTGTAACATTTTTTTTTCCTAACTCAGTGTATGACATTTATAGGAACAGCTAGGATTCGACTTGGAGGTTGAAAATGATGGAAACCAAGTGAAATTTTTAAAATGTCATAGGGTCAGGTCAAGTTTGTTTAAGAATTGTCAGAGAGATTGAAACCTAATGTAAATGCTGATGAATCTTGGAAGGAGGGAGGAAATCTGAAACAGACGTTGTCCCCAGGGGCTATACTGGAAAGCAAGCATTTGCCCATCATCCGAACCCTTTAAGTCTCTGTCGTAATCGTGCCCTGTAACCACCCGCCCTGATCCCAGCCCGTTTTTCTTCCTCATTAGATGAACATTTACCCTCCTTCTATTTTATTTCTTTCTGTCATTGGCTTATTTAATTTCTTCTGATTATCAAAATAAAACCTAACAGAAAAATCTGACAGAAAAGTCTTATGAGAGTAGGAAAGCAAGATCTAAAATTTGACCACCAAGAGGCAAATTACTGATGGGTCACATATCCTTTAGCATTTGTTTCCATGGTGTAAATAATATTTTATATATAATTTTATATTCCAAGTTTGATTTATAATTATAGATATTTCCCTGTGTCATCAAAACTCTTCATAAACCCAATTTTAATGACATCATAATAATCTACCATACACACATGCATAATTTACATAACCTTTTTGCTACAGTTAAATGTTTATGTTTTGCTAGTTTAAGGCTGTTAGAATAACATTGTAATGATCATCCTTGTGCATAAATCTTTGACAATATTTTTGATAACTTGTTTAGGATAAATTCCTTAAACAGGGATTATTGGCTCAAAAGACACGTGCATTTTTTTAAAGTTCTTGATATAGAATGCCAAATTCTTCCCAGAAAATTCCAGCTGGTTTCGCCTTAACCCAATTTTACCTCTATTGGAAATTCTTTTTTTATTCAAGTATATTCTAATTTGTTGAAAAATAGTTACTCATGTTTGAAAATGTCATTTCTATAATTATGAGAAGGGTTGAATGGTGATTAGCCGTTTGTGCTCATTTTTCAAGTTCTCTCTTCATTTTCTTTGTCTTTACCTTCCTGTTACCTTACTCTTTCCCATCCACATTAATTCATCTTTGGTGTGTGTACCACTTGGCTAAGTGCTCCTCTTCTAGTCACCCCCCCCCCCCCATTTAATCCTTTGCTTCCTCTTTTAGGTTTCTTTCTCAGGACTAAAGCGGTTGACAGTCAGATGCAAAAAATCCTAATGGATGTTCAGAAAATGAAGCTGAATGTAGCTTATGTGGGTTCAGGAGCATTTGGGATTTTTATGGCTCTTGGAGTTGGTTGATACTTCGGGAAACTCGAGAGGAATGAATGACACATTGTCTTGTTTGTGTCTAGTATCTTCAGAGCCTAGAACAGAGCGGGCACATACAGAAAAGGCAAGGTACTCGGTGCCTATTTGTGGAATGAATGAATGGACAATGCCTTTTCAAGTTTCTGGCTTCTTTGCAGTGATTTTGGCTATCCTGACCTCCAGTTCTATTACTGAGCTCAAGAAAAGAGCAGAAGAGCTGCCAAGAAGTTTTGAAATTTATCTACATTTTGCAGTGTGTACAAAAGGGATCATGACCTGAGCTGAAATCAAGAGTCGGGCGTTTAACCGGCTAAACCACCCAGGCACCCCAGGTGTGAAGAATGTTTAATTAAAAGGAGCTGAGAAGCATGAGATTGAAGTTGTTGGGTGCAGGCTTAGCCTGAAGCATGATGGCGTGTACTAGGATTGTAGAGGGTAGAAATGACATTGCTCTCAGCTGGGCAAGCTCTGTTCTGAGGAAGAAGTTTCTCTCTTTTCCATATTAACCGTGGAAACTTTTCTCCAGGGGGTGGTCCCCCATGGCTCTTCTTGCACTTCAGACTGGTCCTTCTCGGGGCCTCCCCGGTGTCTTAGCACAGATCGATCGGTGTTGAGAGCTTAACTTGGGAGTGTCCCCCCCGGGTACGTGTTCTATCGGGAAAGGGTCTGAGCCCCTTGTCACACAGATTCTTCTGGGGGGTTCAGTGTTTGGCAAGCCTGGAACACTTTGACTTCTGCCTTTTGCTCCTCAAAAGGTCATTAGGAGTTACCTGTATCCCTGTGAGTTCTCCACCAAAAAGTACTTCCTTTTGAAACATCGGCAGCACCTATTTTTGACTTCGCTGTGCATCTATCACATGAGATATTTCCCCAGAGCAGAATTTCCAAATTGTGATCCCAGGACCGCTGGCCCCAGAATCACTGGAGGGGCCGTGCAAAAACCAACCAACCAACGAACCAACTAACCAAACTCTTGCCCTGTAGTTCAGACTACTGCAGTAAAATCATAAGCAGAGTCCAGGACTCTGTATTTTAACAAACTCTGAAGATTATTCCTCTATGCTAGCTAAAGATGGAAAACTCCTGCCCCAGGGCATAGCATGTCTGTCTCCTGAGGAGCACTGGTCCAAAAAAATGTCCGGTCAAGAGGCACCAAGGGGGCAGGAACCGCTCCATTTCGACAGCTTGCCTCTTCCTGACCTGTAGTTCTCTATGAAGCCTGTGACACGTGTTGTTGGGGTTGAAATATGAATAAGATGCCACCTGCATCCTCCATGACAATTAATGGTGTCTGTAGTTATGCCTAAATTACTTCCATAAAGGACACACTGGGAAAATCAGATGGCATAAAAAAATGGGAGAAGGGGAGATCATTAGACTGAGGTTGGGATGATCCAGTGAGCTTTATGGGAGGTAGGATTCAAATAGGACCTTGAGGAATGGCTAGGGCTTCCCAGGTGGATGTAGGAAACAGCCTTTCTGGACCAACGTAGCAGCTCTAGCTGAGTGTCTGAGACCAGGAGGCTGCAAGATGTCTGAGCAGAGGTGGGGAGTCCCATGTGGCCAGAATGGGGAATGCACAAGGCTTTACAATGGGAGGAGACACTAAAGTTGGGGTGAAACTAAGGGACCTCAGGACTTCCATTCGTCCAGGATGGCTCTGAAACTTTTCCCGCAGGATCACATGTGACCCCATGCACTAGATAGAAGACTTGGTCTAGGGGTTTGCATGACCATAATATTTCCCCACACTTGAGTTAATGAAACTCCCTTTTCCTTTGTATCCTCTTATACCCTGTGGGCCCCACCCCAAGTTCTCTGCCATCTGCACACTATTCTGGGTGGCAGAGCCAAGCACTGGGGTGAGAGAGTGGGGGACAGACCAAGAAGAGAGACAGTTCAGTCACTTCTGCTTTGTCTGTGCTGCTAGAGGGACAGACATGGGAGGTGAAGAATCCAAAGCAGTGGCTGATACAAAAGGCATTTCTATTTGGCTTTGAAATGCACAGTGTGACTGCTGGCAGCAGCAGCAGCAGATTTACCTTCCTAATTAGGCAAATATTCAAATGAGTTGGCACTCCCTGAATGCATGTCACCAACTTCCAAGACCGTGTAAAAGAAATCCTACCCATTTTCATTTTAATATCACCCACATTAATTATGTATTCATATTAATTATTGCATTACTACTAGCTCTGCTGTTGCAGAGTATTTCTGTGCCAAATGGACTTCCAGTCGCACCTCTTCCTCTGTGATTGATTTTTCACGAAGCTGGGAATAACCTCTACCAAATTCAGCATCACTGGATAAAGCTTTGCTGATTTATCGGGGTAAGAAGTATGTTCGTACCATTTTCCTGGTTGGTGTAGAACGCTGGCGTGAAGGATGGGTTCTGGGCCCATGTTGCAGTGTACCCAGTAGGCTAGGAAAAGCTATTCGTGGTTGTCCTTCCTTGCTGAACTTCAGTTTCCAGTAAAGTACACTCAGACGTAAATTATGTGATGTACTCTCAGCCCATGTGTAGACGGAACAGAATTTACAACCATCCGTAAAAGCATTCATCTTTAACTTATTAATCTCATCGTGGAATTTTATAGATGGAGGTGACATTTGAGTTCATCTAATCAAACTTTATCATTTTAGTGATGAGGCCCAGAGAAAGTTAAGGAGCTTGAGGTTTAGGACTCAAAGTGTGCTGGTGTGGCACACGCTGGCCAAGGATTTAAAAAACAAAACAAAACAAAACAAAAACCCTCGGAAGATGATGCCAAGTTGATTGTGTTTTGGTCACCGCATTTCCTGGGGGCCCTTGATGGAGAAGGTCCTCTTGCTCCCTCCTTCACTGAGCCCGAAGAAATTGTCAGATGCCTTTCAAGACACATTCCTGAATAAGATGGGATCTTAGATTCTCCTCCAGGCACACATTGCTTTTCTACTGGCTCCAGGCCTGGCTTGGATCTGGCTCAGCCTCCCAAGTCCTAGGTGTGTGATGTTCCCTCAGCTTGCCTGCTGTTTGATTTTCCTAACGAGAGCAAACAGAAGAGGGCAAGAGGGATTTCTCTCTCTGTTCAGTCACCGGCAAGAGTTGAACTGGATGAGCGCGAGAGACACGAATCAGAGCTACGGCAGGGCTCTTCTGATTCCAGCTTCGAAATGTTCTCCGGGACGCAAGCCAAGCAAACGCTCCCACCCAGAGGCCCCCAGGAGGGTCAGGAGCCATGGGATGGAGGGAGCGCCGATCTCAGGAAGAGCTCGTACTGAGGGGGAGAGGAAGGAGAAAGGCTCCCCAGCCTCTCTGACTAAATCCCTCCCAAGTTGGAGAAGTTAGAGGGAGTTGGAGGAGAGCAGACAAGGGGGAGGGTGGGAGACAACGGGAGAGCATGCCCGTGAGTGCAGGGGATATACCTTTGCTGCTGAATTCAAGCATCCACTGTGGTGGCCCAGGGAGGGAGGTACCGATTCCGATTCCGGGGAAGAGAAAACAGGCAGAGACCAGGAACCCAGAGCAGCCATCTCTGGGAGGAAAAATCCCCCTCTTCATTATGGAAGCAGTATGTGAAGCCAGACAGTGGCAGGAGAAGGTGGCTGGGCAGCCCCTGCCCGGATGAGACCGTGTGAGTGGTGTGACCTGGTCGCTGTCTGTGCCTGCCGAGGCCCCGACAGCCTCCTGGAGACCATCAGGAGTCTGTGGTGAGGGGGGGCAGTTGGTGGCCAAGACACGCCATGATACTAATTGGCCCCTTTGGGAGAGCTGAAGCCTGTATCTCTGGCCTTAGTAGCCGAGGGCTCTAACCAGGCGAGATGACCAGTTGTACGGGTGTGGGCCGGTGCTTGGGTGTCAGGGTTTCCTTTCTGTGCCCAACAAAGCAGACACCGACTGGTGTTTGACAATAATCAGCACAGCTCAGCCTATGGGAGCTGGGAGCAGCTTGGCTTTTTTGCATGTGGCTGACCCAGATATCCTGACTTTATTCCTAGATAGCGCATGTGTGTGCACACGCGCGTGTCCATGCAGTGCAGTTTTTCCGTAATGT
Organism: Mustela erminea; assembly: GCF_009829155.1. NCBI lineage: Eukaryota > Metazoa > Chordata > Mammalia > Carnivora > Mustelidae > Mustela > Mustela erminea. Next base: position 12,909,027 of record NC_045624.1, on the reverse strand, counting down.
TTTCTTCGCATCAAGGGGTATCGTGGGTGGGTTCACTGGGGAGCAGTTTCTCTTAGTGCAGGCTGCTCCCACAAAGTACCATAGACTGGTGGCTTCAGACACACATAGTTACTTTCTCAGTTGGGGAGGCTAGAAGTCCAAGGTTAAGGTGCCCGCCGATCTGGTCTGGTGAGGACCCACTTCCTGGGTTGCTGATAGCTGTCTTCTTGCTGTGCTCACACGTGGCAGAGGGCAGAGAGAGGAAACCGTCTCGAGTCTTTTCTTGTAACAGTGCCGATCCCGTCATGGGGGCTCTACTTTCGTGACATAACCACCTCCCAAAGCTCTTATCTCCAAATGCCATCATGTTGGGGATTAGGGTTTCAACATATGAATTTTGGGGGAACCCAAACGTTCAGTCCACAATGCAGACTTTGGGATTGAGCTTTGCATGTAGGGAATTTGGAGGGAAGTGCCCTGTGAGGGAGAAGGGGAAGCAGATTGGGCAACAGAAAACAGCAGGATGGTAATGGAGTTGCAACAGAGGCCTTTGCCAATGGCATGGGGAGCTGTGGGTCTAGCGTAGCCTGTCAGAGTGCCCCAAATTGAGGCAAGGGTTCAGGCCTTTATATCTCTACCGTGACTGGTCATTGGGTGTAGGAGACTGCTTGGAAAGGGTCTGCCTTGGGTGAAGCATCTCCATTGGCCAAGGCAATTTCTAGGCAGAGCTTCAGCAGGCAACCCCAGGGCAGCGAGGTGAATGGGCTCCTCACTGCTGAAGGGGGTCCTTGCTGGTACCTCACAGCAAACACGACTGGGGGCGACAAGAGTCTCCGAATCCCTACATCCTGAAAACTGTTCGCCACTCTGGGTGCATTTGTGGTGGTTTCCAACAACAGACTATCCACGGTTCTTAGTGGTTCTAGGCTCTACATCAGGGGAGCCTAGATGCGGGGAGGGGAGGCTCGTTCACAGGACCCGAGAGCCTTGCTGCAGAACACCACTGACCTCCTCACTTGTAGGAGTGAATGCACGCTGTTTCCCTTCTGCTTTTAGGGAGCTAAAGGTGGTCACCTGAAGACAGCACTGTCTCAGTAGAACTCTAATGTGAGCCACAGATTTCAGCTGCACAGTTAAATTTTTTTTCCCCCCAAAAACCAGATGAAATTAATCTTGATAATAGAGTTTCTTTAACCTAATATGGTCAAAATTTTATTCTGGCTATATTAAAAAAAAACCTCTTTTAGTAAGATTTTTAAAAAAATTTATTTATTTGACAGACAGAGATCACAAGTAGGCAGAGAGGCAGGCAGAGAGAGAGAGAGAGAGAGGAGGAAGTAGGCTCCCCGCCGAGCAGAGAGCCCAAAGCGGGGCTTGATCCCAGGACCCTGGGATCATGACCTGAGCCAAAGGCAGAGGCTTTAACCCACTGAGCCACCCAGGTGCCCCTTTAGTAAGATTTTTAATGTTTGGTATTAGGTCTCTGAAATCCAGTGGAGTTTTATAGTCTGTGTTTGGACCAGCCAGATTCCCTGTGCTCGGTGGGACATGTTGCTAGTGTCTGCATTGGACAGCTTTAGACTGTAGCTTCTGCTGTGAATTCCCTCACAGGGTTGGGTCTGTTTGTGTGTGTGTCACTAGGGCAGCTTATTCATGATTGGCACCTTCCTTCTGGAAGCTTCTAAGCTTCTGCTATAGTGTTTACTGATATAGCTTCTTTTTTTTTATTATTTAAGATTTTATTTATTTATTTGACAGACAGAGATCACAAGCAGGCAGAGAGGCAGGAAGGGGGTGGGGAAAGCAGGCTCCCCACCGAGCAGAGAGCCTGATGCGGGGCTCGATCCCACGACCCCGAGATCACAACCCGAGCGGAAGGCAGAGGCTTTAACCCACTGAGCTGCCTGGGCGCCCCGATATAGCTTCTAAATCTGTCTGTCTTCAGCTCAGAGTCACTTAGACTTAGTGGTGAGTTTCAAGAGGGATGTAGTTTATAATTAACTGGAAAACAAGAACACCAATCTGAACTTAATATTAGCATGATGCCTTTAAGTCCTGACACCGGAATATTGGCCTCAAAAGTAGATACTCTTCTTTCTACTGGGTGATGATACCTTCTCCTTTCCCAAAGCAAAAAGTCATTGGTTTTCTTTGTTGCAAAAGAGGACAAAATTACTGTGACTACAAATTTTACTTTTAAGAATGTTTTTGGGCAAAAGTTTTTTATTTTTTAAAGATTTTATTTGTGAGTGTGCACAAGCAGGGGAAGGTATAGAGGGAGAAGCAGACTGCCCAGTGGGGAGCCTGATGTGGGGCTCAGTCCCAGGACCCTGACATCATGACCTGAGCTGAACGCAGCCGCTTAACCAACTGAGCCACCCAGGCGCCCTGGGCAAAACTTTTTAATCAATTGGGTTGCATTTTCACCTCAAAGAGAATATTATCCTATGTGAGTTAGATCTGCATTTCTCTACCTTTTTCACACACTGGGATGGATTTTCCGGCTTCATGCAGACGGTCTTGTGAACCATTTTGCTGTCGTCTACAGAAAGCAAATTGTCTTCTTATCTTCTGCTGCCCTGAGTTTGTCTCCCCTTTGGTTCCCCACATCTGTTTTTCTCCTCCTCTTGATGATCTGTTAGTTAATGGAAAGCTCTCGGAAATGTGGGTGCTGGTGAAGCTGCACTTTGGGCTTTCTCTTGGAAGCCCAGCAGAAGCTCCCTCTGTGGGTTCAGAACACTGTCACTTGGGGTCACATCCCTTTTTGATCCCAAGAGGGTTCCTGCCTCCCCTGGCTCACCTTGTCCCAGAAATCAGCATGGCAGTTTATTTAGACTTTATCTAACTTCTCAGTTATCAAGCTCCAGCAAGATTTGGAGGCATGTGGTGAAGCTGATTTCCATCAGACATCTTTTAAAATAGCTTTGCCTTGCTTCCTTTAGAACAGTGATGTCCACTAGAAATGTGGTATGAGCCACGTACCTAATTTAGAATGTTCTAGTAGGCACAGTAAAAAAAAGTGAAAAGAAATAGGTGATATTAAATTTAATAATGGATATTATTTAATCCTAGATATCCAATATTTCTATTTCAATAGCTAATCAATGTAAAAATTATTAGTGAGATAGTATACATTAAATCTTCAAAATCTGGGGCACCTGGGTGGCTCAGTGGGTTGAAGCCTCTGCTTTCGGCTCAGGTCATGATCTCAGGGTCCTGGGATCGAGCCCCGCATCGGTCTCTCTGCTCAGCGGGGAGCCTGCTTCCTCCTCTCTCTGCCTACTTGTGATCTCTGTCTGTCAAATAAATTAAAAAAAAATTAAATCTTCAAAATCTGGTGGGTATTTTATATTAAAGACACTTCTGTATTTTGGTGCTAAATTTTCATCAGAAATACTTGATCTGCATCTAGAGTTCATAAAATTTACAGTGGAAAATGTAGATTTACAGGGGCGCCTGGGTGGCTCAGTCAGTTAAATGTTGGCCTTTGGCTCAGGTCATGATCTCAGGGTCCTGGGATCCAGTCCTGCATTGGGCTCTTTGCTCTGAGGGGAGCCTGCTTGTCCTTTTCCCTCTGTCTGCTGCTCCCCCTGCTTGTACGCTCTCTTACTCTGTCAAAGAAATAAAATTTTTTTAAAAAAAGTAGATTTACATATCCAAGTTGTTCCAAAAATACTTAGAAGTTTTTTAATAACTAAATGAGTACCTCCCCAAATCAGTTTTCTTTAATATTCACATCCATATTAATAAAACCGGTTTATGAGCAGAGAATGAATTGCTTTGACCTTGAAGCAAAGGGAGAAGTAGTCCTACTGAATAAAGTTGTGTTTAGCAGAGAATACTTACATTACTTTCATTTTTGAATTTAGACGTAAGTTTAATTAAAATTACATTAGGTAAAAAATTCACTTTCTTAATCGTAGCAGCCACAGGTCAAATGCTTAGTGGCTACATGCGGCTACTTTAAAATATATTAAAGTACAGTTAAATTGAAAAGAACAAAATATAGGGGTGCCTGGGTGGCTCAGTTGTTAAGCATCTGCCTTTGGCTTAAGTCATGATCCCAGGGTCCTGGGATCAAGCCCCATACTGGGCTCCCTGCTCAGCGGGGAGCTTGTTTCTCCCTCTCCCTCTGCTACTCCCCCTGCTTGTACGTGCACTCTCTCTCCAATAAATAAGTAAACTCTTTTTTAAAAAGAATGAAATATAAATAGTACTAGTGATTTCCCCACAGTATGTCTCTGTGTGACTGTCAAATTTGTGTGTGTGTGTGTGTGTGTGTGTATGTGTGTCTCCTCATGAGCTACCTTCCTGACTCTTCATGTGGGACTAGAACTGGTTTCTCCACCCTTCAGGGACACTGGATTTTGTTTTCTGCCTTTCTTTTCTTTTTTAAAGAGAGAGAGAGTGCAAGCACAAGAAGGGAGGGGCAGAGGGAGAGGGAGAATACTGAGCTTGGGGCCCGACAAGGGCTCCGCATCAGGACCCTGAGATCATGACCCAAGCCAAAGTGAAGAGTCAGGTGCTTGACTGACGGAGCCACCCAGGAGCCCCTGTTTCTAGCCTTTCTGATACCACTTTCCATCTTCCCTTTATTGAGCTTTTTAATTTCTTTACTGTTGTCCTTTCATATCTTTCTTCATCACCAAGTCTGCATTTTTTAAAAATAGATTTTATTTTTTAGAGTAGTTTCAGGTTCACCGTGAAATTATGTGGGAGGGGCGGGGATTCTGCACATGCGCCCTGCCCCCACACACGCATAGCCTCCCCCTCATTACTCAGTGAACCTGCACTGACCCACGATCACCCAGAGTCCACGGTTGGCCTTGGGCTTCACGCCCGGTCCTGTACATTCTGTGGGTTTGGGTGAATATCTGATGACACCGTCCATCATTATGGTGTCCTATAAAACAGATGCGCTGCCCTGAAAATCCTCTGTGCTCCACTGTTTTTAAAGTTCTTTTTTTATATTGAATAATTTTGAATTCTGGGAATGAAAAAAAAGGAGACAGTTTAGATTTTTTCACTTACTCTGAAATAAAATAGAAGCAAACCTAAACAACTAAATCCCTGGGACCTTTGATTGATTTTCTTTTCTTGGGGGTCATTGACCAACAAAACGGAAAAATATTCCTGTTATTAAATTGGTCTGAGGTCAGCAGGCACTCGTGACTGCATGGGGTTTTGCTGAGAGGGCTGCTGGGAGGGAGGGTCACTTTTTTTTTTTTTTTTTGGTCTGACCCCAACAATTAACTTCTACTTGAGATTAAACAAACAAACAGAAATCTCTCAGCCCTCCTGTCCTTGCAAAGGGGCGGAGGGAGGTCAGCTCTGCGTTGTGGCATTATGGTTGCCATGGGAAGTAATAAAAAAGCATCTTGGCAAGGATGTGAGATGTTTATGAAGTTGAGGGAAGGTCAGCTGGGGCTGGGGGTGTGTGTCATCAGATAAGGAGGGGTTGGGGGTAGGAAGTGAGGAATGTCCCTTGGGTTCCCATGGGCCAGTGACTGCGTGACCTTGAGCAAGTCCCCTTCTTCCTAGGCCTCGGCTGCCTTCCTCATTGTCAACTTCAGCTCCTCTCCCCACAGGCTCTCCACTCTCATGGCCACGAGTCCCGATGCCCTCTTCAGACTCCTTCATTCCTGCCGCCCTTCAGGCACCCGGTTACAGACCAGAGGTTAAACCAAACAGATGCATTATTAAAAGTGACGTGAAGAAGGAAGGAAATAGTAGCTAATGTATTTCCGTGTTCTCTTTTCACTCCAAACAATTCAGGTCTGCGTGAATTGTTTTGCATGGCTCATCAAGGCTCAAAAACATACCCACCAGGAAATACCCAGTGAAGGCCTGGCACTCTGATGTCTTGGGAGCATTTCACACAGTTCATTCTTACAAAGTTTGCCAGGTGTTTATTTTTTAAAATTTATTTTATTCATTTTATATATATATATATATATATATATATATATATATATATATAATTTTTAATTTTTAACATTTATATTTTAGAAGGATTTATTTGTCAGACGGAGAACACAAGCAAGGGGAGGGGCAGAGGGAGAGGGAGAAGTAGGCTCCCCACTAAGCAGGGAGCCCCGTGTGGGGCTGGATCCCAGGATTCCGGGATCATGAACTGAGCTGAAGGCAGACGCTTAACTGACTGAGCCACCCAGGTGTCCCAGAGTATCTACTTATTTTTAAGCTTATATTTTTCAGGCTCTAATTTTGTGCCAAGCCCTGAAATAAACATTTTATAGAGGCCTGCTTATTCACTTATGTGCCGGGATAGGGAGATCCTTAACAAAACTATCAGAAGCGCAGTTCCTATTATCCAGAAGCTTATAGCATACTTTGAGATGTGTAATATAGCTGCATGAAGCAGTTTGGAGTCCATGGTATTATTTTATTAAGAGTCCAGATGGTACCATCGTCAATAGATGCTTCAGACATCCAGAGAAGGGAGGTGAATTACGACTCCAGGGAGTCTGAAGATAGTTCTCGTGGGACGTGTGGAGAGAAAGGAAGGTGGTTTTTTGAGTCGGCATAATTTGGGCTGAAGTTTTGGTTATGGTTGAGATGAAGGATATAGGAAATGAGAGACACACATGTAAGTTGTTGTTGAATGAACAGATGAGTGGCTTCAGGCTTTGGCGTCCGGGTGACCGAACGCAGGCTGTTGGAGTATCGAGAATGGGGATCATGGAGTCTGTTGGGGGCATGTCGTCTGCGATGATGACCTGTCCGGGCGGAGGTGCTCACGGGCACCTGCACTCGGGTGTAGATGAAAAACCCAGCGAGGCATGCGGATTTGAGAGTCGTGGAGTAGAAGTGATAGTGAAGCCATAAGACAGGTTTGCTTCCTAAATAGGAGGGGGGAGTGAGGGCAGATGCCTGTGAAGCGCCCAGTTTGTACTTAAGGGGAAGAGGGAGTCTGCCAAGAGCACAGAGAACTGATGACTGGAGGGGTAGGAGGCGAGCGATGAAGCATCGTGTTGAGCGCTCAAGGGGTGAGGACCTTTCCTGGCGCATTTCCTGGCGTGGGCTGCCATCTGTGCCCCCACGTGCCACCCCCCGACAAAGGGAGGAAAACCTGAACCGTGGAAAGGCTAGTCTCCCGCTTCCACAGTTGGCTGAAGGATTTTTGCGGATAGAGTTTTTTTCATTTTATACTTCTAGATAATTTTACTCAGAGGCCTGGATGTTCAGTGTTTGCTGTAGAGGTTGAATCTTCTTTCAAGTACATTTTACAAGATAGAAAACACAACAACCAAGTCTCTGAGTACCGACTGAGTTTCCAGTGTGCAGAGGGATCATGGAGGTCTCAGAACTATTTTCCCTTCTCTTCTGAGAACACGCTTCGGCACAGTCTCTCGTTTCTGCCAATCATGCTCATGTGTTTTCGCCTGTCCCCAGGCTCGGATGCAACCACGCTGCGCATGGAAGCCAGCTCCCCTGACGGGGCTCCACGCTCCTTGCCAATGTCTATAGATTTTTGCAATTGAAATCGAGACAAGAGGATCAGCAGGCTAGGAGGGGATTTGCTGCCCCACCTTTCCCAAATCCATATTCTTTTCACTGTGTAAGTCGTCCGGCAAAATTCATTATGGTGTGGGATAGAAATGTTGTCAACAAGCACTGTCTGGATCTCATTCCAGAGCCGAAATCAGACTGGAGAATGGTTTGGGGGTAGGAATGGGGATAGAGTTTAGGAAATGATACTTTGGATTTTGTTTCCTCCCTGAATTCCGATTAGATCTGTAGCTTCTGGAGATTTCTACAGACTCACAAAGAACCTCTCTAGCTTAGGGTTAACTAGACCCTAGGTATTCTTCAAATTTCTTTCTGAAGGGATGATTCTCACTTAGAATCTGATTTCTGCTGGGTTCTAGCCCTCGGTGGAGGAACCGCAGCCACTTTTATCCTTTTGCTGATAGTTTGTCCCACTGGAGCCATGCTTCTTTTAGTTCAAATCAAATCCTCTCATCAAATATTTATTATTCCTTGAGTCAAATGGAATTGAAAAATACTTACAGGTTAGTGACCCATTTCCCTACATGATGCAAGTGGCAGATTTTTCATTCATGATCTCAGCAAGTATTTATCAGGCTCGGTATGGTGCAAGGTGTTTTTGAATCTACAAAAGGGTGTTTGGAATGGAATTAATTCTCCAGGAGCTTATAACATGGGCAGAGAGACCAGAACAACTCAAATAAAAGGACTTTAAAGTAATGGCTAAATATATAAGGCATTTTGTGGTACAGCCTATGTACTTATGTACTGAAAGAAAGCTAAATAGTATTAAGTGATGCAGTAACCATAGAGAACTTCCTGGAGGAGGCAGACCATGAACTGGATGGGTCATGCTGGATGGCAGAGTTAAAACTAGAAGCAGTATATGACCAGGCTTACTCCTCCCTTTTCTCTGCTGTAAGGGAAAGTTTGTCTTCTGCCATCCCAACAGTTGATACGAATTCGTCTTTTCCCTAGAAATGCTTTTTCAGAATACCAAAATTCTAAAAACAAATTATGTGTGGTTACATTAAATATGTTATAAGACTTACCTCTGTCAAATATCAATGAGATCGTTCAGGGGCAAATTGTAGTGGAGATGTATTAATTCAAATAGGTACTCTTCACTTTAAGGAAACATATTTTATTCTATTTTTTGGAAAATATTTTATTTATTTATTTGTCAGAGAGAGAGAGAGAGCACGAGCAGGCAGAGAGGCAGGCAGAGGGAGAGGGAGAAGCAGGCTCCCTGCTGAACAGGGAGCCCAATGTGGGGCTCGATCCCAGGCCTCTGGGATCATAACCTGAGCCAAAGGCAGACACTTAATCAATGGAACCACCTAGGTGCCCCAAGGAAACAATTTTTTAACTTAACAGAGCCAAAGTAGTTCAGATGAATTCATTTTAAATATATGAAACTTTCAAAATGAAAGCTTCTCTGGGCTGATATCAGTAATATTAGTAATAGCAACAACAACTTGCTCAACTAGTAGTTGATCAAGTACCATTTGCCTAGCAGGTTACATCAAATGTACGTAACACTGCCAGTCCTCTCAAACACCCCGCGAGGCAGCTGTTGCGAATTCCATATAACACATGTGGAAACTGAGTCCAGAGAGTCACACGGCCCGTGAGTGGTGCTGGGGATTTGAACCCTGCTGTTGGTGACTCCAGAGCCCAGGGTGTCTGGGGGTCCCCCCACCAGCACTGGAGCTCAACGTAATCAGCATATAGTGCTCAGAGCTCGCACAGGAGGTGGGAACTGTGTTCTAGAATTGGGAAGTAGACTCCAGAAACTCTTACAAGAGGAATTCTTCATCAGAATAAGGACACTGGGTGGCAAGATCAGGGGGTGAGAAATTTCAGAGTTTGGAAGGGGCTTCCAGGTTTGGAGGGTCCTCATAAACTACTCGTAGGCCTCCAATGTATGGTCCTGGCCGTCAGCGTCTCAGCCTGTGGTGGAATCCAGCGTACCCGTCAGTGTGAAACAGGAGCTCGGCGAGCACATCAGACCAGCATTCCCCATCTCTCTCACAGCCTGACACCCATTACGGTTGCCAGACTAAACACAGGAGACTCTGTTAAATCGGAATTTCAGGTAAACAACATAAGTGTTTTTCGTATAAATCTATCCCATACAATGTTGGAGACCTGCTTACACTAAAAACGTATTTGTTGCTTATCCGAAATTCACATTGAACTGGGCATCCTGTATTTTTTATTAGCCTGGTATCGCTAGCCCGGGCTGCTGCCTGTTTTGGAGACGGGTTTCTGGCCTGGTTCCTTTTCCTTCCCTTCCCTTTCCCTTCATTTTCCTTTCCTTTTCCACCGGCATCCCGTCTGTGAGGCCGATCTGTGGAGCTTCCGGTCACTTTTATTGCGCTCACGCATTAATTTGCTGAATCTTCATACTGACCCTGCGCGGAGGCGCTCCTCTCGCCATTCCATTTTGCGGACAAGAAAATGGAAGTAGCGAGGGATTAAGTTACTGGTTCAGAGTCACTCAGCTGGTTACGGAGGCAGGACTGGAAGTGGCCAGTGCGCCTCCGGAGTCTGTGAGTGCTCCTTTCCATTCCTGTTACCCACTGTTGTGCAACTGGGGCAGAGAAGGAGGAAATCTGTTGCTAAGGGGAGAGAGCCTGGTGGAGTAGACAGAACCATTGGGTTCCTGGAGCTCCAAGGAAAGAGCGTAGAGAAGATGCAGTGTCTGATGCCCTCCTGGGGGGCAAAGCGGGAGCCGGCCCCCCTTCTTTCTTGAAGCTTCTTGAATTTTCTCCCAATCAGCCTCTCCACTATCAGTCCTGCTGAGCACTGGGGCTCTTCCACCACCTCCCCAAGATGCACTAAATCAGCTGCTCTTTCCCCGGCCCCTTTGGCCAGCTCCCACCAAGGGGAGGCCTGACCAGCATCACTCATCATTTGTGATAATCTGTCTTCTTTTCCATCAAGACTGAACAGGTCTAATCTCACGTCTCACATCTTTGTGAAAACACTAAACTCCATCCATGGTCTTTGCTGCCTTCCCATCTTGCAGTGGGAGGACATTTCTCAGAACTCCAGCTGTGAGAAAGGAAGGCTCCCCCCAGAGATTTGACTTTGCATTCAACTTTGTGTTTCTCAAAGAGATCAGAAAGGCTCAGTTTACTTAAAAAACCCAGCTCTGTTTTAACGATCTTTAGGCATCATTTGTGGGCCATATGACCATGCTAGGGCCTGGGATGCAGTGGTGGATGCAGTAGTCCAGCTTGCCTGAATGTCCCTTAGTCCCCAAGGAGAAAGTAGTGTGTTTCCCAGAAAATCTAAGCCAGTGGCAAAAACAAACAAGAAAACAAAAATACCCACAGGAATCCTAGAAATGCATTAAAAATGCAGATCGAGGATCCTGCACAATGCATGGGAACAGATGTTCAGGAAAACACACAATATGTGCTTCTGGACACAGGCCAGAGCTAGGTGGTGTGTGACGCTACTGGACAGGATTAGGGGAGCGTGAAAGGTGCAGGGGGAGCAGGGCACTATCACAGCTTCCAAGGTTCTGTAACGAAGACCTTCAATTAATATTTATTGACAGGACCTATCAGGTGTATCATGTAGGGTTCCTGGGTAACTACTTAGCCTGCAGGGTTATTGCCTAAGTAAAATTTACTATGTGAAGCCATAATTATTAAGTAAAATAATGACAGTAATAACTCAAGAGCAAACTTCTAAAGCAAAATCAGAGAGTTTATTACACCAGGTATAATTTAATTTTATCTACCCTGAATTGTACTTCGCTGTTTGCTACAGTGTGCCGCAACCCACAGTCCTCTGTCCACGGTTAACAGGCTTTCCTTTCTTTAACTTCCTAGTAGACTTGGCCTTAAAATGACATTTTCTCTCAGGCTGCTTCTGCTGGGCTTTTCATCTGAGGATGTCGGCAGCACCCTGGAACTCAGACGAGGGGCAGCACCAGCTCCCGTTCTGGGAATGCAAGGCATGTCACTCCTCTGTGAAATTTCAATCAACTTGCTGCTGCTTTGATCATTCCTTCCTGTATTTTCTTGTAGGAGAAAGGAATTTCTCCAAGATCTCTATTTGCTTAAGGCTTATAAAAAACCAGGATTCTCGTGTTTGTTAGTAACCTTTTCCAAACGGATAAAGATTTTGCCAAACTACAGAACTGAAATGACCAGGAGTAGCTAATGAGACAAGGGAAGGTGGGTAAGGCCATTCACTGGAGGGCACAGAGCGTGAACCTGCTGACCCATAGGCTTCTTTCCCTGCTTGGCCAGCAAGGGGGCAGGTGCCAGACCAAGACAGAAAAGATGCAGAAGAGCGGGACCTTTGAAGTAGGAGAGGCTGGTCCGCAGTAATGAGGACTGGACTTCCAGTGTGTTCTTCCCATCGTGGGTGTCTGAGACTCCTCTCCCGCATGCATGGCCTCAGAGGCTCTCGGGTCCATGATGCTTCATCTCCTATTGTGCAGGTTTGCTGTTCTGAAAAAGTGAGGCAGCCACGTGAAACTCTGAACTCTTCAGTAATCAAAAGGGAAACGAATCAAGACGTGAGATTAGCTCTGGTGATAAAGCTGAGAATCAAGAGGTGAGGATTCCTTGGGCCCATATTTCCATTCCCATGGATTGGGTCTCTATCTGGATATGGGGGTTTGGAAACAGACTGTTTCCTAGGTTGAGGGGCTCTGGGTCAAAGCCCTTTGATAACCATAGTAGCCATGTGTTTTCTACTGGTTCTCAGTAGCTCCTGGATCTATGTACTCCAGGACGAGGGCCACAGGATGTAGAAACTGAAAGAGACCACAGAGACTGTCTGGTCAGCCCTTTCCTGGAAGTCTAAATACATTGAGCATTGCCCATGGTCGCAAAGCCAGGAGTATGGCACAGCTGGAACCAGGTGTCCTGACCCTCAGTCCAGGGCTCTTTGCTAGTTTTGCCCCATTGGCCCCAACTTCATTCTCTATGGCCTGGGAGGCTGATCTATCTGGATTGCAGTTCCTGGGCCCCCTTATTCTCGGCTTTGTCAATAGGAGGCATGACCGGCCATCCAGGAGTCATGAGGGAAGAGGTGGCGTCTTCACCTGCACCTGTGTTCCTTTAAGGCACAGTCCTGCTGGGGAGCCCCCTTTCACAGCTCTGGCGCTTGCCTGGCTCCCAGCATGCGCAGTGCCTTGCCCCTTGCCCTTCAGACCTAGGGACAATAGTAACTTGCCATTTCCCACCAATCCTTACTGGCTCCTTGAATTCTGGGCCAAACTGTTGGCATCGTGCTTTCCTAAAAGTCTTCAGGTAAGCCCTTTGGGGTGTGCTGTCCTTAGGGTGCTGTGTCCCGAGCCATCCAGGCTCTTTCCCCTGCCCTGGGATGCTGGATCTATAAGTCTGGGCCTTCAGCAGCAATATGCATGTGCTTGTAGTCAGTCTGTTTTGGTGTGCATAATAGCCGTGCTCTGGAAACGCTGCCTTCAGTTACACATTTAGGGGTTGAGCTCCTATTTATGCCATTTTTATTTCAGATATACACCTTGCCTTCATTTTTGAATGCTCTGCAGTGAGCAGTAGTTCCTAACACTAGGGACCTGTTACCCCACTGTGAAATGAACAAAGGGCGTTCTCCTATTATAAAATCTGCATTTGCCTCCCAAGGCTAAGATACAAGCCTTTTGGTAAAGGAACTTAGGCCACCTGTATCTTCCGCTGTTCCCCCTTCTGACATTTTGGGTGAGTTTGGCTTTTTGCCTTAAAATGGTTTCCAAAAATGGGCTCACCCAGATTCTACTAGCAAAGCAGAAAAGAGCATTCCTGCTGGGAAAGAAAGGGTGTTTATTTGAATCTGCTGTTTTCTTAAGCATGCAGTCACCTCTCTGGTGCGATTGGCATCTGAGCGTTGGGCGCACAGGGGAGGGGGTGTCCCATCAACGTTGGGAGTGGTTGTGGGTGGGGAAAGGTTTTTTAAAGATCAGCCTTTCTAGGGGCACCTGGGTGGCTCAGTGGGTTAAAGCCTCTGCCTTCAGCTCAGGTCATGATCCCAGGGTCCTGGGATCGGGCCCCGCATCGGGCTCTCTGCTCAGCAGGGAGACTGCTTCCTCCTCTCTCCTCTCTCTCTGCCTGCCTCTCTGCCTACTTGTGATCTCTGTCTGTCAAACAAATAAATTTAAAAAAAAAAAAAAAAAGATCAGCCTTTCTAGGTGAACAGCTCGTTCGCTGGGATGTCTTCATAGCCCACCAGTGCTAACTCAAGATTCCCAGGAGAGGCGACTCAACTTCCCCCGGGTTTGTTTCATTGGTTTCTTTCTCACCTGGAATTAGAAGCTTGTTTACTGCAAGAAGAATTCAGAAGGCGGTGAGAACAGATGAGTTGTGATCTTCGGTATGTACATGGTCCTTAGTTTCCAGAATCCAAGTAAAGGTGACCTCATTTTTAACAGCAGCTGAAAAATCAAAATCTAGACTTAAAAAATCCATGAATCAAGGGGCAGTCTTTCCCCATATGAGACCATTTTTCACTTCACATTGTGAAGAGTCCTTTGTGTCTCCTTGAGTGTTTCAAATCAGTGGTCACCAGGTGAGGTCAGAGAAATTTAAAGTTCATGTATCACATCCACTGTCTATTTAAAAGCATCCATGAAAGAAGAGAAGGAACTGTGGTATCCATGGGAAGAGAGGATTGAAAATACAAAAGCTTAACTTGCACCTGAGTTTCAAGAGCATGATGTCTGGATTCCCCTGGGTTCTCATTTTTCTGGTTCTGGTCAGGCTCTCTGCCAACGGTATCCAGGCCACAGGGGCAGGGATGGGACTGTGGCCCACTCCCTGGCATTCTGGAACACGACGGCAAAGGTAGTGGGAGAATCTGCTTAACTTGAGGCCGAACTCTGGCCTTGAAGAGACTGGGGTGCTTAGCTTGGTGATTATTTTGACAAGACTTTGGGATCGTTGGAGAGTTTGGTCAAAGGGAAAAGGCAGAAGAGCTGTTACCAGACAGTGGTTTCCTAACCACTGACTTCATGAACAAACCTAATTCCCCTGGAAAACAGCAGCATCGGGTCACCCGCCGGTCTTACTCTTTATGCTGCAGAGAGAAAGCCAGGTCCCACCGTGAGGATGGTTGAAGCGAAGTCTGTATCCTCCTGAAGTGTCCTTTTTGCTCAAAGATTTGTAGTGAAGAGATAGCTATGTGTTAAGTAATTGAAAGTTACTTTCCAATTAATATACAGTGTAAAATACAATATTCACAAAGAAGACTACCTTTTTTTTTTTTTTTCCCCCTTAAGATAAAGTCCATGAGACATCAGAGAAATTGTACACTGTGGCCACCTTTGGGTACCCCTGGAGGTACCCCCGACTTTATTCCCAGGAGTATTTTTTTTATTTTAAAGATTTTATTTATGTACGTATTTATTTTTTAAGACTTTATTTATTTATTTGATAGAAATCACAAGTAGGCAGAGAGGCAGGCAGAAAGAGAGAGGAAAGCAGGCTCCCTGCTGAGCAGAGAGCCTAATGTGGGACTCGATCCTAGGACTCTGAGATCATGACCTGAGCCGAAGGCAGAGGCTTAACCCACTGAGCCGCCCAGGTGCCCTATTTATTTATTTGATAGAGTGGGGAGAGACACAGCGCGAGAGGGAACACAAGCAGGGGGAGTGGGAGAGGGAGAAGCAGGCTCCCCACTGAGCAGGGAGCCCGATGCGGGGCTCGATCCCAGGACCCTGGGATCATGACCTGAGCCGAAGGCAGACGCTTAACAACTGAGCCCCCCAGGTGCCCCCCAGGAATATTTTCATGGAAAAAAAAATCACAGAAATGCTCTCGATATTGGGCTGAAATTAGTCAATTCAAGAAAATGTAGCTTTTATGGTAAGAAAGCTCTAGCATTTATTAAACTTAAAAGAAGATCATTTATTATAACATTAATTCAAATCCAGCCTTGGTCATTGGAAAGAATTGTGAATTCTCCATGCAGGTATATTCCTTACTTAAAAAGAAACCCAGACGCGGTGAACAGGTAGGTTACAGTAAAAAAACTGGTCGAGTGGAATCTAATTTCTGCGTGATTGTCTTGTTTGGGGCACAGAGTTGTAAAAAATTCCACACCAGTGTATTGTTTGCGAGGGGGAAGGGGCGTGCTCCCTTCTGTTCCGCTCGGGTCCTGCCTCTCCCTATCAGCTCGAGTGGGACAGCCTCACTTGTCTCCCACAGGCATCTGAGCATGTACCCTCGATTTGGTCAGGTTTTAGGTGAGGGCTGAGGGGAAGCAGGGGCAGAAGATTCTCCGTCTGCAGGAAGAGTGGGCCCAGGGGTCCGCATGGGTAAACTTCTAGGTGGTTAGAAATGGGATGGGCGAGACAAAGAGGTCAGGATGTGGAGGGGGGGTCCCCAAAGGCAGGAATTGTTTATCAGATATGGTTCCACTGCTGAGAAAACAGTGGGATGGGAAGTCTAAGCCCAAGCAAGGGACGGGAGAGCTGTGGGTGGCTGTGGGTGACGTCATGACTCCCAGCGACTGCACCCTACCCTGCCCCCAGCCCTCTGTCCGGTGCTTTGTGCTCCCCTTATTCCGGGAGGCAGAAGCAGGACAGGCAGGGGGAAAGTGGGTGCTCAGGGCCGGAGTTCCAAACGCAAGAGCCCTGGGGAGACGGGGAGAGTGTGTCGTAGGTCTGTTGCAGCCATCTCTTTTTTCAAACGTGCTTGCTCTTTCTTTCCTTTCTTTTTCCTTCCTTTCCTTCCCCTTCTTTCTGTTCTTTCTTTTCAAAAACAAAAACAAAAAACAGAGCACTATGAGTTCTGATTGACATGCAAAAGGCTGTAGGTATTCCCTGTATACAGCTTGACGGGTTTGGAGAGAAGAGTCTCCACCAGTGAAACTACCACCACCATCTCTGCTATAGACCTGTCCATCACCTGGTTCGCTTCCCCCAGCCTTCTTATTGGTTGTTGTTATTTTGTGATCATGTTTAACGTAAGACCTATTCTCTCAGTAAGTGTTAAGTAGATAATGCAGTATTGTTAACTACAGGAACTATGCCTTGTAGCAGGTCTCTAGAACCTACTCACAGACCTGAAACTTTGCACTCTTTAATACCTCCATGTTTCTCCTCCCCCGGCGCAGGCAAGCCTTCGTCCTACTCCGTGTTGTGGCCATCTTGCACACATCCATCTTTCCCTCCCTCTGACAATATGAGAAATTGCTATTTTGGCCACGGGCATCTCAGAACCTCCATGACCTGGTACAGTCTTGCGAGGCAATCAGGTCCAGCCCCTGAGTCCAAGAAAATAAGGCTTTGTTCTCCATAGTCCAGAAGGCAGCTAAGGCCAGAAGAGAGCCCTGGAGACTTAAGTGTTAAGGCTGAAAAGAACCCTAGCTGCCACCAGTTCCCTTTTTTCATTTACAGGCGAAGCAACTGTTTGCAGTATGATGGGGGTGGTTGTGGGGGTGTCACTCAAGGAGAAAAGATGGCAGCGCCCAAACCAGAAGAGTGTGCGGGCCAAGGCTCTGGGCACAACTCTGGCGCTCTCACCAGCTTTCAGAAAGTGGCCTCGTCTGGGGAATCCATTTGATTTGCCTTCTGTTTGTTGGTTTGCTTGGGCTCAGCAAATGTCCACTTGTTCAGGCTTTGCTTTTTCTGGAGTAGAATCTAGAGAAAATCCAGTTTGGTGCTCTCTTTCCCCCTCTGCTGGCTCTCAAGACTGGATTCCTGGAAACTGCAACAGATATGTGGGCAATGAAATGACTTCAGATAAAATGGAAGTTTGTATGTGGGTTGCTTTAGAAACAAGGGAGAACACTACAGTTCTTTCTCAAAGAGGCAAAACCAATCCAATGGAAGCTTGATACATATATGTATGTATGTATGTATATATGTGTATATATATGTATTTCCCCCTCACTTCCCAATTTCTCTTGGCTACACACAATGGCAAAGCAAAAATGAAAAACTTGCAAAAAAAAAAATTGACAGCATTTCTATGATTCAGCTGGCAATCTGCTACGGTATCCAGGGAGACAGCTTCTCACATACATTAGCATAATGTGAAATGGCAGCTCGAACCAGAATTTACTGTCTAAGCAACTCAGCCTGAACAGCCGTTGACGACAATGCAATTTAAAGGAAATCCAAATATTAGGCTTAAGTGACTGATACAGCCCTGAAACCTCTTCATTTTCAACAGATGGGGTCCGGTTTGTTCCCTCCTTTCTGCTCCCTGTTCTTGGGGCAGATGGCTGGGCTTCAGGGTTAACAAGGAGAGCATCCGGAAGGCTACAGCCTACTCCAGTCCCATTATCATGGAAATACATTTTCTTTCTTTCTTGAGTTTTTTGAGGCTTTCCATTTCTGTCGGTGTCCAAATGCTGACATTTCTCCTTCCTGCTCTTTTCCCCCTGAGCCTTGACATGACAGTGTATCTTCTTGCTCCCCAGTTATCTGGACACCAAACTGCCACAGATAGGAGCACAGGCTTGAAAGGGAGTGTTGTTTCTCAGCAGGGGGCTGCCCAGCAAGCCTGGGGAAGACCGCTAACAAGGGCGTGATTCTCGAGGATTTGTGATTCTCGAGGATTTGGAGCTTGTGATGGCAGTTCCGCTTACTGGCCTCCGGCTGGCCCGAGTGATGAAGTTCTAGAACCTAGGTGAGGTTCGGTGGGCTGAGGTCCGGAGCCGATGACCAAGAAAGAATTCTTGAGACATCTTTGGTGCAAAATGGTGGTTTATTAAAGCACGGGGACAGGACCCGTGGGCAGGAAGAGCTGCTGCCCCAGGTTGAGAGGGATGGCAGGTTATATACCTTGGGGTTGGGGGAAGGTGAGGAGAAGACATGGGAGGTTTCAACAGAGTCTTCACATGTTAAGGAGGGCCTACAAGGTGCCGGGGGGAGGCCTTGACCTTATGGCCTGATCAATGTCGTCTTTAGGTCAGGCATTAACATCAAGATAGTTGGGAGATTCTTGGTGGGGTGTTATGATCCTGCTATCATTTACATTCCCTTCTACCTCAGCCTCCTCCAGTTTATGGTGGGGAGGGAGACATGAGGGCTTCAGGAACTGAGAGTTATTTGCCTCTGGAAATTTGTGCTATTGATAAGGTAACCTCCCTGTTTAGATCTCTAGGACATCTGTAGAGCAGGGGAGATTCCTGTTCCGCAGGATTGTGATCCCTGCAAGTTAACTATTTATCGTTTTATGGCGGTCAGGGGTGCCTGAGGAATGCTACACATATGGAGGGGGGGCAAGTGGAGAGGAGGTGCAAGGTGCTAGCTCTTGCTCTGTCTTCAGCCAGCCTCCTGCTCCCTCATCACGAGCACTCCTCTGGTTCCTCTTCTCCCTTCCTCTGTCCAGTTTCCATCCTTGATCTGAGGACCAGGCTCCATGGAGCAGTGGCCGTGACATTTTCCAGGCAGAGGAGACACATGAACACAAGTACCATCTTCCAGATGCCACCCCTTCCGATCTACCACCAACTGTGACTATTTAGGCCGGACTTAGAAATCCCAGTCGCCTCAGAGGCAGAAGCCTCATCCGTGTTGTTAATGGATGTCAGAGGATAGAGAGAAGGCTGAGGGGTCCATCTAGACTCATGAACTCGGAGTGTGGTTGGAGATCCAACAAGAACTTGCAGATGAATATGGAGTAAGGATTTTGGGCTTTCAAGTTCACTCTCTGATGACCACGAATGATCCGAGGATGTGGTTGTTCAGTGTCTTAGAGTCCAGTATGCTCATTGGAACCTAGCTGCCTCTGCACAGGGCTTTTCCCAGTGGCCTCTGTGGCGATAGAAGAACGGCTCACACAACTGTTCTCACTTCTGACACCAGTTGCAAGTTTGAAGGGGGCAGGGCCTTGCTTTGATAATTTATTAGAAGGACTCAGAATGTTCTGAAAGTGGTTATATTCATGGTTATGGTTTATCATTGTTAAAGGATGCAAACTAAAATCTGCCAAGTGAAGAAGCACAGAGGGCAGAGTCCAGGAAAGTTCCAGATGTGGTGCTTCCCGCTTTCCTCTCCCCGTGTAGCCATGGGCAGTGTGATTTTCTTGGCATTGATGTACGGCAGTTTGCATGGAGTACCACCAGCTGAGGAAGCCCACTGAGCCTTAGCGTCCAGAGTTTTTATTCAGGCTCTGTCACATAGGCACTGCTGACTGAGCTTGGGATTGATCTCAGTCTCCAGCTCCTCCTGAGGCTGAGCTGATACCCCGTGGCCCAGAGCCCCAACTCCATGTCACATTATTACAACATCCTGCATGACCAAAGATGCCAGGCAAACAAAGACACACTCTCCTATCGGGCCTTATGTTCTGCGGGCTTAGAAGTTCTCCTCTGAGAAGCCCAGGGCAAAGGCCAGACCGCTACTTGGGCAAGGCCCATTCTTCACTACATAGCCGCTCTTTGCTTGCTAATCTGGCTGCAGAAATCTGGTCAGTTAGATTGGGTGTTCTGGAATTTTACAAGGCAGTTGGTCATCGTGAAGACGGAGGTGAAAGAACCACAGACAAGGGAGTAGGATGAGGCCAAATTGTAGCCGGAAAGGAGGGGGGGCTGCAGGGAGGAAGTGTATGTAATATTTGTACAAATAGAGGGGGAGCCATGGAACTGAGTGGGTTTGTGGAATATTATTTTACATTGTGATTTATTCTTTCATTTTTGTCCAGAAGATGGGTATTGAACCAAGGATAAGTATATATTAACTTCATGATTGAGAGCTAGTTTTTCCAAAAAGACAAGATAAGTAGGGGTCCACAGTTAGAAATAATTGACTCTGGAGTCAGTGGAAGCATTGCTTTTTCTGTTCACCGCACAGGCAGTGGTGAGATCAAGGCGCAGAGGATGAAATGGGCTGTTTTGTGAACATGTCAATAATAATGACTATTATAATTATAAACAACAATGGCTACCATTTATAGAGTGCTTCTAAATGCCAAGCACTATTAAATTATTTATAAACATTATCACATTTAATTATTTGAATATCACTTTGGGGTAGGGATTATTATCTGAGTTTTATAAATGTGAAAATTGAGCCCTTAGAGTAGGACTAAGCTAAGTAATTAGCTTAAAGGCTCATAGGCGACAAAGCCGAGATTCAAACCCAGGTCCTTGTGACTTCAGCATCTCTACTTAACCAGCTATGAGTCCCCATAACAGACATGGTTAACAAGGCCTATGGGGTGGAGATAAACTTCCGGGGTACTAGTTTGGCATTGAATGTGTTTATTTCAAAAGTGGCTTCAAAAGACTGTGTGTCTACTAAGACTGAGGTTTGGTTCCCTGGGAGACTCAAGTTCTACATGAAAGGTTTGGAAGGGCCAAGATGGTAGGATTGGGGGAGAACAGCTGAGTTTCATGCTTTAGGACAGTGGTGCAGACTTGGCCTCAGGTGGCTCATTAGGTCATGGTGGGGGTAGGGGGGGGGTCATTCCATGTTCAGGCCTGTTTGTCTACCCTACAAAGGAGACCGTTGTTTGTTTCTGGGGGAAGGGATCTTGCTGGGATGAGATTTACTGGTTAAGGACGTAAAATGGAGGTGGAGAGAGATAGTGCTGGAATTATCTGGATTTATGCTTCATGGGGGCAGGACACCTGCCTTCTAGCATGTAGCACAGTGCATAGCACCCTGGGGAAATTTCACGAATGCAAAATAAATGAATGGGTAGCTATTGGAGGCAGTTAGGTGGGGGCACATCTCTTTCAGGATTGGGTTGGATGGAGAATGAAGAAGCAGGTTCTGCTTTTCTACTTTATACATGGAGAGAGGCAGGGGGAGGAGCAGAGGGAGAAGGACAAGCCAACTCTGCATTGAGTGTGAGTCCGACATGGGGCCCAATCCCACGACCCTGAGACCATGACCTGAGATGAAACTGAGCTGGATACTTAATGGACTGAGCCACCCAGGTGCCCCAATGGCCCTTTCTAGTTTTAAGATATATTCATGTACATTATTCCATTTGATCCTCACAATATTCTTAGAGTTAAGTTTTGTTTTTGTTTTTAAAGATTTAATTTATTTATTTGGCAGACTGAGATCACAAGTAGGCAGAGAGGTAGGCAGAGAGAGAGAGGAGGAAGCAGGCTCCCTGCCGAGCAGAGAGCCTGATGCGGGGCTCGATCCCAGGACTCTGGGATCATGACCTGAGCGGAAGGCAGAGGCTTTAAACCACTGAGCCACCCATGCCCCCATGGAGTTAAGTTTTATTGTGTTAATTTTATAGTAATGGATGGGGAACTTGAGCTGTACAGAGGTTAAGGGAGCTGTTGAAGGCCACATAACTCATAAAGGACCAAGCTCATGTGACTCCAAATCCAGTGCTCTTTTTAGCACCACAGAGATGGTGGTGGGAGCAGGTGGTAATGGTGTTCCTCCAGCCCCCCAGCTTTGGATTACCGTCATGGTGGCTAACAGCTCTCTGGACACCAGAGCTTAACTGACCTGGAGGTGCACTATTGTGACAACAGGTCTGGGTTTCCCCAGCTGAAGAATCTTTGCCAGTTGGATGAAAGCTCAGCTCCTTGCACAGGCCCTGACTGTGGCCTGGCAGGGGGAATGGGGTCTCTCATGAGCTTGTTCTGAGAAGCCTGAGGGGAGGACATTTTATCCACCTTCACAGCATCCTTCTGAGGTTGCCCTGATCCATAACTGTTGTCCTCACTGGCAGAGGGTATGGCCGAGCGTGGACATCTCACCCTCATGACCCTGGGTGGTTGAGTAGAGAGACAAGCCTAGTTTCTAGTGTTTATCCATTCTCTGTTAATAACTTAGCGTGCTAGTTGCAACTGTTTTTTCAGTAAATACTGCACACCTGGAACTATTAGTTCCTGAAAACCCTGTGTCAACAGAATGTTCCTGGTGGGTTCAGCTCACCCTCCTCCCTACCCAGGAGGAGTAACCAAGTGGAGATTTCTGCTGGCTTGTGACTGAGGAAGGCCTTGTGAATCTCCTAGTGGGTTAGGGGGGCTGCCTCTGGAGATGGAGGAGATCTTGCTGCTCTTTTGTCATGTTCAGGCATGTCAGGCTGAGGCACTGCCCACCTTGAGTCTCAGGGACCCAGGACAACTTGTATAGTGTTTCAACATCAAAGGGTGGTTACTGTTTTACAGGACATCTTTCAGAAATACTGTGTTTTGATTGATCATCAAGTTGTTTGTTCCTATGGGACACTTGTCTAGAAACTAAGTTGGGAGAAGAGACTGAGACCCAAGTTATGGGGCATCTCCGTGTTCTTCCTGCAGCTGGAGTTTTCTGAAAGTATGGCTAGTCTAGACCCTTCTTTCCCTAAAGCTGTCTGGGGACCTGAGGGGACTGCCTCTCTTTTCACCCAGATCAGGTGATGCTCCCAAGGGCTTTGGCCGTGGCCGGAGACACCAGTGTGTCACCCGACTTTCCCTGCTGCCTGAGGAGGTGAGTAGAGAGGGGCAGGAACGTGACAGCAGAAAGAGGCCTCCCAGGCACACTGGTCTAGAGCTAAAAGCCTGGGTGACTTGGGGGCAAGTAGCCCTAAGAAGTGAAACTCTGACTTTTCTTGGCCCTTTCCCCAGATATCTGGACCCTGTACTCACCTCAAATTTCTATGCTTAAAGTTTTATTTTCAGTCTCTCTTAATGAGGAGTTAAATTTGTTAGATTGCTCGATAGTAAAGGAGTAGGGTCTTGGTGAGTTACGCCTACCTAAGTTACAGTTTTTGCTTTTTAACTGAAAAGTGAGGATCTGACGTAACTCAAAGATGAGCCGGTGGTGGGTTTTAAGACTTCAGTGAGGGAGATGTTTGAGGATTTCCCTCATCATCACCTACCTTGGGATGCCTCGTCTTCCACTGTAGACTGGCCCTGGTTTCCAGGGAACGGCCACCGATGTGGGCCTCACTGATTAATGTCCTGACATCAGGCATCAAGTTCTGTCTGCAGAGCCTCTGGAGTGGTTCTAGATCCCAGAAGTGGGCCTCTGGGCTGCAGGTTGGCTGGGTTTTGTCCACCACAGAACCACCTGTTTCCTGGGCTTTGCCATCTTGCTTGTTCCTTATAGTTCATTCATGGTTAGTCCTTGTCTGGATGCAGCTTTTCTTGAAGAGCCTGGTAAGGGCTTAGTGGCCTGATTCTCTGCTCCTCATCTTGTAACTGGGCTGTGAAGGAGAGGCCAGGCTGGGCTAATAACCATTTTACCCTCGCACCCTGGCTTGATCCCTGACCTTGGCTGATGCTCAGTAAATATTGTCAGAGTTCACCCTTGAGGGTCAGCATTGGAGCTGATAAGGGAGCACAAGGCTTATTTTGTCCAGCTTGTGGCCCTGTGTCCTATGCCCGTGTCTCTGCAGAGCAGTAGAATTACATGGAGGTCTATTATTTCTCACTGGTCAACAGTAAGAAATGCAGTGATTGTCTAGACATTCGTGATGGGATGGATTTCACCAGAGAGGGTGTATTTTTGTCTTTTGATTAGAGAGAGCTGTGGAGCCCAAAGCACTCTAAGAATTGTGTGGCTTTAGAACCTGGTAGCACCTGGTAGCCTGCCTGGGGAAGCACCCGGCTTGACTTCCATTTTCTGTGTGGTCAGCCCAGAGCTCAGTTTCACAGCTCCAGGGAGCACCCGGTTGAAGCTTGGATGCTCAGGTGGGTAGTCTGTAGTTCTGGGGATAGACGACCCCAGGGCAAAAGCAACTGACATTCAGGAATTTTCTTTGAGTACCTTCTCTTTTGAGCCTAAAATTTCATGCCGTTCCACAACATATATATTCAGTCCCGTTTTAACATCATTCCCGTTTGCCAGACACGTTCACCACAAGTCATTTCCCTACTTGAAAGGGTTTTTGTTGTTGCTGCTGTTTTTACAGTTCTTCCTGAAAGCACCCTTTCTAACGAAAAACACTGCCTGAGTCCAGTCGAAGCTTAAACTTAGGCCAAGAAAGGTAATTCTTTTTACCAGTCTTCTAAAAACCCAAGTTCTAGCTCTTGCTAGCATTTGCTGCCAAGCACTAGCACGTCCCCAGTACCACATGGTTCTGTCTCGTATCCGAGGAGGAAGTGCCTCCATCACGCTTCCGCCACTCAGCTAGCCTGCTCAGCCCGGATGCAGAAGAGTGCTTCCGGGGCCAGCCCGGTTAATCCCACCCATGCGTCCTGAACTTCCGGGTTGTATTTCTATACAGTTCCGCCTGACCATGGTCATCGTGGGTCTCGGCATCAGCACACAGGTGGCCATTTACGAGGCTTGCTTGCTCCCAATCGCTCCTAGCCAGTTACATCTGACATGGCTGCTAAATGTCTCCCCTGGAACTTGGAAGGGACAGCTGACTGTGTCCTCACTTTGCCTGTTGCCCCAGCTCTATCCCTGCTCTGGGTCCCGGATGAGACAAACCCCGCCCTCTCTGTAGACGGCTGTGTCTGGTCCCAATAAGTAGTGTCCGAGCATCGCTGGGTCCTCTGAGAAGCTGTCGCTGCGGAGGAGGTTTGCTTGCTCGCTGTGCCCCCCAGCCTCCCAGCAACTATTCTGGGTCGACTCTGCCCTGAGGAACTCTCCTTCCCTGTGGTTTCCTGGGGGGGAGGCGGGGGGACGGTGCATCATAAGGCCCCATCCTCAAGTATTTCCCTTGGTTGGTTTCCTTCCGACTTTCCTTTTATGAAGTTTTTGTTTTGTTAAAGAGCGTGAAAGTGGTTTAGATTTTGGGCAAGGGTGAGTTACTCCATTTATAGTAGTAACCACTAGGTGGGCCCCAGGGCATAAGAAGAGTCCGCTGGTGTTGACCGGGATGGCTTTTTCTGTGTCACTCCCTTAAATTCATGTTTATGACTGGCACCACGGAGCTCCATGACCCATTTCCTCTCTCCTGCTGTAAGTGGCTGTTGGAGAACAAGCACCTCCTTCACTGATGGCGGCTTCAGTATGGCGCTCAGCCCAGGGGCTGCCTGTGCTCTTTCATAACCTCAGAAGTACCATAGTAATAGTTACTATGTTCTGAAGGTTTACCCCCTGTTCTGGCGTGTGTTCTGCTAAGTGCTTCCCTTACCTTTTCTCCTCTACTCTTCACAACCATCCTGTGAACGAGGTTCCTCTTGCATCCTCCTCTTATTGTGAGAAAATGTAGGCTCAGAGAGGTCAGCCAACTTGCTGAAGGTCACACAGCTCATAGGTGCCAGGATTTAAACTCGTTTTTCCACTGTGTCCTATTCTGCCTTATCTTCCTGTCCTTGTAAACACTGCCCCCTTGTTCAGGCCTACTTCAGTGTCCAGATCAAGAACTAGTCCCTCTGAGGACACTCCAGACAAAAGCGACTCTTCTGTGGACTCCTCTAGTTCACGTACCTCATACTCCTTACTGTTCGGCATTTTGTCTTACAGTTGATTTTCATATCTCCATTCTCCTGTTGGGTGGCACATTTTCACAAGGCAATCCCTAGTGCGTTTGGCTTCCCCATAGCGATTAACCTACATTCCCATGTAGTACTTGCTCAACAAATCCTGGTTGTTGATTGAATTACTTTAAATTTATAGGCCATAGGCCATTGTAGGCCATTACCTACAAATGCAGGAATGCATTCCCCCAAACTGATGTCCTGGAAAGCAATCTGAGCATTTTACTAATATAATTCAGTTGTTCCCCCCCCCACCCCGCCATTTATACAGGGGTGGGGGATGACTGGTAGCAGGCTCCCTGCTGAGCTGAGAGCCTGGGGGCTCCATCCCACGACCCTGAGATCATGACCTGAGCCAAAGCAGAGGCTTATCCCACTGAGCCACCCAGGTGCCCTCCCCCACCCCATTTAATAGGTGATTTAGTTCTAAACAAAGAAGGAGTACTATCTAGCTATTTTCCTGGAGTGATTTATTGGAAAGAAGAACAGTGGTTTAAACCAGTTGAAGTCAAACTGATAAATAACATTCAGTACCAACTCTGCTGTCTCACTAGAAAAACAAAATTCCATTTGCAAACTAATTTTGGGTCATTCCGCCAGATAGCCTAAGAGTCCCTGGTGCTGGGAATTAGGCCACTAGGCATAGCCTCTTTTTTGCCCCCAAAGTTAGGGAATCTGATGGCCCCCCAATGGGATGGCTTCCATTGCCCCCCCCCCCCCGCTAGTGGGCTCCCCTTGCTGCTGACCTTGGGCAGCTTGTGTCGTTCCCTTCCTAGAACATGACTTAGAGACATGCTAACAGCAGCCTGTATTAAAAAATTACACGAACAACCTTTTCAAACCTTCACTGTGCCTGGGATATAATAAGTAAGTGGGAAACTGAGGCGTTCATATAGAGCTAGGAAGGCACGAATGAGACTGACCTAAGAGATAATTAAGAAAAGCACAACATTCTACAAGTAATAGAGGAGTGATTATTAGCCATCAAAATGGATATCATTTTAGCAAAATCACCATTAACAATCAGAACCAGAGAGGAGACTGCAAATATCTTTTCTTTTTTAGATTTTATTTATTTGAGAGAGAGGGAGAGAGTGCAAGCAGAGGGAGAGGGAGAAGCAGAATCCCCACTGAACAGGAAGCCCTATGTGGGGCTCAAACCCAGGACCCTAAAATCATGACCTGAGCCGAAGGCAGCTGCTTAACCAACTGAGCCACCCAGGGGCCCCACAAATTTCTTTTCATTTCCTCGCTCCAGTTATAAGTATAGAGATGGGTCTGCCAGAACGTCCCTGTGCCCAGCACTGTCCCAGGAACTGAGAAGGGTCCCCAGAAATCCTGTCCAAGCATAATGCCCTTTCTGAGAGAAGATGAATTCTAAGCAATGTCTGAATTAGGAGAGAGAGATATGGCTGAAGTCTTCAGAAGCTTCAGATATCCATTCTCTCCCATAAGATAAGTGCCTTTTAAGTCTTATGGGCAGGATGGGAGCGCCATCTTCGGCTTCCAGAGGAAGTGCTCATGGCAGGTTTCACTGAAGAAGTTTGGGAATTGCAAGTGGGCTAAAGAAGTTGTAAACCTCTGTGCTTAGCCTTATTTTCCTTGCTCATAATGTGAGTCCCTCACTCAAGATTCCCTTCCAGATATAAGACTGATTCCTTGCATTGTGTTCGAAGGCTTGTGGAAGAGCTGCGATGTACAGAGAAGGCAGAGAGAGCCCTCATTATACGTGTACCTGCTCGTTGGACAGAGGTCGTGAGCACGCAGTCAATGGCGGTGTGTGTCTCGAGGCCTTTGGCTGGGGTGTGCAGAAACAGCATTGCTGAAGAGAAGGATTCTTTGTGAAGATCTGGAAGCATCTCCCCGGGTGACGGCTGTGTTCACGGATCGCCGCATGTTAACCGCGTGGGCACCTCGAGTCATTTTAAATACGTAAAGGGGTCTTCTAGAACAGTAAATTCTAGGAAAAACCTTTTTCTAGAGAGAACTCCATTTTAAGGTAGACAATGATTCTTTCTCTGTTGTGATTCAGAGGTTGACAGATTGACACCAGAGATTCTTCCTGCAGGATGGACTGTACTAGAGATGCTAAGGGAACATGGGGGAAATGCAGTGGGCCAGGGCTCATGGATGCTGTGAGTTTGGAGAAGGCAGTGATGGGCACCGGGAAAGGTGGTCATTTGAAGAGAGCAAGTGTGTCTGGGTGCGAGCAGGCTGCTTTGGAGGCCTCCAGTGGGTATGGGGACCCACAGGAGTCAGAGCTGGAAGTAGAAGGAGGAGACAGCTGGGAGAAGTCGTAGGTGCTAATCCTTGGTATGGAAGTGTGATTCATCAGAAGTGGAGAGTCCTGGGGGATGTTAGGGGAAGAGTGGAGCTTAATGAACCAACACATATTTATCGAGTATCTGCTGAGTGTCGCCACACTGAATGCTGACACTCCTTATGTGGAAGCATATGAGATACCACCTCAAGAACCTTAAGGTCAGGGCACCTGGGTGGCTCAGTGGGTTAAGCCTCTGCCTTCAGCTCAGGTCATGATCTCAGGGTCCTGGGATCAAGCCCTGCATCAGGCTCTCTGCTCAACAGGGAGCCTACTTCCCCCCTTTCTCTGCCTGCCTCTCTGCCTACTTGTGATCTTTCTCTCTCTCAAATAAATGAATAAAATATTTAAAAAAAAAAAAAAAAAGAACCTTAAGGTCTAGTTGCAGAGATGAGATCTGAAGAGTCAGGTAGGAACAGAAGACATTGACTGGCAAAAATGAATTCAGTAGGGTTAAGTGTAAAAGACTTGTTTTGTGCGTTTTGTTTTATAGACTTTATTAATTATAGAGGGGGAGGGGAAGGGGCAGAGGGAGAGAAAAAGGATTTTTTAGAAATTTATTTATTTCAGAGAGAGCATGCACACGTATTCATGGTGGGAGGGCAGAGGGAGAGAGGCCTCAAGCGGAGTCCCTGCTGACCGTGTGCGGGGCTCGTCTCATGACCCGGAGAGCATGACCTGAACTGAAACTAAGGGTCAGATGCTCAACCTGTGCCACCTGGGCACCCCAAGGACCTGGTTTGTTTTTGTTGTTGTTGTTCCTGGATTAAAATTACCAACTAAGAAAAGCAGAATTGGGGATATCTAAGAATTTTAGTTGACTCTAATCTCTGAGGAGTCAGCAGTATGAAATGGCTGCCAGAAAGCAAATACAGTCTCAACTTTCATGAATAAAGGCTTTGTGCCCAGGGCAAGAGGGCCAGTGGGCCTTGGCAGTCTGCACAGCCAAGCCCATCTGGTGCGTGGCACACAGTTCTGGGCATGACATTTTAGGAGGCACATTAAAAGGTGGCAGTCCCTCTGGAGGGACACAGCTGGGAAAGGGAAGGGTCTGGAAGGGTCAGGAAATCATGTTGAATGAGGAACAGTTAATCTTTTCATTTTTTTTTTCTAATCTTTTCATTCTTCAGCAAACATCGAGGGTCTACCAGCGCAGTGGGATATGTTAGGGATTCAGGTCAAAGCTCTCCATCTTTGAAGAACCGAAATGAGGTCTAGTTAGTCTTGAGAAGAAAGGACTAAAGGGTGAAATTTAAAACACACTATGTGAAAGGAAAGCTCTGAAGGGTAAAATAAGGGCCACAGGGTGGCTGGAAGGCAGAAGGGGGCCCAGATAAAGGACCGTCTTGGTAACCAATAGAGCCCGTGAGTGCTTTAGCTTTCTCTATACAGTGGCCTTGTGATGGGATTTAAGTTGAAATTAAATGGGAATAGCACATGTGGGAACACTTTGTAACCACAAGAACATCCTAGAGAAGTGAGATTTCTCTTGCTCACGTTGCAAGGTTGGGTGCGTTCTTTAGGAAGGCCCTTGCCTTGGGGTGGTTAGGGCCAGATGAGTGACTCAGAAACCCTCTTCTGCAGATGCGGGCTGGTCTGTCAGGCAGTTTCCTGGTGTCCAGAGCAAAATGCAAAAAAGCAAAATGGCAGGAGGAGGAAGAGTCAGGGAAGAAGGGTGGCCACAGCAACACAGTGAAGTTTTCTTAATTTTAAGATTGTTTGGGGAACCTTTGGTTGAAGTCATGATCCACAGGGTGGTGGGATTGAGCCCTGCCTGGGGCTCCCTGCACACTGGGGAGTCTGCTGCGCCCTCTGCCCTTCCCCCTCCCTCTGCTCATGCTGTGTGCTCACTCTGCTCTCTCTCTCAAATAAATAAAATCTTTAAAAAAAATTTCTATTATTTTTAAAGATTTTATTTATTTATTTGACAGAGAGAGACACAGTGAGAGAGAGAACACAAGCAGGGGGAATGGGAGAGGGAGAAGCAGTCTTCCCGCTGAGCAGGGAGCCTGGTGTGGGGCTCGATCCCAGGACCCTAGGATCATGACCTGGCCAAAGGCAGATGCTTAATGACTGAGCTACCCAGGTGCCCCAATAAATAAAATCTTTTTTTTTTAAAGAGTTTATTTATTTATTCGACAGAGAGATCACAAGTAGGCAGAGAGGCAGGCAGAGAGAGGGGGGAAGCAGGCTCCCCGCTGAGCAGGGAGCCCGATGCGGGGCTCGATCCCAGGACCCTGAGATCATGACCTGAGCCGAAGGCAGAGGCCTAACCCACTGAACCACCCAGGTGCCCCCCCCCAATAAATAAAATCTTTAAGAAATGTTTTGAGATTGTCTTTGACGTAGTTTTCATGGTTCTTTGCTGTGAGAATGTTTTTTCTCTTATGATAGGATGATGGTAATAGATAGTACTCTATTTTTAAAACGTTGTTACTTAGCAAAATAAGTTGCCACTTTTTTATGGGAAGATTTTATGGGTCTGAAATTTTTTAAAAATTGGGAAACACTGTCCCGTTCTCTTTCTGACTCAAAGGCTGTCACTGACGTCCCAAATGTAAATAACGAGTGCAAACCTGTAGTCGCAGCACATGCTGTGGGAACTCAGAGAAGGGAGAGCCAGCCTCCTTCATCCCAGGCAGCCGGGGATGTCGTCTTGAAAAGGCAGTCCCTGACGTAGGAGCTGGACACAGAGAGGCCCGTGGCCTGCCGCAGAGGAGCGTGGTGTGCTACTTGGCACGAAGCCGGTGAATCCCGAGTCCCACTGGCGAGGCCCCATCAGACAGTCCCTGGGGATCCTGGCCGTTGAAACCCTCAGACTGACTCCATTTAAACTTGAATGACCTGCGACACACAGGGCTCTCTGGTTGTCCAGAAGAGCGGCGGAAACCCACTTCAGGTGAGCTTAGTCTGGAGTCCTATTGCCCATGGCATAGGAGGGTCCGGGTGGGGCAGTGGGGACCTGGCCCACAGATCTTCTTGGGCTCATCCTCCTGGAGGGACTTCCGGGTGGCCTGGCCTGATGGAGGAGGTGGTATCACCTGTCTTTTCAGCTTTTAGCTTTGTGCTGTCCATTTGGGTGGGAGATGAGGGAAAAGGACTCTGCCACAAGGGAAGGGCAGTGGACGGGGGAGGCTGGGCAGGTCAGACGAGGAGTGTCCATGACGCCAAACTGCCGAAGTTCCCCGGCTGGGAGGTGTGAGTATGGTGGACGCCCTGCTGGCTTAGGCCAGTAATTAAAGCATGATTTCTTTTTTTTTTCATTAGCAAGTTGAGAGAAACAACTCTGGCTTCTGCTGACACAAGCAGGTCAGAGGCAAGGCTATGTCTCTGGGCACTTCTCACAAAACTCCATTTCCTGGGGCAGCTTTCTTAGCGTGGAGCTGCTTTGTAGAAAACAAGCATTTAAACGACACCGTTGTTTTCCTAGCGGCCATTCTGAGGCCACAGTCTGGGATGGGGCCTGGAAGCAGCATTTGTGCTCAGAACCCAGGGTCTCAGGCGGCCGATGCTGGATGGTCTACTGTCCACACTTGGAGGGAGCTTTCCTCGGTATTTTTCTGGTTCTGGGCCTTGCAGTTTGGCCTTCCCTCCAGGCTATTACCATTTTGAAAACCAGTGGTTAAATGTACAAAGTGAACTATTTCTGGGCATCTAGGAATAAATGCTTGTGCACAGAGAAGCACAACCCTTTGATGATGGAGCCCTGTCCTGCTCCTTCTCCACCCTCTCCGGGGGAAGGGATATTGTGGCTCGTCAAGACTCCATGAAGGGCTTTTTTTTTTCCCCCTTGATTCAAGGCGCCCGGTTACTGCAGGAGCCTGTGATCACTCCCGCTATTAGTATTACTTTATTTTAAGTTGCAGTTTTAAAATAGCTGCAG
Organism: Mustela erminea; assembly: GCF_009829155.1. Lineage (NCBI taxonomy): Eukaryota > Metazoa > Chordata > Mammalia > Carnivora > Mustelidae > Mustela > Mustela erminea. Next base: position 12,877,006 of record NC_045624.1, on the reverse strand, counting down.
GGCTGCACCTGGAATAAAAATGAATTAAAAAGAAAGCCACTGCGTGGAATTTAAATAGCGCCTCAGGGATAGGCTTGTTCTTCTGTTGCCATCACTTAGACCCACAGGGTTTTTTTTTTTCCCCCTTCTTCAAAGCTTCCCAGAAGCCACTCACGGGAGCGGACACAGGGATTTTGTCATCTTTTCTTCTTTAGGTTTTAAAAATATCCTTCTGAAGGAATGCTTATCTATCAGGCTGAGCACCTGGGGGCTCGCATGCCCTGACAGCCAGTGAGGGACCAAGGTCCCAAACCCAGGAAGGCCCTCAGGGAGCTTTCTGTGGAATGTGAAGGTGCCAGGGAACTGGGAGGGGTGTGTGGGTGAGGCCCCCCCACCATGGATTGTTGGCCTGTTGGGGTGGGGGGGTGAGTCCACTCTCTCCCCCACTGTGGGTTGTTGGCCTGTCCGAGGGAGCCCAGATGCTCTGCCTGGGGAGAGCCTGCAGATGAATCCTCCACAGGGAGGTCGAGTTTGCTCTGCATGGGAGGTGAGGGTGTGCGGGAGGACATTTCTGGCCGAGGGAACAGCATGTGTGCCAAGGGAAGGGCGTGGCATTGCAGAGAGGCCAGGGGCATGCCCCGAGATCCACAGGAGACCCGGCAGGGAAGGCGGGCAGGAGGCTGCACTTGCGCTGAGCACAGCCTGATGGCTAGACTTGGCGGATCTCTGTGACCTTCCCCTCAGACTAATGATGTACCACTGTGCATCAGCAAGGCTCTTGCACCGAACAGAATGGAAATGGTTGTAAGGCTTCAAGTGCCCCTGGGCGTGGCGACGGTGAGGCCTCCGCAGCCCTGGGAGAGGGGAGGGATGGAGGGAGAGCAGGAGATTGTAGGGGGTCACGAGGGGGTGGGGGAGTAGAAACCGGCATAGTGTTCAGCTGTGAAGAATATATACAAGATTAAGCCACCTGCTTATAATCAGTGCCGCTTTCCTTTTTTATCCCCTTTGCTCATTTTCTTTCCATATTCCTGAGTGTGAACGACAACTTGGAAGTTGCAATGCCCGGTAGGTCTGAAATAGAGGAGAATAATTGGGAAATTCGTTAATTATGGCTCTATTTGCAGTTCTGTTACAGAGTCCAAATGGTAGTTGACGACACCAGTTGAAGCCTTATCGGGTAAGAGGTATTGACATAGCATGACTCCCTGGAGAGGCATGTCAGTGGAATTCCAACATAACATACTTGGGAATGTAAATTCCAACCCATATAGGACTGTAATCAAGGCAGACAGCCTAGTAAATAAATGAACACTTGAAAATGCAAGAATGGCAGGCGGAAGGTAATCTGAAAATGTTGTCATCATTTGCTCTTCTCGCGGACTCTATGGGGATGAGAAAGAAGGGGTAACAATGAAGAACCCCAATAATAGGCACAATTTATTGAATGCTTAGAGATGCCAGACACTGTGCCTAGTATAGCTCACTAACTTACTCACTTGAAACCATCTCATTTAATGCTCCCTACAATTGGGGAAGGGAAGGATTCTTCCTACCCCCATTTTGGTACTGAGCGACTTGGAGGCCGGGGGGTCGCATCAGCAGCTGAGTGGATGTCATGATCTCTGGGTACAGGCAGACCCAGCCAGGTGAGAAGAGCCAGGCTTAGATTCAGCTTTTTCCCTAATGCACAGGACCTCAGCTTCTTTATTGGCAAAAAGGGGAGGCTGGTGCGAAATACCTCCAAAATGCTCTTTGGCTGTAGTATCCAACCAACTCAATCCACCTGTCGTTTTTGTTCCTGGCCCCAGGAACCCAGCAAATGTGCTGTAGCCCAAGGTAAGCGTGACCAACAGGAATGGAGATAATCAGCTTTACAAATTGGGGAAGCAGAAGATGAATTTCAGAGCAGAAATGTCTGCTTCTTGGGAGATACCAGCTTGGCCTTATAAGATGCCCCCGAAAGATGGGGATCCCAGCCATTGTCTCGCTCTCGACGAAGTCCCACTGTGTCTTGCCAGGGGTCCGTTTCCCCTGGATGGACTCTGAGCTGCTCTTAATTGTGCATGTGGCTAGAAATCTTTTTTTTGCCATTCACCATTGAATTTTCCATCTTTCACTTTTGGCGTGTCTTACTGCGAAGACAAATGGGTGAAATCTTCCATGTTGTTCTGTGGGTAGCCGCTATACATGTTCTTGGACAGTCTACTTCTTCCTTAGCACACAAGTTTTTTCTTTTTACCAAATGTCACTGGGGGAAGTTCTGCATGGCAGTCGTTAATGTCTATTTTTTTACCAAAAGATTTTTTTCTGGGACCAGAATGATCTCAGCATCGGAGAATTTCTAGGGCTAGGTCCTCTTTCTAACTATGTAAGGGCTCCTCTGGAATGCCCCAGAACGATCCTGAGTGTTGAGCTAGGGGAGACTTGGCAGGAGGGTATGAGTAGAGACAGATGGCAGTTGTTGATCTGTTGAAGACAGTCTAGTGACTCAGAAGAACTGTGATACGGGGCTGGATCTGACTCCATTCAGCTGAGTTCTAGAAGATCACTGCAACCAGAGCCATGGCTGCTCTTCATGGAGGCTCCATGTGCCAGGCTCCATGCAAAGTCCTTTGACATGGCTGGTCTCGTTCAGTCTTCCCTGCAGATGAGCTGCACATGGGCGTAGGGTTGTACATCCGGTAAAGCTCTTGGCAGCCACCTTGATGTGTGCTTTGGGAGCTGAGCTTGTCTTCAGAGCTTAGAGATGTTCAATTTCCTCATCATGCCCTCATTTGATCTTCCCCTGGCTTTATCTGAACCCTCATTCGATTTACATTCTGGTCCTTATTACCTCTCCATGTCACCCGTTTTTTGTTGTTGTTGTTGTTAGTAATTTCTTTTGCACTGCTCCAAATTTCCAACTGCTTCAGGAACCAAGGGATGGTGCTTCCGTCTGGCATTCTGGAATTTGGTATAAGAGTGAGTGTACTGTTATCCTCTCCAAGATTTTTTGAAAATTTGGACATTGTTTCCTCCTAACATTTTTATTTGTCTTGCAGACTCCTAATTTCCTTAATTCATCCTTAATTCATCCTTACAAAGGAGACTTTTTGTCTCTGGAGGATTTCAGCCCCTTCTGGACCTTTCTTGGTTCTGTTATGTGTCTACCAAAAATCAGAAGTAAAAGTGGTAATTATTATAGAGTGCCATGGTCTTATTCTGTAGTACTGTAGGGTGGAACAGTATGAGGCATGATGTGGGGTCATGAGGGTTGTTAGACAAGAGAGTGCCTGTCAAATATTACTCTGTTCAAATCCAGAACAGAAGTAGGATGAATCAGAGGGAACATCAGCCTCCTGTACTGGTTAGGACTATCTCAAGGATATGTCAGGGTGATTGGACACTGTGTAATTAAAGGGGCTGCGTCAGTACATGTGGGGATTCAGTTGGGGGCCAGCCAGGTTAGGAACAGTTCAGAGAATAGGGTCTAAGATCAGTCAGGAGCATGGATCACAACAGATATAAGGATTATGGGCCTCATTGTTTTGGGGGGCTGGCTGTGATAGAAAAGATCAAGTCTGCCAGACCAGCCATGTATGATAGGATGACGTAGAAGAGCCATCCAAAGATGGTCATTGATGTGGTCGGCTGGCCTTGTTACACTATTGTTTGAAGACAGGGCCACAGGCTTCCCAAGCCCCTTCCCAGTTAGGGTCATTGGTTATCCACATGGGTCTGCCCAACCTCAGGGAGAGCCATGCTTGTCACTGGTCCCCATGAATGAGCAGACTGAGTCTTCCCGTAGCAGAGGCCAGGACAGACTGGCAAAGAAGCTATGTGACCCTGACTTGCCATTCAGGAGGAGAATGGAAAGTTCTCCCGGGTTTATTTTATTTGTACTCCGCCTGTCCTAGAATTAATCTGTCCTGAATGGTGCTTAAAATAATCAGGCCAACATTTAAGGCTGAGAATACCTCTACTGCATCGGGACTTTTGTTTTAACAAAATTTACTCTTAATTTGAATTACAAATAATCATAGAACATAGAGTTAGAGGGATTCTTGGAGGTGATATAGTACATTTAACTGCACGAAAGTCCTTGAGGTCTTTCCTTATTTCAATTACACACTCTCTCTTTTATGAGGACTCTCGGGAGAGGTTACTTCTGGGTCTGGTCTTGGGAATAATTGCGGTTCTTTTCTCTTTCTTTCTTTCATTTAATTTTCACAATAATTCTTGGAGGTGGGTAAAATGATTCTAGTTTTATAGCAGAACAAACAAAAACTCAAATGGCTGAAATAGATTTGGCCAAGCAAACACAGCTGTAAAGGAGGAAGTGAGTTCAAGCAAAGTCTGTCTGTCCCATTCTGGAATTCTCCTTGGAGTTAAATTCGAAGTCCTTGTGTCCTTCACGTAACAGTGTCTGCCCAAGGGGGTCATGGATTCTATAGCCTCCAATAACTAACCGTTGATCACTTCTCTTACACTCAGCCTATTTCTAAAGTCTGGAGGTATTTTTGGCCCCTGTACATTCCCCTGCTGTCTCCCTCTCCTGAGCGTGAATAAATGCTAAAATGTTATTTATGGTGAAACTTATTTTTTATTGCTTTCCACCTTCTGCCTGTCCTTCCTCCCCACCCATGGCTCCTTTCCCTTCTCTCTCCCTCCTGCTATCTCACTGACTTGACACCACTTAGGATATTTTACAATCTTTCAGGTTTTTCTTTTGTTGTCGCCTGCTAGGATGCATACAGCCAACTTAGTGTCTGTCTTGAGCAAGTGAGTAGAATATAACAAGTGGGTGCAACTGAAGATGCACATTTTTTAAAAAAAGATTTTATTTATTTATTTGACACAGAGAGATCACAAGGAGGCAGAGAGGCAGGCAGAGAGAGAGGGGGAAGCAGGTTCCCCGCTGAGCAGAGAGCCCGATGTGGGCTTGATCCCAGGACCCTTAGACCATGACCTGAGCCAAAGGCAGAGGCTTAACCCACTGAGCCACCCGGGCGCCCTCTAGATGCACATTTTATTATTAGTCTTGTTTATGGCTCCATTCTTAGGCGTCTCCTATGGTTTCTCCTGTTTTCTTTATCACATATTTCTAACGTGTGGTGACTCAGGAGGTTTTTGGTGTCCCTTTAATCAACCCTCAGTGCTTTCTGAAATGAGACTGGGTGTGAAATAGAGAGAGGTTTAGTCATGTCTCTCTCAAAATGTGGGGATGAGGGCGCCTGGGTGGCTCAGTGGGTTAAGCCGCTGCCTTCGGCTCAGGTCATGATCTCAGGGTCCTGGGATCGAGTCCCGCATCGGGCTCTCTGCTCAGCAGGGAGCCTGCTTCCCTCTCTCTCTCTCTCTGCCTGCCTCTCCGACTACTTGTGATTTCTCTCTGTCAAAAAAAAAAAAAAAAAAAATGTGGGGATGATTTTAACCTAGCCCGATTTATGAACCCTGGTGGGTTTTAGTAATCAACATATTTATTCTCTCCCAGATATTCACAAACCACCAGTATAGTATTTAATTCCGCCTGGGGGTCAGGTGCTTCCTCCTCCCACCAATCCGGACCGCATTTGCTCTTCTTAACTGGCGTCTCCTTGGAAATGTCCCCCTGACACGGACCCCTGAGCCACACCTTCCACTCTGGGCCTGAACAGTGAGCTCAGTTAAGAAGCCAACTGTTTGTTCCCTCTTCATCTTTCTACCCTCATGCACGTCTCTTACTTCTTTATGATGTTGACCTTACCTTCCCTGCTCCCAAGATCACTTTGCTAAGGAAAGGCAAACAGAACAAGAGTGCTTCCTTCTTCTGCCATCTGTGGGTAGTATGTTACCCTCACAAGCTGTGGAGTCCCCTTGTTCTGATTGTTTTACCCCCAAATGTAGCTCAAAAGCCCTTTTAAAATTGCCCGGCATGTTTTGAGGCCGAGGCCCTGCTGCGGAGCGTGTGTACCCCACGGCCTGGGACTCCTCCCCCCGCCCCCTGTCTGTACCAGTCTGCGCAGTGCCGGGGCAGGGGACAGCCAGCCTGGGGCCTGCGTGGCCTGCCTTGGGAGCATCCCACTCATTTTTTTCTTTGGCATCCTTGGCGATGGTGCAGCTGAAGTTCCCCCTTTCATATTCTTGCCTGCTTGAAGGGTTTATCCTGTTAGACTGTCTCACCATGGAACCTCACCTGTTTTTCTCTCCACTCATGTCATCACCTCCTTTTTTCTAGAATCCAGGTGGCTCTCCAGGACCAGCCCCTGCTCTATGCTTTATTCCTTGTCTGCGGTGGCTTCAGCTTCACCGGCTGGCTCTTTCCCATCTGCCTGCAAAGATAAACAGATTGTCCAAAAAAAAAAAAAAAAGTAAGATTTGAAATGAAAGAAGAGAGAAAAAGAGAAGAAGAAAGAAACCCTCTTTGATTTCCAGTCCCCTCCAGCGACCGTCTTCCTTCTTTCTTTCAAGTGTGTGCTAGACATTTCTTGGCAGCCCTGCCTGCCTGGCACTGGCTTCCTGTCCTTCCTTAGACCTTTGCGGACGAACTCCTGGCTTCCCGGTGCCTTTGCAGCTATGAACTCTGGTGTGGCTCTCGCAAACGCCAGGCACCGCGGTAGAGGGCCACCCCTCCCGGTGCGCCGGCCACCCCGGTCCCCTGGCTCGTTCCGCCTTCCCGCACCCCTTGCCTTGCGTCCGGCTCCACTTCTTTTTCTGTCCTGGCTGCCGCTCTCGGTGTTCTTCAACTTTTCCATCCTGCCTTCCCCCTCCTTATGTCCTATGACTCACAGCTTCTTGTCCTTCTGGGCTGAGAACCTCCATACCCGTCCAGTTCTGTTTTCCTGTCTTTCCTAGTTAGGATCAGGACATCTCTAACCCTGAAGAAATGCATCTCCCGTCTGGGCCTGCCCCCCAGCATCTGCCTTCCCGTGTCCTGTCCCTTTCTTGCACATAGAATTCTCTTGCTCAAAAATCTTCACCTACTTCTATAAAGGGCGAGGTCAACGTCTTGAGTCATAGGCTGTTCTTGCAATTCACAGTCCTTTTCCAAGAGCAATGGGGTGAGGGCTCAGGCCCAAACCAGAGAGTCTATACGCCAGTCCTGGCCATACCACGCTCCTAGAGGCTCAGGGATCTCATGCAGTACTTAGGCACTTAACATCTGTTGTCTCTCCCTAAAGTCGTCTTTTTTTTTTTTTTTAAATATTTTATTTATTTATTAAAGATTTTTGTTTATTTATTTGACAGACAGAGATCACAAGTAGGCAGAGAGGCAGGCAGAGAGAGAGGAGGAAGCAGGCTCCCTGCTGAGCAGAGAGCCTGATGCGGGGCTCGATCCCAGGACCCTGGGATCATGACCTGAGCTGAAGGAAGAGGCTTTAACCCACTGAGACACCCAGGTGCCCCGTCTCCCTAAAGTCTCTTAAGGTAACTCTGGAGTAGTCAGCTCCTTGCTTGGCGTATTAGTTGTCTAGGAAATTAGGAAAATGTTCGTCATCACCATCATTGTGGCCTTGAGGTGCTGTCCCAGGACTGAGGTGTTCTGGTCTGAGTTGGAAGGAAATGTGTCGGGGTGCAGGGCTTTCAGGGGACCCCACTACAGGGAGAGCAGCCCGCCTCAGAAGGGACTGAACAAGACAGAGGACTCCCCTCCACTTCTCCGCGGGCTTCATTCCCCTGCCGCACACTGCCCTCGTGCTTCCCGGTCCCCTCCCCCTCAGGAGCAGATGATCTCCCTTAGCTCCTGAATTTCTGTACAGCCAACAGAGAAGCAAATTTTAACTTCCCGGGCGAAAGCGTATGTTTGGTTCAGCTTTTGTCCCATGGTCACCCCAGTCCAAACACCTGTGGTCTGAGGGAGGGTGAATGGTACTTAGAAAAAACATGGTGGCGGGAGCCTGCTCTGAGGGCGTTGGCAGTTCTCCAGGAAGACCTTGTGGCTCACTGAGCACCTAGAAGACCACCTTCTCTCTTCAGTCTCGTTGCTTGCTTTGTCCTTATGGGACCTCTCCCCTGGGCCACACTCCATGCCACGTGTGCTTAGTCCCATTCTGCCCCTCCAGCCCCTGCCCAGCCGTGGAAGGCACGCCCCTCCCTCACACACACCCCGACATCCCCTGTCCCATCCGCCACCTTCGTGAGTGAGCTCAAGTCAGACTTCTGCAGCAGACCTTTCCTGATCACCTTGTCCCCCTCCACAAGACACTCTTCCTTCCTGAAACTTCCGCCGCGGCGGCCCTTTCTGCCCCTTTTTTGCCCCCAGTAAAATGCCCTTTGGTGTGCTGGGTAGACAGGAAGCGCTTGGAAGTCAGGGGCCATCCCTGCGTTCTTTGTGTAGATGCTGGTTGTGAGAGATGACCATGTCCGCCCATGTGCCGGGGGCAGATCCCGAGACGATGTGGTCACTCGGGAGAGCCCTGCCACTTCCCCATCGCCTGCTGGCTCTTCCCTGATGGTCAGAATTGTGTCAAGAACTCCGGCTTTCCTAATTGCTTTCTCTGCCTTTTGAGAGATAAAACTGTCAGCAGGACAAGGCAGGAATCTCTGTGATGTTCTGCGTGTAATAGAGTTGAGCTTCCGGGAGATACCAGTGTTCTCGATGTCCCTGCCGTGGCTAGACTCTGAGAGCGTTTTGTCGTCTATATTGGGAAAGCGTTACTTATCTCTGCAGCTGGAGGAGTGCGTGTTCTGGATTCAGTTACCTTAACCAGAATGACTTTTGGTCATTTCCCCTATTTTAGGAGACCCTCTGGAAACTATTTTTACAATCCCGAGGCCTCCTGACATCACCATGTGACTGATTTTCCTTTCTTATGAGAAGCAGCTGGAATTAACAGACGGTGCCTATTGTCTGTCATTCTTAAGTAGGTTAAACGGAGATGCTTGCCCCCTTTACTGGGAGAAAAAGTGGGCGGTGCCATGAGGAGTGAGAATCTTATCATGGCTGCAAGGTTCCTTCTAAAACTGTGTTGAGGAGCGCCTGGGTGGTTCAATCATTAAGCTTCTGCCTTTGGGCTCACATCATGATCCCGGGGTCCTGGGATCGAGGCCTGCATCGGGCTCCTTGCCCAGCGGGAAGCCTGCTTCTCCCTCTCCCCTGACCCCTGCTTGTGTTCCCTCTCTTGCTGTCTAATAAATAAATAAATACATAAATAAATACATAAATCAATCTATCTTAAAAAAAAAAACAACAACAACACACTGTGTTGTATAATCATGCCAGCTTCCTTTCTTTGTTTCTACTAGAAAACACACAGAACTGTACCACTCGGTGTCCAGAATGTGAGGTATCAGGGGCTAGCGATTCTTGCCTCAGGGGGAGGTGATAAAGGAGGCGAGAGCACCTCTCTTTGTCAGCCGTCCCCTCCCCCTCCCCCTTTGTCAGCCATCCCCCCACCCTGCCCCCCACCCCCCCACCCCCCGGTCACCATAAAGCAGCGAGAGCTCATGTGCAGACTCTGAAGATTACTGAACAGTCTCACCTTCAGTTCGTGGGAAATTGAGGGATAGTAGGATTCTTTTGGTCAAGCGTCTTTTGGGGTACAGAAAAATTAGTCCTGTCTAACCCCTGGTGGGGCAGCCACAATTTTGGCAACTAACTCATTCCTTACCTTCTTTTGCCTCCACCTCCATGTGCCCACCTCGGGGACATGGCTTGGACGCTCTGGCTTGTGTATCTCAAGAGGTTTTTCCCCAAATATCAAATTCCTGCCTGCTCTTTTTGCTTCCATCATTGGTTCCTTGTTATTTTCCTCTTGGATATGCGTTCCAGAGAGATGACCCTTCTCTGTTTCATCATGTGACAAGCAGCCACCCCTTCGAGTGTTACCTGTGCCCCCTGAGGCCCTAATGAATTTCTTTCCACCTATGCAAGAATTTACCCAGATGTCCTATGGAGCAAGACTTGAATATTCATGCAAAATGTAGCTGCAAAGTTGTTGCATTTCTTCTCCTCCTCTTGACCTTCTGTGTCATATTCTTTGACATTATTCCCTCTTATCTTTGGTTTTATTCTAATTTCTCAGAAATATCTTTTCACTGTCATCTTGCCATCTTGTCTAGGAGCTCTTTATCTCGTCTAATAAACCAGGCTGTAAAGAATCATTCCTCAAGTGCCTTTCATCTTTGGGAGCAGAGGAATGAGCTCGTCCTTGCAAACTCCTAACTTCAGGCAGGAAAACAAGAGGGCACCCCGCCCACTCCCCGAAAATCCCTGAGTACCCATGTTCCCATGTTACTAATGTACCCGCTCCTTTCCTGACTCCTTTCTACTCCTTTCTCATGTTTTACCTTTAAGGACCACCAGCCCCCCCCGCCCCGCCCCATCTATCTCAAGTTTGCTTTCAGATCTTGTTACTGAGTTTTTTGCCCCCCTACTTGGGGAAGAGTTAAGCCTGCCATATTGGGATTGTCAGGGTCATGGCAAAGGGCCCTGGGAAATAAAAACATATTAGAGACCTATAGGGCCACCACAGTCCCAGAGAGGGTTCTGTTTTGGGTGGCAAGACTGGGGAGAGCCCAACTTACTCTTATCTGGAGATCAGGGACTCATGTGGGATTTGGGGCTGAATCAGACTTAGAATGGCTTCAGAGATCTTAAACTGAAGCCAGTGACCTCAACAGACCGGGCTTTGGTCTAGCCTTTCGAGGACCATAGCTGGGGCTCCTCTGCTTTTCCCAGGCATGGCCAGATGGGAGCATTTTCCAGGTGTTCACTTCTTTCCTTTGCCTTCTGCTCCCTCTTCTGGGGTGGGGGTGCGGGTGGGGGTGGCTACAGCTCACCAGGAGTCACCGCCTTTGGCAGCCCTTCCATTTAGAACAATCACTTGTGCTGTTGAGACCCCTGACTGCCTTGAGAATCTGGGCTGGTTCTTCCAGGCATAAAATGCTTTTGGAGAGAGACATACTGGGGAACTTAAGCACCACAACTGTGTCTACAGCCCCATGATTATGAGGGTGGCAGGGGTTGGTGGCAGAGGGGTGCTGGCAGTGGGAATAGAAAAGAAGGTGGGATGGTGGGAGAGAGGAGTGTGGCAGCTTTACCAGATTCCGTCTCCAGGTGAACGTTCCCTGATGCCCACTAGGTATTGTTTACCCCGTGGACACATTTGTGTCTAACGTGCTATTGAGAGCACAAAGGAGGGAATTCTACGGGTTAACAGCAGGAAGATTACATCCCTCTGCCTAGCACCAGGCCTGGCATGCAGAGAGCCTATAGAAAGTCTTCATGAATCTACAGTCATAGATAGTATCTCACTTTTCTTTTCCATCCCAGATACAGGAGATCCTGAGGAAGTTGAGGTTATAATGTTCTTTCTTCCTTGATCCCCTGAATTGGGAGGTAGCAGATCAGAGCACATCAAGCTCTGATATTTGATATTTCTAACTCCTGAACTTCTGAGGTCAGTCGAAGGACTGCATGGCCCTTGGGAGGACAGAGAACTTGGAGTTGGAGTCCAGGCAGTGAATCCCGAGTGTGCCATTTGGTAACTGAGACCTTGTTGGGCAAGTTTGCTTCTGTCGGTTCTGGGTAATGATTCTTGCCCACTTCCCAGGGCACCATAAAGATGAAAGAAAATGCTGTAGACAAGAATAACCATGAAACTATAAATGCGGTTTATAAATATTACCAGTAATAAAGTATAATTTGGGGGTCCCTTAGTCACCCTCCCATTCCTGCTGATCTCAGTTACTTGAACCCAGAAATGGGCATATGGCCCTTCTGAGGGGGGTCATGACTTTTATTCTGAGGCTCAGGATCTCAGACTCAAAGCAAGAAGCCGTAGGAGACTGTCTCTCTGACAGCCTTGTGCTCAAAGATCTAGCTGGCCCGTGACCATGTCCTCCTGTGTGAAAGATGTTCGACAGAAAGAAATGAAAGAGGCCATTGAAAGAGACCAGCTCTGGCTCAGGCCCAGCATCCCCTTCTTTCCTGCTACAGATTTCAAAAACTGTTAACCGAAAAGACCCCCAATAATGTGCTTTGGAAACAGGGATAACAAGCCGAGTCGGGCTCTTTGTCTCCACACCCAGTCCTCCTGGCTCCTGGCCTGCTGCAGCAGAAACAAGGTTGGTTTTGGGAGGATAGGGGCTTTCACACCCCTCTCCCACTGGCGTCAGACTCCTTGAGAGTATAGAGAGAAGAGCATGGAAGACGATAAATCCTGAACTTGATTCATTTTTCCCTCATTTCTCTCCTAGTGAGAATTCTAGAGGATCTTTTGTAGAAACCTGTGCATTGTCTGCTTTTCAGCTGTTCTGAAGCCTGATGAATGTTTCCTCCAGGCTGCAGAGTCGCCCCCTAGGAACACACGTCAGTCGAACAGGGGCCTTTTCCATCCAGTGGGATGTGATGGCCCCCTACCTGCACAGTAGTTTGCAGTGTTACCACCCCTAGGTAGAGGGACAGTGTAGGGCCTGCTGTCCTGGGCACGGGGCTGGGTGACATGGTAAGAGGCGTCCTTCATTTCAGCACAGTTCACGGGCCTGGGAGAGCCGCCTCCCTGGGCGTTCACTTTGGATATGATGGGTAGCGATGTCCGTGTGCTTGCTTTGCCACTGGGCCATGGGTTAAGAAGACATCCAGATTCCAGAAATCGAATCACAGGGCATGAGGGAGAACAGGGCTTGTAGAGAGGTCTTGGGCCTTCGTGGGGGCAAATCTCAGGTAGTCCTCCAGCCCCGTTAGGGGAATTTAAAGGTAGGTGTTCAGCAGGGGAAGGTGCAGAGAGGGGAGGAGAGAGACATCTAGAACGGACTGTGCAAAAGGGCACGTGCAGCCGGGAGCCTCTGCTCCAGCCGTTGTCATCCGTTACCTCATTTTTCTTGGCTTGTCTGAGCAGTAGCTCTCGCTTGCCCTGCTAGGGTGCCCCCCAGGAGGATGTCTGGTCTCCTTTGCTGTGAGTACATTTAGCTCAGGATCTGGCAGGTCCCAGATGCTCAAGGATTATTATGAGGCACTAAGAAGCAGCAAAAGAAGAAGGTACCTGTCGAGCTATGGGAGAGGAGCAGGGAGTGTTTTCTTAGCAAACAGACTTGGCCTTGCCTCTGCCTTCTGCAGGGGGCCAATTCCTCTGCTCATTCACTTTATCTTGTGTCAAGAGAGGCAATTCACAAAGCCCACGGCCAAGAGCAGGGAATGAAATTAGAATGAGTATTTTGGCTGCCAAACTGGAGGCAGGCAGGGGAGCCGAGAGGGAATACCAGCTCAAAAGAGCGGCTAACCTTTGTCCCACATTTCCAGAAATCTAAAGGTGGTCCAGCCGCAGCCCTGTTACCATTAATTTCCCGATGCTAACGGTGGCTGGTTTGCATTCCCCGGAACCTTCCCTGGCTGGGCATCTGATGCTGACAGGCACAGGGCACATGCGTCTTTTCTCATTGAGGTTTCCAAAGACACAGAAGGGGGAAAAAAAAGGAAGAAAGAAAGAAAGAAAGAACGAAAGAAAGAAAGAAAAGAAAAGAAATTCAACCAAACCCTGGACGTTTGCACTGGAGCCAAAGGGGTAGGAGTGCTTACAGCTCATCATCAGGGGCTCGGGGCTCAGGAAAGAGAATTAATCCTATTATGCACCACTGTAACACTTACTGAGTGTGCAGTGGCCACCCGCCCGCGCGACGGTGGGGGTACAGGGAAGAAGTTGTCTCTCTCCTCCCAGGAGGCCCGGCTCCGAGGGGGCTGCCGAGAGAGCTGGCTTTGCTCACGATGCCCAGATTTTGTTTTAATAGAATCTTGGGGGACTGGACTTCTGGCAGATTTCTTTCTTTTCTTTTTTAAGTTTTTCTTTTGAGATTATTTTAGATTCACAGGAAGATAATCCACGTGCCCTTCACTCAGTTCCCCCCGGTGGTAACGTCCTGCGTCGCAATAGTACGGTCTGGCCAACTTCAGGTGCTCTTGAGTGTGTTTTCTCTCCGCACCTTTCTCCCTTGAAGGGGCTCTTCAGGAAGCAAAGGCATTTAATGAGGCAACACATTCTTCCTGGTTGAGGACTTGCATGCTTAGAACATGTTCTGGGGTTGTGGGGGGGGGGCGTCTTGTCATTTGCTGGTACATCATGGTGCCTTGCGGCGAGAGTGAGAGCCATGGCAGTAACGGGGATTTTGCTACAATGGCCCCTGCCACAGGCTGTATGTTTATCTCATCCTCATGACAAGGCTGTGTCCTAGGTCCTGTGACTGTTCCTAGCAGAGGCTGGGAGCTTAAGTGACACAGCGCTAAGTAGAGAGCTGCCTCTGTGCCTGACCTCCGCTGACAGTGGGACAATTTGAGACCAGGACACTTTCGGGAGCCAGGCCAGTGTCGCCGGAGCAGTCTCAGCAGGGCTGGGTTCCTCGGAACACCAGGAGTCTCACCCTCCCCTTCTTTTCAACCCCAGGTGGGCCCGGCTACCATGATGAACCCCATGTTCCTAAGAACTTGAACAGCGAAGCAGTCAGGGGTTGTGAAATGTGCAAACTAAAATCGGGTAGAATTTTCCAGGCCTTTATTTTCAAGCTTCTTGAATTAATATCAGTGAGTCCCCAGTAGTCTTATCTCACTAATTTGGGATTTAAGGGCCTCAGAATGGGATTGGGATGAAATAAGCTTTTCTAGTATCTCCTGGAGGGAGAGACTTTGTCGGTAAATGAGGGGAGAGGGTAGGGAAAGAATCACATCTTTCCACGCACTCAGCAGCAACCGGTTGCATGGGCACAAAATGTACTATTTCCGGAGTCCTTTTTTCCCCTTTCAGGAAGGTCAGGGATCGTGCCTGCTGGGCTCAGTGGCCGGTGAAAAGCTGAGAAAGCTGAGTGAGCTCATCGTGAGGCCAGAACGGGGAGCCGCGCTCCACGCCTCTTCCCGGCCCCCCTTGTTTGTGTGGATCTCTGAGTCTTGTAGGAATGTGTGGGCCTTTGTCCGTGGGGGATGGCAGTAGGAGTCTGTTTCTGGGAAGGGTGGGCGAGAGAGATATCGCTGGAAAAGCCCAATTTTGGGGAGAGGGGAGCTGCCTGGTGGTCGTAGAGGAGGGGCAGATGGTGTTTCAGGGAAAGGCGGCTTATTGGGGGCCTCCTTGCTTTGGTGGGGCACGCCCTTTTCTTCACACCTCTGACAACTGGGTCTTTTGTATTTCCCACTCCACTGGCAGGTTCCCAGAATGTTGCTGTTTGCACCCAAGGCGGCCCCTGAGGCAGAGCTAAAGTGCCATCTTGGTATTGGGGTCCCCCTTCCCTAGGGTTCCCCCAGCCAGGCCTGCACCCTGCCTTCCTAGCTTCCTCTTTTCTCCCCAGTGGATTCTAACCCTACCACACGCTTGGGAATCTGGAATTCTGGTGACACTTTTGTGTGGTGCACACCGAGGTTTCTTCCGTTTTCAAAATCAGCGTTCACACTGATTCACATAGTTCCTCTTGTGATCCTCTCCAGGATCATGGACACTTTTCTTCTGCTTCTCCTGGAATCCCTCACCACCATTTTTGGCTCATTGCAGTGTTGGATGCTTAGTGACAACCTGAAGATGGTGGTGAAAAGCTTTTATCCCAGACATTGACGGGGCTGTTCAGGTGCTCAGGAGAGCGCAGAGTTCAGTGCTCTGACCCTTCTAGTCTTCCCCACTCCCCACCACTGAGATCCTTCACCTTCTGATTTTCCTTATTTTTTTTTCTCCTCCTCCGTCTCTGTTGACACATCTCTCGAGTTTTTTTTTTTTTCTTCAAATGCACAATTCTTCTGTTGCTCTCTCCAGAAAATTCCATAGCTGTCCTATCGCGTCTTGCAACAGAGCCCCCTTCCCCCATCTCTCTTTGGCTCCATACTACCTACCTAGGCTGTGCCAGGTACATCCCAGCTGCGGAAGACACTTAACTGCTTGTGGTATGCTTTGTTCCAGATCCTTCCGCGTTCTGCGGCACCAACTCTGGGAGCTGCGCACTTCTAAGTAAATGCACAACAACCCAGGAAGTGAGCTTATACCTGCGAGATCTGGCAGTATCTGGAGGAAATTGGGATTTAATTAGCGTTTCCTTTTATGCCACTGTCAATATGCCTCTGTTACATTTATGGGGTTGTGTGGGTACCCTCCGGTGACTAATTACATGAAATTTCTCCTCTTTGTTAAACTCTAATAAACACACACAATATATAAAGTTGAAAATGGCTCTGTTGCCAAAAGTGAGATTCTTAATTTGGATAGGGACTTCTTTGTCTTCTCTTTAAGGAGATGGTAGATTTGCTTCTGTATGCCTCACCAATGGGCAGGTGATATTTGTAATTTTTTTTCCCTCTTACAGGAGATACCAATGAGTAATTTAAACCAGCAACACTTTCTCTTCTTGTTCAGGCCCAGAAAGGTTGCAATGAAAATAAAAACCAGATGGGGACTTATATTTAGACTGTTCCTATTGTGCCTGGTTTTCCAGCCTCAAGCTAAGTGTGTTTAATTATACCAAAAGCCATGCTTTGTAGGGGTGTGGAAAAGTTAGGAGCAACTTCGTTCCTTGCCGTGGGGGACGTCTTTGGCCCCTTTTCCTGCGGTATGTGGGACCTGCGTGTCCTCCAAATCCAGCTGCCCCCAACTTGGCCAGAAGCACCAGTTCAGAAAGAATTCCAGGGGGTGCCCAAGGGGCAAGTGAAAATGACCCATTTGGTACCCCGACGCCGCCTAGGTCCAAGAGGATGATTACAATATCCATTTTTCAGATAAAGAGGCTGAGGCTGGGTGCTGTTAAATGTCTTGGCAGGCATGGTTGCCAGAGGCTGAGAGAAGAGGAGAAGGGGGAATTGTTGAATGGGTACAGAGTTTGAGTTGGGGAAGATGAGAAGTGTTCTGGAGATGGACCGTGGAGATGGTTTGCACGGTAATGTGAAGGGACTTAATGCCACTGAGAGGTACACTTAACAGTGGTTGAACGTCATGTATGTTTTACCACAGTGGAAAAGGAGTTTCGTAATTGCTAGCCACTAATTCAAAAACACAGTTCAGACAAACAGATTTATTAAAATGTGGACATACAAACAGTGGGATATTCAGACTTAGGAGGGAAGGAAATTGACACACACCACGTGGATGAGACTCGTGGATGTTGTACTAAGTGAAACAAGCCAGCCCCAAAAGGACAGATATTACATGATTCTGCTTATGTGAGATTTCTAGAGTAATCAAACTCCTAGAGACAGAAGGTGGCGTGGCAGCTGCCAGGAGCTGGAGGGAGGGAGGAAATGGGAGTTAGTGTTTAATGGGTGTGGAGTGTCAGTTGGGGAAGACACGAAAGTTCTGGAGATGGAGAGGAGGGATGGCTACACAACACTGTGAGTGTAATTAATGCCGCTGACTGTGCATTTAGAAAGGATTCAGATGATAAATCTTATGTCTGTTTTACCCCTGCCCTGAAGTCCTGGCAGGCTGCAAGGCACCTACAAAGCTTGCCTACTGTCCCAGCCCAATGCTCCTTCGATTAGCGCTAACTACCTCGCAAGGCACACCGTGTACATAGAACCAGAAAAGATTTTCCCTGTCCTGACGGATGCCCGCCATTACTGCATGCTGGAGTGCACAAGGCTGCCTGATGGAGACTTGACCTCTGGGCACAGGAGACGCAAATACAAATGCCAGCTTGGAAAAGGGATTAATGATTTAAATGGTGTGAGGGAAAGAAAATGCTATTAGTGCTAGTTTGGCTTACTGAGAAGGGTCCATTAATTCACCTATAGGAGTTCCAGGGGGAGAAATGCTCTAATTATGTCTTGGGTAATTTGGCCATTTAAATGGCGAACCACTTTGCAACTAGCTTCTTCCTCAACGTACTGCATCTTTATTCAGTGCTGTCCCACCATGAGCCAGGCTGCGCATCCGATGTGCGCGACATTGCGGGGATGTTAGCTCATCTTTGCCGACCGCTACCCGCCCTCCTCTTCAGTCATGTGACCTTGTAGTTCTTCTGTGGGATTGGAAATGTGTCTAGCTGGAATTATCACCTGTGTTAGCAGGATTCTTGTAACCTCCAGAAGGTACAAGGCTGAATACCATGTTTGCAGCACCTTCCACGAATAGCTGTGATGGGCAAGGATCTGACAATTGCACGTCAATTACAGGGAGATTCAGGACCTGTCTAGGTCCCATCCTAGTGAGACGCCTGGGGGGGTCATCTCTACAGACAGCCAGCATGCTGCTGCCTCGTGCCTGCCCCTTCTACCAGTGGCCTCTCCGTCCTGATCAGCTGTGTGTCCCTTCAGCCCTGAGGAGGGCTCAGGGATTCAGAGATAAGCCCAGGCTGCCCTTGCTGATGACTGCCCCAGGACGCAAGGTGTGCAACCACTCTTTGGTGGAAAGGGAGCTTCTGAATCCATGATTCTTACTTCTTGCCTCCAGGTGTCTCCTTCAGCTGATGCGGCAAAGACACTCAAAGTCCAGGGGTGAGAAAGTGCAGTGTTCTTCCCAAAGCAGGTGGGAGAAGAGGAACAAAGAATATTTATTCACAATATGTCTTTTAATATAAATAACAGATAAAAACTATTATTTATTATGTGCTGCACACTCTGCTAAGCACACACACTGTATTATTCCACTGAGTCCTTACAAGAACCCTGAAAGTATGGGTACGGTGGTCTCCATTTTATAGATGATAGGGTCCGAGAGCTCTGGTGATTTGTCTCCAGTTGAATAGCCAGGAAGTAGCAGAAACTACATTCCTCTCAGGTTCTTGGATTCAGGTTTTCCTGTTCTTACAGCCATGCCATGGCTGTCTGGGAGCCAGTGTTGACCACAGGTGCTTGGTGCCTAGTGCTTAAGGTAACTGCCTTTCCTTCAGAATACTGGTGGGCTCCATGATGTGCTTATTAGTTGGTTGAGGTTGGTTTTTATTGTTTGTTTGTTTTTTGAAAGATTATTTAATTATTTGACAGACAGAGAATACAAGTAGGCAGAGCAGCAGGCAGAGGGAGAAGCAGGCTCCCCATTGAGCAAGGAGCCTGATGCAGGGCTTGATCCCAGGACCCCGAGATCACAACCCGAGCCAAAGGCAGCCCCGTAATGAGCCACCCAGGTGCCCCCAGTTGGTTGAGTCTTTTAGGAAGTGCCACATGCTCCTCCTCCTGATCTGCCCACGTCTCCAGGTCTTACACTGTCTCTGTACAGGTGATTAGAGCATGGGGTAGAGGGGGAGGAGGGAGTGGATGATCGGGGATGGGTGGGCAGAGTTGCCACCAGGTGGAAGCCTCTGTTTTTCTGCATGAGTTCGGTGTTCTTTGAGAACATGGGGGTGAATTTTCACCATGGGCCCTGTGCACTGCATGCTTCGCCCCATCCCTGCTGTCACCACACCCCACCCCATGTGTATTCCCAAAGCAGGGCCCTGTTCCGACCCGTCTTCTCTTGCACCCTCGCTTCTCCAGGGCTCTCCTCTGCTACTTGGCCTCTGCCACTGCAGCCACCAGCTGTGTGGTTCTCAGTCTGAATCGGCAGCTCCATTCCCTCTTCTGGTCTTCAGACTGGCTTCCCACCTCCCTGCCCTCTCTGAGAGTCAAGCACTGTCCACACCGCATGCACCGCCCTGCTCCTGATTCTTTTGAACTTTTTCAACAGATGACAAGAATGCCTCCTTATCCAGTGTTCCTACCTTGTATTTCTTTCGACTCTACCACACCCTGTTCTTTTGCCAGAATGTCCCCAAAGTGGTCCTCAGGTCCCATCAGCTCTGTCAAAAATAGCTCGTGGCCTGTGGCGTTTGGGGTTTCCAGACTAGGATCCTCAGTCGCTTTTCCAGTCACCATGTCCTGGTACTTCTCAACACCTACACTGGAAGGAGCAGCTGGACTATTACTACTAGCAGTGGTAATAGCAATAAAACAACAGCAACAAAGGTAGCAGTTCACGGTCAAAGGTCATCTTCTGGGGCTCAGCCCTGTTCTAAGGGCTTGAGACTTGTTAACCCCTTACATTCTTGTGTCTCCCCCACCCCCGGCCCGTGAGTAGATATTGTTATTCTAGAGCGCGCCGCACTGGCTTTCGTGGATCCTGCCCTGTGCTTTTCTTCTGAGGCACCTTCTCGCCTACTATGATGCTGGGCAAAATTCTTCTCCCTCAATTCCTCTCCGGGTCTAAATCGAATCATTTCCTGACATTGTCACAGGTGCTCTGTCCCCTTGCTGATTTCCCTGATGCGCTCCTGTGAGATGGACTCTTTCTATTTTTGGTTTCCTCCTATCGTATTCCTCGCTTTCTGCATGGCATTATAGACACATAGGCTTTATCTTCTTTGGTTTCTCGAAAGAATCTTGTGGATGCACCTGGACTGTGACCTCCAGATCTGTACCCTTTGCGGCATCCAGCAAGCACCAGACACACAGTAGGTGTTGGATATACTGGAGCTATTGAGCTGAACTCACTTTCATATTCCTTGACTGTGGTCGATGGCCTTCACGTAGCCTCATCCCTTCTAGCTAAAGGGCCAGAGAAGCTCACACCAGTGAGGAAGAATGAAGATACCAGATGGGAGCAGGACGCAGAGTCCTCCTTCACTTGCTCGTTAGTGCTCAGCAAATTACCTGTGCTCTTTACAAGAAGTGAATGCGAGGATCTTCATGATGGGATGCCCTTGGCTTTGCAGAAAGAGAGGATGGGTGTGTCTTTGTGGCTGTGTTAACATCTGGAGGTACAGGTTCATGCTATGAAAAGCAGGAGAGACATTCTGTTTCTAGAGTAGGGTCCCTGATGTGATACATGATGTATGTCTTTCTTGTGCTATCTGTAATTATCAAGCTTCATTACCCAGGAGAGCACCCCATTTTCAGTACATGTTAGTGGTAGAGAAGCTGATATCCTACGTTCCAGGCCCTGGGCTGAGAGCTCTGTCTGCATTACTTCTTCAGTCCACGTGTTGGATGTAAGCCTCCCAGGGCCTTGAAATTCAGGCCTGTTGATGAGAACAGGAGATGCGCGTATAGTGGGTGACCAGTGAGTATTTGTTGAATGGGTGAGTGTTAGTGTGGAGGTCATGACTGCCTTCACTGTGAACAACTTAACTTATAGACCAGGTGCTTTATATAGAACATGCTTCATTTGTGTTATCTTATTGAGTACTCAGAACATTCTGTAACAGAGATCCAGTATGTATTCTCGTTCAGAGAAGAAGGAACTGGGTGGGGGAAGGTAGAAGGATAAAACTTGCCCTGATTCACATATCAACTATTGAGAGAGGGCAGAAACAAAACTCAGACTCAGACTCTGATTCTGAAACCCCTTCTCTTTCCCCTCTATTAAAAAGCGGAACTCCAGCTGAAGGAAATCCTCCTGACTTCTCGGTCACAACTGTAGTCCAGTCTGTGAGATGCAACAACTCCCGTTTGTAGCAGGTGGGGCTGGGAGAGGCAGGGCGAAAGTTAGAAATGTAGTTTTTAAACATTTTTTTCAACCAGCAGAGCCCTTTTTGGGAGCAGCTCTAGTGCCAGTGGGGCTCAGGGTCTCTGCTCCCCACCGCCACCCAGTCTCCCCATCACCCTCAGCGGCTCTCCAAAGAACAAGCGTGAAACCCATGCATTCCAGCCCAACCTCATGATTTTAAAGAAGACCGAACTGAGTCCCAAAGACATTGTGTGATCTGCCCAAGGCGGGGCCATGAGCCCTGGGCAGGGAGGGGGTGAGGACCCTGTCTTCTGAATGCCCCACCTCTATTGTAATTGGCCACCTCTGACACATGACTGGCCCACAAAGTCACATCAAAGACCATTCCCGGAGCTTGAAAGTAAAACAAACATGGTGTAAAGACATCCTGATTCTCTAGTGCTGTGGGGGAGGACTGAGAAAATGGATCAAGTTAGTGTTCTAGAGGAAAGATACCCAGGGCTTCAGGTTGAAATAAGAGAGGACTTACTTTGCCAGAAGGAAGAGTAAAACACTTTAGTTCATGCGTTTTATTATTGATGATTCTAACAACAATACATTTGTTTTATAAAATGACTTGGAAAACAGAAAAAAAAATTAGAGAAACAAAAAACCACCCATATTCCCATGACCAGGACATATTTATTCAAAGCTTGGCACGGTGTACCCCCTTCCATTAGTTTTCCTGTGCGTCGTGTGTATGTAATAAGTAGATCAAATTGTTTACATATTGTTTCATTTCTTCTTTTTGCTCTTGAATGTCCTAGCATGCGTCTTTTTCATTCTCACCAAGTTATTGTTGAAAACGTAATTTGAAACCCCTCCTTCATTAAAAGGTGATGTATATATCCATTGTAGAAATTAGGAAAGTACAAAAAAGCAGGAAGAAGAAAATAAAAATCACCGATAATCTCAGGACCCAGAAGTGACTCTTGTTAGCATTTTAGTGAATGTTCTTCTTGGTTTTTCTTACATTTACTCATATATAGACATTCTTAATATACTCATGGTTCTATTACATATATTTAAATGTTTTCTAATGTGATGAATTAGGGATATTCGTTTTCTCTTCTTTCATTACTATATGATATACTTAAAAAAAAAAAAAAAAGCTTACTGATTATTTTCCCGTGAATTGCCTGTCTATGTTTGGTCACTTTTTGTAGATTTATTGTTGATTTATAAATGTCTGTTACAGATTAAAGATATTTATCTTTTACATTTTCATTCTGGGTGAAAATATTGAATATATAATTAAAAAGTTGAGGATTTATCAGTCCTCAATAGTATATTAAGTTACCTTCAAGTTTTCACTGCTGTGAATAATGCTACACTTAATATGTTTGCGCATAGATCTTATCTGCATAATTTCCTTGGGATTGACTCAGAGAAGGGGATTAGTGGGTTTCTTCCCACAGGAAGTATATGTAGGTACCTATTTCTCTAAACTCTTAGCATAACTGAGTATTATCCTAAAGGAGCTGTCCAAGTCAGTAAGCAAAAAATTTGATATTTAAATTATTTGATTATTAGAAAGTTTTTTCCCCATATTTTATCATCTATTTTTGTCTGAATGCTTTGTGTATTGGCTGTTGTTCCTTACCCAGTTGGGCTGTTACTGGTTTTCTCATTGATTAATTAGAGTTCTAAAAGCATAAATTCATGATATTAGCATTACACTATTTGCTACAAATTTCTCACTTTGTCCCATGAATTTTTATTTTATAATGGATTTGCTTTTATTTGCTATTTTACTTTTTTTGCTTTTATTTATTTTTTATTTTTTTTATTATATATTTTTTTAATTTGCTATTTTAGATCATATGGTCAGATCAGTCACTTTGTGATTTTTCACCTTGTTTTATGCTTGGAAATTTATATATATATATATTTTCATTTATTTATTTTCAGCATAACAGTATCATTATTTTTTCACCACACCAGTGCTCCATGCAATCCGTGCCCTCTCTAATACCCACCACCTGGTACCCCAACCTCCCACCCCCCCGCCACTTCAAACCCCTCAGATTGTTTTTCAGAGTCCATAGTCTCTCGTGATTCACCTCCCCTTCCAATTTACCCCAACACCCTTCTCTCTAACTCCCCATGTCCTCCATGCTTTTTGTTATGCTCCACAAATAAGTGAAACCATATGATAATTGAGTCTCTCTGCTTGACTTATTTCACTCAGCATAATCTCTTCCAGTCCCGTCCATGTTGCTACAAAAGTTGGGTATTCGTCCTTTCTGATGGAGGCATAATACTCCATAGTGTATATGGACCACATCTTCCTTATCCATTCATCCGTTGAAGGGCATCTTGGTTCTTTCCACAGTTTGGTGCCCGTGGCCATTGCTGCTATAAACATTGGGGTACAGATGGCCCTTCTTTTCACTACATCTGTATCTTTGGGGTAAATACCCAGGAGTGCAATGGCAGGGTCACAGGAAAGCTCTATTTTTAATTTCTTGAGGAATCTCCACACTGTTCTCCAAAGAGGCTGCACCAACTTGCATTCCCACCAACAGTGGAAGAGCGTTCCCCTTTCTCCACATCCCCTCCAACACATGTTGTTTCCTGTCTTGCTAATTTTGGCCATTCTAACTGGTGTAAGGTGATATCTCAATGTGGTTTTAATTTGAATCTCCCTGATGGCTGGTGATGATGAACATTTTTTCAAATGTCTATATATATTTTTTTAACATTTTTCTGGTTTGTTTTTGTTCACCGAGCTTTAACGTCCATTGGTAGTGTATTTTCATGTGTCACTTGTCAGAGATGGGATAGTTCTGAAAAGACTCCAAGGGAGAGTGGGGGCCAGGTTGCGCAGGCATGGGGCGGCATCGTGAGCGAACGGGCGAAGACCCTGAGTGAAGTGAGCAGAGAAGGAAGATCTCATGGACCTTGGGGGGTGGGGGGGAGGGGGAAGAGAGGCCGTGATAACTGCACGTTCAGGGTCAGGTGGTGCGTGAGTCCCCAGCGGACATGTGGATCCGCACAGCTGGAAGACAAATGGAGACTGAGGGAGACACCCCCAGAGGACACACCCGTGCTGGATGGTGGGGTTGGGGTGGCTTTGGATTAGGGACTAGTAGGCTACAAAACTGTCCTTGCTCTAGCCAGGGTCACCCAGGACTTCTCAGTTGTCAAATCGCTTTTCTTATCTTGCTTACCTTTGCTGTAGCTTTTGACATCGCCTGAATTTCCTCTCAAGGTACGAGTCCTCTCAGGTTCCGTGATACCATCCTGTCCTCACTTTCTTTCTCTCCCTCTCGGCTGGGAGCCTCTCTGCTCTCCTGTCCCTGCCTGGAGGCTGAGCCCCACACCCTGTGTACTCCTCTGCCCCAAACACCCCAGGTGACCCTGTTCATCCCCACACCTTGAATTAGCGTCCACATGCTAATGACTCCTCCCCGAAACTTCTAGACCCGGGCTCTCTTCCAAAAAGAGGTGAATCTATTTACCTAACATTTGGTGTCTTGTCTCAAGTTCAGCATGGCCCAAACTGAACACGTATCTCTCCTCCTCCCGGACCCAAACCATACTTGTTCTTCCAGGATTCCCTATCTTAGTGAGTGGGTTTCTTAACAAGGTACGTAGGAGCTCTGTTTTCAGAAAGGATAGGGTTGGGAAAAATGGACACTGATCTCTGTGAGGAACTTAGAGTAGACATGAAGGTGTTCTTGTGGCTGAGAATGGGTATGAGAGCGGTTTCCCAGGGAAAAACATTCTGTTCTTTGATTTGGGACATGAAGCCCCAGATATTTTAAAGGTCCCCAGGGGTCACTGGGGAGCGAAGAGTTTCGAAGCATTCCTCCAATATAAGCATTTTATAAATAACCTTCCCAGTCTTCAGCTTGAAAATTCAAATTTCCAAAGGTCACATATTCCAAAACCGTTTCTAAATTTGCTCCTGTGATTTGCATCCATAAGAAGACGCACCTGCAGATCATGTAGGGCAACAACTAAGCAGCAGAATTTAAATCCTCTCCCGGTGGTCCGTTCGGGTGGCAAATGTAGCTCCTAAAGCAGGTGGGAGCCTTTTAAAGAGAAACTGCTGAAATATGCCAGTTGAACAAAATTAGCTCTTTATTTTATTTTTAATTAACCAACGGCACAACAGGTTGGTCAGAAAGGGGCCCATTTCTCTTCAGCTAAGCATTTTAAAGCTTGCTGCGATAGATACCAAATCTGGGCTCGCTAAGTCTTTGAGGGAGAAGACAGAGTAAAGCCATGCCTTGTATCCATTCGGAAGTATAGGAGTCATTTTAAAAAGTCAGAAGAAGTGAGGCAGCATCCTCTCTTGCTGTAGTACTTGACTGAGGGGTATAAGAGAAGACTGCGGTGATTTCTTTCCCTGTCCTTATTATGCCCTTCCTCGCAAGCACTAAGTACACCCAAAAGAGAAATTCCCTTTTCCCGGATCTCCAGGCTCTTGGGCGATGTTGTCACTCATGCCCTGGGGCTCAGCCTAGAAGTCAGGCACTTTTTTGCACACGTGCCTCCTGCCCTTCCCTGTAATCTGCATCCTTTGACTTGGTAGAGTTGAATTCTGCCTTGGATACTATTGCTCTCAACTTTATTATAAGCTCCCCACCCCCCACCCCTGCATTGACTTACACATAACTACTTAAGAAAGTTCTGTGCCCCAAAGGAGATTTGGGCTCTAAATCCCGTGTGACCTTTGCGAGCACTTTCTATCTCCATGCGTCAGCTGCCCTCGTAGTAGATGATGTTGTTGCTTCCAAGTTCCCGCTGCACGTTGACAGTCTGCAGGCAGAATGTAACTGTGGCTTTCAATGGACAATTGTGCACATTCTGGACCTATTTTCATGCTTTGTTTTTTAAAAGTCTGCGTTTGTACTTTCTGTACCACTGATGTGGGTCCTTGGAGGGAGGTTCGTCTTCAGAAGGCTGTAGAGGCACGCTTTGCTTAGACGCCCCCCGATGAGACCAGGAGAGCACTAAGTGCAAAAACCACTGATTGAAATCCAGTTCCTCATAGGGAGCAGACGGGAACCAGATAGAGCTTCCACCAAAGGATGCCAGTGAGATCTGAGAGCACCGAGTTGCCAAAAAACAGAGCACAAACTTTGGCACCCGTGGTGCTCCCAGTGCAGTGCAGGTTGGCCTCAGCCCAGGATCACCACCCCCTGACATCACTGTCATTCAGTTGCAAAAGCCCGAGCTTCTCTGGAAACCCAGGAGATTCCTTCTGTTGGCCCTTCTTGGAAATGTTTAACCCCCGCGAGCTGCAGGGAGCATTGCGGGGAAGAGGGCGCAGCCATATGGCTTCAGTGCTGGGGACAGCAGATTTCAGCGCTCTTGCAAATCATTCTACCATGGGATGGTTTCCGCTGCAAGAGCCACCTGGGCTGGCTCCAGAGAGAAATAGAGGGGGCGTGCTCTTTGTCCTCAGGATGTCTGTACTCACAGGAAGAAGGAAGGTGTTCATCTGGGGACAGGGCAGGGATGTGGGGCCTCGGATGTCTGTGCCCTGTCTTGCGTTCACTGCTATGTTAGTGGTCACATGAGTAACCACATTCTACCTCCTTCTACCGCATACTCAGTTCCATTGCCGGTCTCTCCGTGGCCCCTTGTGACCTAGTCCTGTTCTCACCAGTCTACTGTGATCATATGCTCCTGGGGGCTGGTGGCGCAGGTCCTCTGTCCTTCCTTCAGGCAAGCTCATTCATCCTTCCCGCTCAGAGGTGCTTGATGGTGCTCCTCTGGGCACCGTGTCCCCACCGGTCCTGCTTTCCCTTCTGCCTCCTGCCTGTCCCTCCTCTGTCCCCATCAGTGGCTCCCATACGCCTCTGCGTTTCCTGCATACACTTACTCTGTTCTTCAGTGCTTACCAGCCTTGCTCCAAGAACATAGTCGCCCTCATGGCCGTCTGTGCTGTGCAGATATTCCCAGTCTGTGGCCCAGTCTCATTACGTTTCAGCAGAACATGGAGCAGATGCTTCCCGGCCGTTACTACCCGAGTTTCACGTTCTTACCCCAAACCATTCTCTATCCGCTCTGGACTCTTCCCTCATGTTCTTCCACTGTGAAAGCTGAGGCTTATTCTCAACACCTGTTTCTGTTTGGGGGGCCTGTATCCAGTCAGTGGCTAAAGCCTAAGAGGCTTGTGTTTCTGGGTTTTTTTTTTCTTCCTTTTTCCTGAATGTCCTTCCAACCCATGCCTTCCGTGTTCCTTGGCACCAGGGCCCCAGTCCGTTTCTGCCTGAAGCTTCGCTGTTGCCTGGGAGCTGATGTTGCCACTGGTCTGCCCCACTTCCATGGGCTCTGAACACCTTCGCCGGAGTCATCTATTGAAAACCCTGCCGCCCCCTACTACCTCCTCTGTGCCTCCACTGCACCATCATAAATAGCCTAAAGCCCATATTACTAGACTGCTGTTACGGAACTCCCAGTCCTGGCCAATGTCACTGCCTGGGCACATGTTCTGTGCCCAGAACATGCCGTGCACAGTCTTCTGTGCCCCGCTTCTCATCTAGAATGCCGCCTCACTCCCCTCTTCCCGTTGGCAAACCTTACCCCTTCTTTAAGGCCTAGATTATGAATGGCTTTTCTCATGAGACTTCCTGTAAGTATCTGAGCCCTGATATCAACATTTATCTTACACTTAATCTCACACTAGTTTGGGGGATCTTTTACATTCTTCACTTGTATTTAATTTTGATTTTTGGATTAAAAATATCTATTTCATCTGCATGTTTTATCGTCCTCACCCAATTATAAGCTTCCTGAAGGCATGGAGCTATGCATTTTTCTCATTAGGCCACCCTATTACCTGGTATAGAGCTCAGCCAATGGAGGTTACTTGTCACCTGAGGGCAAAAATGTGATTTATTTACTTTAATCAAGGAAATCTATTTTTAAAGTAACTATTTTTTCCTCCACAAAATTATTTATTAACCTGTTCAGCCCTCCCATCTTTCCATCAATATGTAAAAATAAAATTTCGCTCATCAAAAAAAAAAAGTGTGCTGTTGTTGGTGAGCTTGATTATGTGTGATTGACAGCTGAGACGTACTAACGCGGTCGTGGTTTTTAAAGACATGTCCCCGTCCCATTCCCCACTCCCCCACCCCGGAAGGCTTGGTGGGTGACGCTCAGGGTGGCGTCCTGCTTGTGGTCCCAGAGAGGGAGGGAAAGAGCGGGGCCGCACACAGCCGCCGCCGAACATAGTGCCAGCAAAAGCCCGGGGCTGATGGCTTTTACATTAAACATATATTAAAGAAAGATGAGGTCGGCTGGCTGGCAAGGCTGGACCTGCTTTTCGGCTTAGCAAATCCAGAAACTTAATTGGACAGTCACCACATTCTCCAAAGGGGAAACATGTTAACCAGACTTAAACACACGCGTTGTAAAGTCAGCATCTCTGCATATACCTTTACAATAACTAAAACCTTTTAGAGATTGTTGTATTTATACCCACCTTCGAGGGTGATACCTGGAAGGTGTAAAGGCATCTGGGCAACCTACTTCTAAATCAGAGAATTAGTTGATCGTGGCAGAATCAGAGTGATGGTTTTGTGTGGGAGTCTCGAACTCCGGGAAGGCCTGGGGAGTTGCCTCTGAACTGTGTTGCGTGTGTGTGTATCTGTGTGTCCGCAGTTAGAAACCCACACGCATTTTCCCCGCATGCCTGTGTGTTCGCCTCTGCCATTGGCAAGGATTTATTGAGCGTCTACGGAGTGCTCAATGCTGTGTGCTGAAGATTGGTGACTTTCCTCCTCTTGAGTTCCTGGAAGGTACCGAGGAAGGAGTAACAAACTCTTCATCATCAACTCTGTTTCTAACTCTCCGCAGATGACCGTGTCCTTTGTGTCTTAAAGGTCATTTCTGAAGTCGGCACGTTTATAAAACTGGAGGATGTTATCAAATTCATGGCACTTGTGGGAGTGGCATTCTCTAACTTCTTCTCCAGGTCTGGGTGACTGTCTTCTCAGGATGAATGGCCCCACTCACGTACAGACACCCCCGTAACAGGAGCAGGATGCTATGGCCACGCACTGGCCAGTGTCCCTCCGTACTGCCTTTGGTGCTGGATATTCCTGTTCATCTCAGAAACCTCTGAAAAGCTCTATGTGGACATTGGTTCAGAAGGAGCCCTTGTTAAGACAGCCTGTGGCCAAGGCAGGTGGTGGAAGTTTCCATTCACTCCATGGCCGCTGGGAGACGTGCCATCGTATTTAAAAGCAGCATCTCGTGGCGCAGCCATTACTGGCGATGCCTATAGGGAGGAGAATTTTTCTTTCCTCTTAAGGAGGGGAGTGGGAGGTTGCCGTCTACGTGGGGAAAAAAGAGACGACAGGATTTCATGCTGGAGCAGAGAAAAGCCCCACGTGGTTCTAATCCCACCTTTCCTGCTTTGCCTGCTTGGCTGCAGGTGTGTCGCTGAGAACGGCAGACCTTCTCTAGCTGATGAGGAAGCAAGAAGGGCAGACCAAGGCTGTGTCTTTAATTAGTGTGAGCAACTGAAGCAGGTGGCGGGAGCGCAGGGACTGGAGGAAAACTGGTACCTCCGAGACCCGGGGAGGAGTTTTAATGCCAAGATGACCTTTAGTCCTGGAGACGAAGCTCCCAGGATGTCTGCCCGGGAACAATCGGATGCCAAGATCGAGAGTCTCCGTGTGATTTAAGAAGATGTGTTCTAATCAGGCTTTTGGCACGAAGCAGATTAGAAACTCCAGAGCCATAAACCCAGTCCCGGGAGTTATTTCATTCCAAGATATGATTCAGAGTGAGTTAGAAAAGCACATTTTACCAGAGTCTAGGGATAAGATTAAAGTTCACCTGTGTCTGCCCGTGGTTAAGGATTAGTGATGAAGTATTAGATTTCACTCGCTCTATATGGAGCAACGGAAAAAAAAAACCAAAACCAAAAAACCCAGTATCTGTGATGGTTGAACAACATTGTCAGAAGCACAGAATGTGGCTTTGCTAACCTCCACAGGTGCAAAGTGCCAGAAGCGTTTATCAACTGCCCAATATTTATTTTTAATTATTTAATTAGATTCCAGCTTTAAGAAAGAAGATATTTGGGAGGAAATTACAGCTTTATTTTCAATTTAGTTAAAACAGATTTTACTGAATAAGCCTCTCTTCAGGCATTTTGGCGGTGACCACAGTATAATTACAGCCTGGGGTGGTGTGGGATGTCTGTCCATCTGTCCGTCGACCCATCGAGTAACAACTCATTCAGCCAGCAATATGGCGTTCTCTATGTGAACAACACACTAGTGTATTGAATGTTGAATCTAGAAACATAAAATGTGGTGGCCGGCCGACTTTTCTTAGAGCCCATTTTGAGGGTGGGCCTGGGGCTGGAAAACCAATAATTGGGTGTTTCAACCCAAGAGAGCTTGGGGATCCATATAGCGATGTTGGCTTGAATTAATTTATTGAGATGGGAAAGGAAAACCAAGTATGTGGATTCAGAAAACTGCAAATTTTTCTTTAGTTTTCATTTCTTTGAAGAAATGCTTTACCTGATTTTTAAAACTTGCACTCAGAGTGGGACAAACATCACTTGTCCCTCAGTGGGGAATAGAAACGTATGAGGGACCAAATTGCGTCCCCTCACTCGAAACCTGTCCCATGCTGCCCAGTTATTTTCCATTTAAACCCGAGTCCACCCTTCAGAAGCCCACACGAGACATCTGGAACTTAGCTACTTTATTTTAAAGCTGTTTGATTCACAGCTCATCTTGATCTTACGCTGTTACCTTATAGAGAGCAACACAACGGTTCTGCCACATGTGCTAAGAATAATACTGTCAAATATTGTTAAACTGCTAGAAATCAACTTTTGGAAATGGGCTAAATGAATGTGTATTTTCCGTGGTGTCTTAATTCAGTTAAAGAGATCTTTTTTTAACCATATGTGCCAGAAATGCTTACCTTGGATCCAAGCTTAAATCTGAGCTACTTCTGCCAAAAAGAAATGAACAATTTTTACCAAGTTTTAAGCAATTGAAAAAAAAAAAAGTGACTGTGATGGTTGGAGAGAATTGTCAAATACTGCAAAATGTGGTTCTTGCTGATTTCCAGAAAAGTAAAGCACAAAGGAAAAGGCTTAGGAATAGCGTTGAATCAAGAGATTTGGTGATCCTGGTGGACCATTGTATTTAAAACAAGATGTAGGGAGAGTCACTCTAGAAATAAATTGACTTTTGAGCAGCTGTCCCCAAAAGCAGTGATTCCATTTAGGTTTTCTTTGGGAAGAGAGAATCTCATGGACAGGCTGACAGCCTTGCCTCTTAAGTTTCTAACCACGGGTAGCACCACGCTGGGGCCAAGAGGCTGAAGACTAGCCCCCAAAAGTCGAATGGGCTTGACAACTGTGATACTTGTGCCATTTGATTAGCCTTTTGGGATCTAAATTAGTTTGAGCTCGTTTGCTTAGTGCCTATGTCCAGAAAAGCGGGGAAACTAGGCATTTTTTTTGATGGCGAGAAGATCTAATACAGAGGCCGATTTCTGAAGACTGGGATGTCTTTCCGATGGTATCAGTGTGTTTGTCCTCTTACTGTAAAGGTTAAAAACAATGAATTTTAGAGTAAGACCACTGTACTGTGCATCCCAGTGCCTCAGTTTCTTCACACCTGTACAGTGGGCACCTGAGAAGGTTGGCCAAGGGGTTACATGTACTGGGGGGCTCAGCCCATAGTATGCATTCAATACATGTTGGCTCTCACGTTGAGTAAGGGGTCTCTATCATGCATGCATTTATTTGAGCTGTAAACATTGGGGTGACACCTGTGAGTGGAGTGGGCTCTCGAGAGGGGGCCACATGACTCCGTGCCTCTTGAGAGTTCCCAGGGCTGGATGTTTCTGCAGTCCTCAGTGGCCGGCCTATTCTACCGTGGTTCCTCTGACTTCCGGCTCCTGGAGCTCATACCCCTGGGATCTCAGGCCATTCTTGACCCCGAGCCAGCCCCACAGTCCATGAATTTCAGCCACGTTTGCATCCGTTCATTCACATTGCTGCCATACCATTTGTTAAATTTTTTGACTGTGACCGTATATTTAACCCCCAGACACATCTGTTACAGAAATATTTCTATTATCCCCATTTTACAGAAAAGGAAATTGAAGCAGAGAGAGGTTAAGTAACTGTTGAGTGTCACACAGCTAGTAGGTAGCAAGGAATTCCAACCCGAGACGTGTGTCCAAGTCTTGCTCTCCATCTCCAAACTTGGACACTCAGTCTGTGAATCAGCCAGAGGACTGGCTTCTCCCATGGAGGAAGGCTCCCAGAGATTGAGACGCTTTTCCAATTTGCTTCCCACCCTAGCTCACCTGGATTGCCTCAGAGCCCATGGTTGGGGAGAAGTCTCATCATGGTCATGGGTGAAATTTTGTCCCATGCACATACTTCTTGAAAAAATGAAGTTCTTCAGAGAATGACTTTTCTTTCTTTCTTTCTTTTCTCTTTTTTAAAAGACTTATTTATTAATTTATTTGTCAGGGAGAGAGAGAGAGATCACAAGTAGGCAGAGAGGCATGCAGAGAGAGAGAGGGGGAAGCAGGCTCCCCACTGAGCAGAGAGTCCGATGTGGGGCTTGATCTCAGGACCCTGAGATCATGACCTGAGCCGAAGTCAGAGGCTTATCCCACTGAGCAACCCAGGCACCCCAAGAATGACTTTTCTATAGAGAAAAGAACCTCTGGCCTTTAAGAACACATCACAAGCCTGTGCCATGGACAGCACAAGGCTCAGCATCTGGGACATCCAGACCAAATGGCCCAGCCCTGAGTATCTCCAGGCCACCAAGGAGGTTCAGCTGGCCATCATTACACCGACCGCCATGGTCTAATGGCTTCCCATCCTGGAAGTGGATGATACCAGTGGCCTGTCTCGAAACACTTTGCCCCCATAGACATGGGCATCTCTGCCCTTCTGGGTTGAGATACCACCTGTGTCAACAGGAAGCCTCACTGCTCCCCCGAGGCAGGAGACATTTGGGTGGAGGCCCAGAGGACTCAGGCTAGTCTTCTCAAGGAAGCCTTGGACAAGGGGGGAGAGCTCAGACAGGAGGCAGTGGTCACTATTTCTGGCCTGCAGCCCAGCCCCCATTTTTTTCCCCCTCCACAATTCCACCCTTGTGGAATCTCCATGGTCGGGATTTTGTTCTGCCAATACCACCAGGCCTGAAGGGAGCTCTCACGCTTGCCAGGTGCCAAAGTGACCTTTTGGGCCAGAGCAGTGGCTCTCAGCCCTGGCTGCCCCTGGAATCCCCCGGAGAGCTTTTAAGAGGAACTAATTTCCAGGCCCTGTTCTGGAATTGCTGATTGACTCGTCTGAGTCCTAGTTGTCACATTAAAAAAAGAAAGAAAGAAAGAAAATCTCCCCAGGTGAGTCTCCTGTGCAGCCGGTAGTGGCGACATTCAGGGCACGGGCTCAGCCTTTCCTCCAGGGTTCAGGGCCCGGAGCAGGTGTGGGAGCCGTTTCCTGCTGGCCGGAGGCAGCTCGGGCTCATCCTTGTGACTGCCGGCAGCCGCTGGTGAAGTTCCTAATTCGTACAAAATGCTCTCTGCTTTGTGCTGAGAAACGAGGAGGTCAGAATCAAATGAGAAGCTTACAGACTGGCTGGGAATCTGAAATGATCCGAGGTCCTGGGTCACACTCCTCCTCTGTCTCCTCCCTCCCTGCCGGGTCGCGGGAGCACAGGACACACAGACCATTATTCAGAACGATGAGGACCAATGACAGCGTGAGGGTTGAGAGCCTCGATGTCCACTAGAAATGCCCTGAGAGCACCTTTGAGGGAGTCTGGGTCCGAAAGCTTCCTGGAGGAAGGGGGTTCTAGCAAGCCCTAGAAGGACAGGGCCATTCAAGTCACGGCGGTGGCAAGAGCAGAGGCCCGGGTCCCAGGACATGCTTGGGGTGGGCAGCAGACCCAGGCACCCGGTCTGCCCAGAGCAAGGCCTGCTCTTGAACTTGAAGGCCGGGTCAGGGGGATGGAGGGTGGGGGAAGCCTCGTGGCTGAGAAAGGATGCCTTGCTTCATTGCGCTTGGAGATTTGGGCTCACAAAATATTAATTAGTGAGCTAGACTTACTTATATTTACCATCTCCTTGTGGGTGCTTTTGTCATAAGGAAAGGGGATAAATGTACCTTTGGAATTCTGAAGAGCAAGCTGTCAGATGGCTTCTGGAAGGTTAAACTGAAATGGCTTAAATGCTGCTTTTTAGGGGACGTTAGGCCTCGTCAGGCTCTCAGCAGTTAGCAAACGCTAGGTAAATGTTAAAAGAGAAAACTCTTAGGGGCATCTGGGTGGCTCAGTTGTTAATCATTCATCATCTGCATTCGGCTCAGGTCATGATCCCAGGGTCCTGGGATCAAGCCCCACATCGGGCTTCCTGCTTCTCCCTCTCCCACTCCCCCTGCTTGTGTTCCCTCTCTTACTGTGTCTCTTTCTGTCAAATAAATAAATATAATCTTAAAAAAAAAAAAAAGAAAACTCTTAAAAAAATTGTTGAAAGGCTGCTCATTATAGACAACCAATGCAGAAAGAATAAAGAAAGCAAAAATCTCCATAAATTCTTCTACCAAGATGGATTGATTTTCCTCTCTCTCCTATCCTCTTTTCTACCACCGATCTCTCCACACAAAGACATGCTCACACTATTGGGGTTTTATAACAAATGCATGTGAGGCGTCCACCTGGGATATTCGTGTGTAGTAGCTTCTGCTGGAATGTATTAGACCGACTGTTCTGCCGCCTTCTTATTTGACGTACTAGCTTGTGTTGCTCCTTCCACCTGCGTGACTCAGTTCTACGTGGTTATGTCCTAGGGCTGCCTGGTGTTATCTTTCTGTGGCTGTGTCATTTAACCGATTTCAGGTTCACAGGCAGTGAGGCCAGTTCTCGTTTAAACCAGTCACATTTTGTTTTTAACTATTAATTAGCAGTGGAAATGCCTACTGAACACGAACTAGTGTTTCTGTAGCCGGTAAGTCCTTGTTGCGCATCATGTGCTGCGAGACACTCTCGCAGTGATTCTTTCAACAAAAGAGACAAAATCCCTGCTTTAATGGAACTTGTATTCTGTTGTGACATAGATGATGAACAAGATGAGTGAAGGATAAAATGCACTGGGTAGTGATAAGCATGCTAAGTGGGAAGACAAGTGTGAGAAGGGATATGAACTATTGGGATGGGAAGAGAAGGTGAGACTTTGAGAAGAGTTGTCAGGAAAGGCCTCTTGGAGAGGCGAATTTGGACAGACACATGAGAGAGGCAGCCATGGGAATATGAGGGCAAGAGTGTTCCAGGCAGAAGGACTAACAAATGCAAAGGTCCTGAGGCATCAAGCTGCAGGCACATTCAAGAAACTCCCTTGAATAGGAGTAGAGTGACTTAGAGGTCTTTTTGGGAGGTGATGTAAGAGAGTTATGAGGAGGCAGATCATTTGGCATTCTTGGATCCTAGAGGCGAAACTACTAGAAAGTTCTTACTCAGAGCGGTGATAGGATATGAGTTATGTATTTTTAAAATTTTTTAAAAGATTTTGTTTTTGAGTAATCTCTATACCCAGTGTGGGGCTTGAACTGACAACTCCCAAGATCAAGAGTTGGATGCTCTACCAACTGAGTGAGGGTATTGGATGGGAAGGGGTCAGGAGCTGGGAGCTATACTTCATGCCATGGGAGATGCCGCACACCTTTGAACAGGTTCTTTCCTAGCTGGTTCTCATGGGAGGCATAGGCTGGCTCCCAATTTTGAGAAATGCAACTGTTAGACTTCAGGGGATTTTCTCATCATAGTTTTGAATCAGGGTATAATATCCCTTTAAAGGATCATTTGCCACTTTGTGTGTGTGTGAATTTGGAGGCACTCATGTCGATTTAGCCTTAAATCTGTTTATCATAGATTACATTTTTGGTCATTATCTCCGCAGACTCTTTGTAACTATTTCTATTTGCATAAAAACAGGACCTTTTGTTTCTGAACCGTGATTAGCTCTTCTCTGTATCTTGGTTTGAAGTCGTTATCCTGTCTTTGTGACAGCATAGTGGTTGCTCTTGGAAATGATTAGGATGTCATAATTAGTTTAGGACTCCAGGTGGAGAACAAGTGGGAGGGGCAGATGATCATTTTCTCAGAAGCAAAAAATTCCTGCCTCCTACCCGTGCTCTTGGTGATAAGAGAGGGAGGCCAGGGAAAAGGCATGATCTAGAAATAGAAATGCTTCTAAGGAGCCTGCTTTTCTAAAGGTTTCACTGGGCATGAGAAAGCCCTTTCCTCTTAGCAATTAATGGCCCTGTTTTGACTGTGCTGAATTATGAAGATTCAAGAAAGAAACAGAAATTTGCTTTTTTGTAGAGCAGATTCAGGTAAAATGCCCGAGAGAATTCTAAATGGGTGACTGTAAATATCAAGTCATCTTTCCCCAGATTGTAAGAGCACCTTGAGGAAGAAAACCATTCCTGTGTTGCTGGGCTAACTCTTCATTGTTGATGGTAGCTAACCCTGGGCTGTCCCTCTGTCTACCATCCTGGGAACCGTACCCAGGGAGGCCATCCCCGGGAGGGTCCCCCGAAGCTAGAAGAACTGCAATTTGCTATCCGAGCTATTCGCATGCTGATGGGGGGCACCTTGGTCTTAGCCCGACATTGTAGGGAGTGGGCTTACAGTCTGATCTCATTATGACCATGTTTGAGCCTGCTGGACTGGCGGGGTTCACAGGTGAGACAAGCCTGAACTCTTTAGGGGTCTTTTTCCATATGCCGGATCTGTGTCCTCAGACTTAGAAGACACCAGAATCCTCTTCTTCCATTTCTCTTGAGTGAATTATGTTTAAAACAAGCAGCTTTTCCACCTGCAATGGTTTAAATTCAGATAAATGACTTTGGTTAGTTGCAGAAGACAGCCCTGGGAAAAGTCTGCTTCTCTAGGGGTGTAATCATCGATGGACCGAAACATGAAGGCCTATAGGTTCAGTCCTAAGGACGACTGGGAGTTTCTCCTCCTTTTAAGGTCATAGAATATCCCTGACAATTCAACAAAAGCTATAGATCACTCCAGAAATCCTCACGTTTACAGGACGTTTACAGGAAGGTTTACAGAAGTCCTGAAGGCCATCTGTGAACACGCCTGTCTTGTGATACTTAGTCACTTTTGTCATCCAACAAATA
This sequence comes from Mustela erminea, assembly GCF_009829155.1. Classification (NCBI taxonomy): domain Eukaryota; kingdom Metazoa; phylum Chordata; class Mammalia; order Carnivora; family Mustelidae; genus Mustela; species Mustela erminea. The sequence continues at coordinate 12,839,554 of NC_045624.1, read as the reverse complement.
TTTACTCCGCACCTCTCATTCAGCACTGAGCTAGGTACAAGAAACGTAGTTGTGAACGAAGGAATCATGTATTTATATATTAACGATGGTTAAAAAAATCTCCTGTGGGGAAACTCAGATAATTCCCTTGCCTTTCTTCTTCTTTAAATCTTGCTCCCTCATTTTTCTAAACCAAACATGCATTACTTGATTAGAGAAAGCCAATCAAAGAGATAATATTCATGGTTCATTTCTTAACAATCATAGGCAATGGCAAATGCTCCTTTGAAAGCAGTAATGATTTTAAATGGACTTGCATTTTATCAGTCATGATTATATAGAGAGGTGTCCTGATAAATAAAGGTCCAGGTTGTGCCGAACATAGAATTTAGTCTGGCCACTGCTATTGCTTGGGTGTGCCTGCGTCGATGCCTGGCAGTAACTTAGGACCTGGGCATCAGATGTCCCCAGGAATGGGTCCTCCAGACCTGGGCTTGACAGACTTGGCTTGCAGACCAAATCCCATTTTTGTAAATGAAATTTTGTTGGAGCAGGGCTATGCCCATTCATTTGCATATCGTCTGTGGCTGTTTTCTCCCTACGAGGGCAGTGTTGAATAGTTGTGACAGACACCATTTGGTCCACAGAGCCTGAAACTGTTCTTTCATGGAAAATGTTTGTCCATCCCTCCTCTAGACCAGTATCGTCCACTAGCACTTTTTGCAGTGACCGGAATGCTCAGTATCTGTGATATCCTGTACCACAGTCACTCACTAGCCACGTGTGTCTACCAAGCCCTTGGAATGTGGCTCGTGTGACTGAGGATCTGACATTTTAATGGATTTTACATTTGAATTTAAATACCCACCTATACCTAGTGACTGCTTAATTGAACAATGCAATTCTACACCAAACAGTGAAATTAGTTTCCTGGATATTTTCTCTGCTGTTGTTTGCTGAGTCCTCTCCACACTATCTTGACTAAAACACTTTTTTTTTTTTTTTAATGTTCTAACTATTCCTACATTGGGTAGGAGGTGGCCTCTTTTTATGAAGCATAGAGTTCATGAAGTTTTCCACCCAGAAATATCCCATCATAGGAAAGACAGATTTCCCAGTGGAAAGTGTTGATCAAAGAGAAAGGAAAAAGCTCAAATTTACTCCCACCCCATTTTTTAAAAAATTTTAAATTTTAAATTTTTTATAAACATATGTTTTTATCCCCAGGGGTACTCCCACCCCATTTTTTAACTACTTAAAAAAATAAACTTATTAAGAGCAGTTTTGGTTCATGGCAAAATTGAACAGAAAGCATGTAGAGAGTTCCTACATGCTTCCTGCACTCCGCCCCGGCACCCTCCAGATGTTCTGTACCAGGTGCTACGCTGGTCCAATGTTGACACATCGTCATCTCCTGGAGTCTGTGCTTCAGAGGGGAGTTCCCTCTTGGTGGTGTACATTCTATGGGTTTTGACGTATGTACGATGTACATGTTCAACTCCTTCTGGGGGGATTGGAGAAGGACAAGGTGTGTGACCCAACCCCTAGCCTTCAAGTTTCAGATGAAGCTCCTGGAGACTTGCAAGATCCTAAATGAAGGCACCGCTTTAGGGATGGATCAGGGAAGGCAGGTGAGGATGACAGAGAAGGTGCAAAAAGCAAGAAGAGGAGAAGAGAGAAAACTTTCACTGGCTTCGTGATTTTGATACCTTGTCCTTCCCTGCCATGCGCTGGAGGTGGGCAGGTGGACATGGTGGTTGGGGCTTTAGGCATCATCCGTCCATCGTGTATACTCATGATCTTAAAGGATGGGATCCCAGTTTCTGCTGATTTCTGATGATTCCCAGGAACAGCAGGCGCCAGGAGCAAGGCTGGCAATGCCAGCAGCTAGCCTAGTTGTCCACAGAAGACACACGTTCCCAGGGAAGCTGACTGTTCCAGTCGCAACTCTTGGAGCCCTCATTTCCAGACCCATTATATGCTCAGTGCAGCCACGAGGTCTGTGAACGTTGGTCTCTGAACTTGGCCTCTTCCGGTTAGTCTGTATAGCCCAGGGCTGAGTTAGAATTTGTTGTTTGCTGTGACACATTAATGTAGCTTCAGGATGAAATCACCGTTTTAGGCAACATGCTTTGGTATTTTGTCTTCTGAAGAAAGCTATGCTTATTTTATTCGAAGTCACGATTTTGGTGATGATCTAATACCCTGTGCCTCCAACTGCTCCTCCCATTCTGATATCTAATTAGTAATGCAGCCTAGTGGGAGGGCATTTTAAGAATCTTAGTGCCTTTCAGGGAATGATCTGAAATTATATTTTATCAACACAAGAGATCTTGGGGTTGATTGCTTGCTGTCTTCAATGCATTTGCGGTTGAAATGAGGACTAGAGAAAACAGGACAGGCACAGGCTATATAAGACATGGTCTGTAAGGTTGGGACAAGCTCACCTGTAGTATACCTCATGGGGTTTTATATGAAGCTTACAGACCTTCAATTATAGACGTAACTGGAACAGAATGTTGGTAGCTCATTAAAAAGCAAAGTTGTGTTTTTCGGGGCATCTTCTATGAAAGTTCTGGTTGAAAACAACTTCTGAACAAGCAGCATAGCCTCAGAAAGTAGAGTGCATGTAATTCAGCCTAATTGCTAATTACATGTTAAGAACTCTTTAGAGAGAAACCCCATCAAACCATCCTTGCCTGGTGGCCTCATGGCTCCCAGGCCACAGGCCTTGAGTGTTTTGCCAGCTTGTCCCATGGGAGGCCGACTCCCTCAAGGATGACTAGGAGGCATAGGCACTGCTACTGTAGAGGTGGAGGGATATGTTGGCTTGGGATTCTGTCCAAACTTCACACGGGTGGTATCTTCTCTTGAATACCTTTTTTGATAGGAGGAGTCCCAGAAGGGAACATGACATCCAGCCTCTCCTGAGGGAAAAGAAACAAATGGGATTTTCCCCCTTCTCCCAGGGGAGGCTAGGGGCCGAGGGAGAGGGAGTGCCAAGCATACATGGCGGACGAGCTCTGGCCTAGGAGATGACGCACCCAGGCCACTGAAAGCATCAGTGGTCTCCCAAAGTCTTGGGGTCTAAACCAGGAAAAAAAGGAGAGCTGTTTCTGCCTCCTGAGAGCCCTCACATCTTGGCTTATAAACTGCTCTGTTTTCATCCTTCCCTGTATCCTGCTGCAACACCTGGGGTAAAGATTTTCTTCTATTCTGGAGAAGAGATTGAAGCTGTTGGTGTGACTCTTCTCTGCCATGGGCCAAGGAGCCTGGCCACTGTGATTTGCCATCACCAGGTTAAACATTCCAGCCTAAATAATGAGCCCTAAGCTCATCGACCTGCAGAGGTCTTCAGAGACTGGGGAGTTTGTATACTTGGCTCAAGGTGACTCAGGAAATTAGCGGTTAGATGCAGGCCTCATGAATCTCAGATCATTTTGACATGCTATATCTCCTCCCTAATTAGTCCTCTTTATATATTAATATATCCCCCATCCCAGTCTGTGATGTCTTTAGGTTTATTGCCTTTATGCCATTAGAGTCAACCCTTGCATCTTAGAACAGGAGGGCTGGACCCTTGAGACATTGACACTGGATATTTCGAAACTCCCTGAGGTGGGTGCACTTCCTACTGCTGTCCTCCAACCAGTCTGACCTGCAGTTTCTAGCAAGGGAGTGCCTGGAGTTTGGTTAAAGTCCGTTGTGTTAGAATGAGTGAAGTAACAGCACCCCTCACACATTGCCTCATTCCCCCATTGAGGGTTCAGATTTGTGGCAGTGTGTGGGCAGAATCTTGGTTGCTACCCATATAGAGCAAGAAGAGGGAAGTTGGGGCTGTGGCTAGCATAAGGCACCGCATAAGGCACCATGTTGTCCTCAATGCCAGTTCCCTCCCGTGACTGGCTAGCAGATTCTACAAGCCAGCGTCCAGCCTGTTGAATGACTGTATCAAATCATCATGCTTTTGTCCTGTACTTATCGGGTCAGCAGAGCTGCCTTTTTTTCTTGTCCCAGGGGAAAAGCTTTTCTGTCATTGCAACGTATTCAGGTAAAGTCATTTGTTCTTGGTGTTTTTGTTCAAAGGAATTGAAAAACGTGTTGTACCAAACTGCTAGCACATCGACCATTCTACAGAACATTTTATAATAGCCATCGAAGATGTGTTAAGGGGAAAAAAATCAACCCGTGGCCCAGAAATACCTGCCTAGCATCCCTTTACCCAAGTCATACTGTCTGTTCTTCCTCATTAATTAAGCAAATATCAAGTCACCTGCTAGCATCAGGGAGCTGATAAAGGAGCAGAAGATAAAATAAGAGTTGCAGTACTAGCTCGCAGGGAACTAAAAACAATCTGGTTAAGGAGATCAAATGCACACAAAGAGGGCAATTCTTCAAAGACTATTCTAATGACAGGTTACTGTTCTGGAGTACACAGAATCCGTGGTCGCTGTACCATTGATTACTGAACTTGCTCATCAAGACCTGCAGCCAGGAGATCCACTCGGACCAACACAGCACAGCAAAGTGGCGGGATAGATTGAACGTGCCAAGAAGACCACACTAAGCCCGAGGAATTTACACATTATCCTTTATGGGGTTTATAGAATTTCACTGAAGGGCTTTTAGTTGGAGAGTACTGTGATTAGATTTCCTGTTTAGGAAGATCATGGCTACTGAGTGGAGATTGATATGGGGGGGTGGGGACACGGATGGTATTAACAGAGACGGTAGTAAAGATAAGTGTGAATTGTAGATAAGAAGAAACTGATGGATTTGAGAGAAACACTGCAGTTAGAAGCCACTGGAGGATTTTAAGAAGAATGATATGATATGACCTGATTATGTATTAGCAAGATCACACTCACTCCTGGGTTGAATATATCCCAAAGGCAGGAAGAAGATGGTGGCAGAGGGACCAGCCATTGCAATAATCTAGGTAAGAGATGATCAGCTTTGACCAGGAAGGTAGCAATGGGAGTTGTAAGAGGCAGTCACACTCTGTCCTGATTTTGAAGGCTGAGCCAACAGGATTCTTGATAGACTAGATGTGAGGTGTGAGAAAGAAAAATCGAGGATGGCTCCAAGACTTTTCGGCCTGAGCAACTGAGAGGTTGAACTGCCATCAGCTGAGATGGAACAGGCAGAAGGAGTTAGATTTATGGAAGGGTTGGATGTGTTAATATGTCCAACTGGAGATAATACGTAAACACATGGATTGCAGATCTTGAGTTCATTGTGAAGTAGGGACTGGAGACATAAATTTGGGAGCCTCTGGCATGCAGATGATGTTTAAAGCTGTAGGCTTGGTGATGTCACCAAGGAAGTAAAATGGAAGTAGGAGAGAGAAGAGTTGGGACAGGCTGCTGGGGCACTCTCATGGTAAGAGCTCAAGTGGATGAGGGAGAAGCAGCAAAGTAGATGGAGAAGCTGCATCCAGTGACTTAGTAGGAAATGGACAGTGTGGTGCTTGGACGCCATGGGAATTACCCAAGGGGAGGAAAGGGTGAATGTCCCATACTGTTGGTGAGTCAGGTAGAAAGAGGATTGATGTGTTTCCAGTGGATTTAGTAGCATGGAGGGCAGTGATGAGCTTGATAAGAACAGTTTTGGAGAAGTGGAGGGAACAAAAGTCTGTTTGGACAGGTATCAAGAGAGAACAGGAAGTGAGAAATTCAATATGATGACTACAGATATGTCTTGAAGAGTTTTTACTATAGAGGGAGGGAGAGACATGGGGAGGGTGACTTGGACACAGAAGGTCAAGGAAATCACTAGTGACTTTGATGAAAACAGTTTGAATGGGTGATGCTGTGGGGAAAGAGGACCTTGAGTGTCTGTTTGCTTAGTCTTGAAAAAGGATGAGTGCTTCAGATCAGCTGGGCCATGGCCTCACCAACCAGTGGCAGACCTTGCAATTTTCTTGGTGTTTTCCCTGTTTGGCATTCTCTCTGTGCCTGTTCTTCACTGGTCTGACCCATTTGTTGTCTTTTTGGGGGCCTCCTATTGCTCTCTCTGGAGCATTCCCCAGAGGTTGTATCCTCTGAATGGGCTTCTTCCCTTGTTCTCAGAATACAGACCCGCCCACCTCAAGGAAGGGGTTGACCTCCTGGCTATGACTCTCCATGGGCATAGCCCCAACTGTCACATGTGTCATTCCAAGTCAGTCTGACCAGACTTCGTTTGCTTGCTGCCCAAGATTCAAAACTCTCTCCCAAGCCTTTATGCCCATTTTTGTTCTCAAATACAGAATCCAGGAGTCCATTATCCCCGTTCACATTCCATACATTTTTAAACTCCCATTCTTTTCAGTGCCCCAATACTACCTTATATTGTAAAAAATTAGACTAACCATGAACAAAAAGAAAGTCCCCTGTAGGCCCACAAGCCCCACCCAGCAGCTATGACCATCCTATGGTCCACATGTACGCTGATACACGCATGCACACACAATTCTGCTGTTGCGTTCTGATCCTTCAAACTAGCGATCATGTGGACCCCATGACCTTGGGAACTGTTACCCTTCCTGCCCTGTGCTTTTATTCTCCTCCTCCTCTGTGCACAAGTTCTCTTCCCCTTTCTAAAGCTCTTTCAACTCCTCTCAGGGAGGTATCATCAATTAAGAGAGACACATGAATATCACATGAGTGCCCATGAAGGTTTTCAAGCATCTCTTGTGGACATTCCTTTCAAATGATAGAAGACAAGGGTATGTGCCTGGGGTGGGGGGGGTGTGATGGATGAGTTTGCCCAGAGAAATGGAGGCATGAAATGCATATCCATTTGTTTCCTGCCTGCAATTCTGTCCTTCCCCAGAGAAAGGTACCTATTGCCCATCTCCCCTGAAATATGCAAGCTGTGTCTGGTTTCTCTAGAGCTCCTGCACCTGTAGTGAGTGTAACAAATTAAATTGCATACTAAATAACCCCGTGCATTCATCATTTTGAGAACTGGTGTATCCTGGTGCTGTGCTCTTCTCCTCCTGGTCCCCTGGCTGGCTGATGTGGGTGTAGTGGATATGATTGCAGGGGTCTCCTTGAGGAGCCCCAAGGAGCACAGGCTGAACAACCATTCCACCCATTTTGTTTTGAATCCACCATTTCAATGAAATTTCCAAGTTTCTTTGCCATCGTATTTTCTCGACTCTGCCCCTCCACTGTTCCTGGAGGGTCAGCACTCCCAAGGGTGGCCCAGAATTATCATGTACTTACTCTAGGTCTCAGTGGCATCTTAGTCGAATACTCAACTCTAAAATTATGTGGTGTTGAAAACCTCCTTGGACATGAACTTTCTTATGGCTCAGTTGCATACTAGTTGGCAGGATTTAGCCGATGAAACCAAATGTACCCACACGATCATTAGCAAGTGTGGGAATTGTTGTTAGGAACTGAATATTTATTGTACACCCACAAATTTTTAGGTGCTATGCAGAATATGATTGCCAGAGGATTGCTTTTGTCTAAGATGCCAAAGGAAGTTAATTAGCATTTGAGAGAAATGCCCACATTGCTGCTGGGGCTCCTGACCACGTCAGGCCGGAGACAGACTGATGCTGGGCCCAGGCCTCGTCCGCTGTGCAGGGTGGAGGGTGGACATTCTCCTGGGGTCCCAGGAGAGAGGAGTTCTGGAGGGGAGGGGTCAAGCCCAGAGGGAGGAGGCTACAATAGGTAAGGCTTCCTTACCCGTCTCCAGAACTGTCCATTTTTGTTCAATTTACCTCTACACAACCCTGGGACAGAAACTAGTCCAGATTTCTGGAATTTTCCTGGGAATTGGGTGTCGCTTCCTCAAAACAGGCTGGACACGCAACACAAGATTGTAATCAGACCCATATATCTTTGAGTCCTGCGTAGCAGCTCAGTGGTTGGTGACCTTGGATAAGTTACATAATGTCTCTGAGCCTCTCTTTCCTCGCCTGAAAAGTTGGTGAAACAATGCCTCTCACAGGCTTATTATCCAGCTTGGAAATGAAGTATGTTAAGAGGCTCGTAGAAGGTGTTTCCCACGTGCTGGCTATTGACGTGGTTGTGGCCATTGCTGTGTCGGTTCTAGATCGTACATTTTCAGTCACGTGTCCCCAGGAGCTGAACAAGACCAGGGTGTGAGAGCCTGCTGCCCCTGGTGGCGTCCTGAAGAAGATGCACGACCTAATCCCCAGGAAATGGGGAAAAGCTTTGTCTGTATCTGAGCAGGTGGATGTCTATTGAAGGGAGTGGAGAAGAAAGCAGAGGAAGAGAGGGAGCAGTGTTTTGAAATTTCTCCTGGGAAGAAAAATCGTGAGTTCCGTCTGTGGCTGCCCTTCCCGCCAACAGCCCCCCACAGAGGTCACCATCGAGTGCACCCTCCTCTCCCTGAATCAGTCGTGAGAAGCCCCGGGAGAGGCATTTCGTTGGCATTCTGAGCCACGTGTGTGCCACGTCCTATAGAAGGAGAGCACTTGTTCCAGGTAATTAAAAGTGTCAGCTCCTTATCCAGGAGAGGGTTCTATTAAATTATGTACAGTAAATATTTTTGCAAGTTGGAACTCTGAAGAAGACTTATTGATCTGTGGCAAGCTGCCAGGCAGCTGGTAAAGATTTGGAAAATTATTCTCAATCCAGGGCGGGTCCTAGGAGGGGTGCGAACACAAACAGTCTGGAGGCTCTTTTGTTTCTCCTTTATCTTTACCTCCCACAAGGAGCCTGCAGATTCTCCCGGGGCAGCTGAATCAATAGCAGACAATGACATGAACTCCTTGGTTAGTGCAGCCTTGGTGATTCTGATCCGAGCTATATCAGCGCGGCTGCCCAGGGGAGCTGGCGCGGAGTGGGGAGGGAAATTGATGTCGGGAGACCGTGCGTCTGATCCGGCTGGAGGGGCCGGGCAGCCTCGTTGGGAGGTGGGCAGAGGGAACGGTGCTACCTGGATGCTCAGCTCAGGCCTGTTCTCCAGGAGCTCCTGAGAGGGCCCGGGGTTCTTGCTTGCCCCCGCTAAACCCCACCCGCCAGAGTCCCTAACTGCCCTTCATCATCTCTCCTGCCTCAGCACCAGGCCCTGAGGATGCTGGAAATGGTGTTGGGTCTTGAGAACACATGTGGGAGGTGTGGGGGCAGGTGTGACCAGGATGCTTTCGCTCATGGTGTTGGTTCTGTTCAGGTGGACAGGCACCCGCCCCCTCCCGCCCTGCGTGGAGGGGCCAAGCGTGACAGCTGAGGAGGCCTCCCCAGATGCCAGGCACTCCTAGAACTCTGATAGCTAAGGTTTCCTGTTGCTGGGTCTCTCTCTTCCTCACAGCACTAAAAAGCCCAGAGAAATTTCTGCAGATAAACCAGTGAGGAGAACGCGCGTTATACATTCTTGTCAACATAATCACTCCACGAAGAGGGAAGGGAAGAAAAAAGCAGAACGAAAAACAAGGGGCTCGAACCCCTAGACACTGCAAAACATTCAGACGTTTGGGATTAAAATAAAATTTGAAAGGAAACCTTCCAGGAAGGAGAAGAACAAATGGAATCTGAGGCAGCTCAGGTGCTCAAGGAGCACGGAAAGGACTCTCCAGGATGGCAGACAAGCCTGAAGTGGCTTAGGTGGCCCCACCTATCACTGGCAGGGGTGCCAGGATGGGTTTCGGCCCCGGACCTGGAAATTAACCCACTACCCTATAAAGGTGGCAAAGACACTTCCTTAGAATGCTTTCTAGCACAGAGTAGGTGCTCAGTAAATGTTCACTGAATGACTGAATGATGCCTTCTATCTTGGTCCTGATTGAGCTTTCCAGAGAAGGTTCCGAGGGCTAGAGCCCAGAGAAGGGTGTGGAAAGGCCTGTCTCAGGCTTGGGGCTTTTGGAAAATCCTGTTGAGCCCACATGCTTGAGGAATGCAGCAGAGACTGCTTCAGGGTCTGGAGTCCAAGTGCCTCCTGTCATTTGGAAGCTCCTAGCAGCTGGGCTTTAGGGCAGAAGGAGCAAGTGAAACAAAGGGGCAGGTGGCTAAAGATGAGATGTCGGAGGCAGGTCTGCAGGGGACATCTCTGATGACTGCCACTGACCGCCCTCCTCTCCCCTGCCTCCTCCCATCTGACGCCCTGTGCTGGGAGCTCACGACCTCGGGCCTTGCTGTCCCCTCCACACTCCTCTCCCCAGTGGCTTGGCGTACTGGCAGGGGCCTGGCACAGTCTGAGGCGGATTCTTGGACTCCCTTCACTCTCTCCGTGCTGCCTGGCATCTTGCAGATTTGTGACTCATTTGCACCTTCAGTGGTTCTGGAAGAACAGGAGAAAGAACCCACAAACAGTTTTGCTGCTCTTTAGTAACTTCTGTCGGGTGAGAGAAGCCCATGAACACCATCGTAACATGGTGTGCAGTTTGGGATTGCTATTTTTTTTCCCCTTTAAACTTCTCATTTCCTTGCCTCTTCTCCATGAGCAGGACGGCAGGGGAACTTAGCTGCATCCAGGTGGGTAAGAGCCAGCACGCACAGTGGCCGCACTTCGGGGGCGCTATCTGAGGACCCTGTTAGAGAGAGGGCTGACAGGAGGTGCACATGCACGCGTGTGTCTTGGTGGTTCCGAGGCCGCGTGCTTTCTTCTGGAGTCAGGGGACACGCGCTCGTTTTCCTCCCGGCATCTCTGGGAGGAGCAAGCCCCGCTCTGTGCTCGAAGTTTAGTTCTCTGTAGGGAGCCATTACTTCGCTGTTTAAAGAAGCCTTTATGCTTTGCAGCTTTAGATCATTTCACATGATGAAACACCATCTCACTACTGACAATTGTAATTTAAAATGTTTGACGGTCTTTTCAGCTGAAAAAGAGTAATCATCACTTGCCACAGGCAGACTTGGAGAGTGGCTGTTACTGCGCCACCTGGAGGAATCTAGTTCCTCGGTGGGGTCTGTGCTGTGCCATTTTCTCTGACCCCATCCTCACTGTCTAGCCATCCACTTCCACTGTTCTCTACCCACACCCCCCATTACCACTTTCACTACCATCCTCTGCTGTCGTCCTCACCGTCCCCGCCGTCATCCTCACTGTCCCCGCCGTCATCCTCACCATGCCTGTCATCATCCTCAACATCCTCACTGTCATCCCCAACATCCCCGCCATCATCCTCAACATCCCTGCTGTCATTCTCACCATGCCCACCATCATCTTTATCAACCCTGCCATCTTCCTCACCATGTCCGCCATCATCCTCACCGTGTCTGCCATCATCCTTGCCATCCCCGCCATCATCCCCAACATCCCTACCATCATCCTCACCATGCCCGCCATCATCCTCAATATCCCCGCCGTCATCCCCAACACCCCGCCATCATCCTCACCATGTCCGCCATCATCCTCACCATGTCCGCCATCATCCTCGCCATCCCCGCTGTCATCCTCAACATCCCCACCATCATCCTCACCATGCCTGCCATCATCCTCAGTATCCTCGACATCATCCCCAACATCCCCCGCCATCATCTTCCACATCCCCACCGTCATTCTCACCATGCCCACCATCATCTTTATCAACCCTGCCATCATCCTCGCCATGTCCGCCATCATCCTCTCCATCCCTGCCATCATCCTCACTATGTCTGCCATCATCCTCACCATGTCCGCCATCATCCTCTCCATACCCGCCGTCATCCCCAACACCCCCGCCATCATCCTCACTATGTCCGCCATCATCCTCACCATGCCCGCCATCATCTTCACCATGCCCGCCATCATCCTCAGTATCCTCACCGTCATCCCCAACATCCCCGCCATCATCTTCCACATCCCTACCGTCATTCTCACCATGCGCACCATCATCTTTATCAACCCTGCCATCATCCTCACCATCCCCACCTCCATGGCCATCCCCTGCACTCACTACCACCCACACACACCTTGTACTTTACTCCTAAACCTCTACCTCCTGGTTGCCTCCTTTTCCTCATCTGTTAAAAACTGGGAGTCTGGATCCTGGCCTGCTGGCTCTGCTGGAGGGGACCAGGCAGTGGGAAGCGTTAGCGTTGGAGAGACTGGCCTGGAGGAGAATGTTTGTTGAATGACAGAATGCCAGGCCCACCATTGTCCAGTCTATGGCCTTGATTACTTAATTAACTGTTGGGAGTCTCTATTGTCTTCCCTGAAGAATGAGATTAGTGATACCTACCTGTTAGGGTTGTTGTGAGTTTTAGAGCCAATGTTGTAAAGTTCCTAATATAAGGATTGGCTCAGTGAATTTCAATTTTTTTTTGAAGACTTTATTTATTTATTTGACAGAGACCACAAGCAGGCAGAGAAGCAGGCAGAGAGAGAGGAAGGGAAGCAGACTCCCCGCCGAGCAGAGAGCCCGATGCAGGGCTCGATCCCAGGACCCCGAGATCATGACCCGAGCCAAAGGCAGAGGCTTTAACCCACTGAGCCACCCAGGCACCCCAGTGAATTTCAATTTTATTATGAGAGCAATATCCATCAAACACGGTATATTTAAAAGTAATGTAAATTGCATAGATGTATGGTTTTCATGCTCATGCTCTTGTTCAGTGAACTCCATGTTCTAAAACTCTTATTACCGTTGTTCCTACCAGCACTGTCTGTCCCACTGCCTCACCATCCCCACTACCACTAAAAGTCAGCCACAAACTCTTACTGGACTTATTTGCCAGGCACTATTATAAGGGCCTTTCATGTGTGTACTCATCTAATTCTCACAAAAACTCTATGGTATATTTAATTATCATTAGCTTCATTTTCAGTATTATTACCTTCATGGTAGATGACAAATCTGTCTTAGAGATATTCGGTAATTTGCCCAAGGTCATAGAGTTAATAAGCAATGGAGCCTCTCTTCTGTCTATGTTTTGGCTACATCTTTCAGATTATTTATGTATGTGCTTATGTACCTCTCTGTGTGTCTGTGGATATATGTTTCTATATAGGTCAGTGTGTTCTTTGTCATTTTGACAAGGAACAGGCCATAGTGGCCTTATTAAAGACTTTAAGTCCATTGAAAATAACGGAAGTAGAATATATTCAAGAAACATCTAGCAGATACCACAAGATGGCTTGGTCCTTTTTAAACCAAGGTTATTTTTGAAATTCTGTGATGGAAGTGAGTTAGAGTAATGAAGGGGAACGGAAGTCAAGTTTTGGTCACGATGCAGTGAAAACCTTCACTTAATAACCTTATTTTGTTTAAGACTGATTACAATCAGTGGAGAAATGCTATAAATTAGCCAATTATGTAATTGAGCTGTTTCTCAACCGTTCCTTTTACTCCCAACTTTCTTTTCTCCCCTGGAAATCAAAGAAGCATATAAAAGTAATTTTTGGTGTTCAAGTTGGAGGGCACTCTTATTGTGGCCAGAAACATCTCATTAAGACAGTTAATAATGAAAACACCTGGAACCCTAGAGTGCCTGTCCTCTATTTGACTTTGGACAGCAGTTGAAGGAAGGCAGGGCTAATGTCTGTTTTCTTATGTTGTTTAGAACAAAAGAAGGGGAAATGTCTTTTTTCAGTGATTCCAGGAGCCAGTGTCACATTGTCTGTGAGGTCTGGACTGCTTAGGTTTGTGACATTCGAGATGCAGGAGAGGAATGACCAAACTCTACAAGCTTCTAGCCATGTGGCCATGGTCTACGACATGTACAGAGGCTGGCAGCCTCCAACTCCAGGCGCTGCCCCTCTCATAGCTATAGGATCCAGTCCTGGCCAGCCAGTGGTGACAGCACTGCATAAAAAGTCACATTCTTTTATATTTTAGAAACAGGTCCTTGGATTTCATATTTTCAAAAATGGGTCCTTGGAAGCATGGTGCCTTTGGGTGCGGTCCTCGTCCATCACGGATAATTATGAGTGGGCTCCTTATCTCAATTGTAGGAATTTGGAGCTATCAAAATGTAATTCAGAAAAATATAGGGACTTCCGTGGCAGGTGCCAGGGAGAGAAGATGGGTGTGTTTGTGTGTGTGTGTAGCGGTGGGGAGGGAGGATTGTGGCTTTAACCTAGACCTGCATTGTAAATCTCCGAGTGGGCCAGTTTCTTCATACTCAGGTTAAGGAAATCTCTAGCAACCCCAGTGGGGCCTCCTTCCTTTTCTTCAGTTCTCTTCCCACTGGGGAGTGGGGCGGCCTGGGAGGAGTCATTTCAGCAGTGGGCAACCTCGCACAGCTAGAGTGGGGAAGCCGCAGTCTCTGGACTCCGTAGCCCCAAAGGGAAATAGACAATGTGCTGTAGCCGCCAGAGTGTCTCGAGGCAGTGGTGTGTCCCGGGCTGTGCATTGGGCGGGGGGTGGGGTGTGTGTGTGTGTGTGTGTGTGTGTATGTGGGGTGGGGTGTGTGTGTGTATGTGGGGTGGGGTGCAGATATTAAAGGCTCAGGAAACTAGCGGCTAGAAGAAGTACGGATTTCAGAAGTCAGGCCAGGTTGGGAGGTCAGAAACCAAGACTATTCTTCAACGGGAGATCTAGCAGAAGGGTTAAAATTAGCAGATGAGGTTTTAAAAATAAGTTCGTAAGTTGAAGTACAAATATAAAATCAGATAGAAAGGCAAGGGCATTCATGTGCTTCATGAAAGGAAATTTGAACATGAAAGCAAATTCTCTCCCCATCTCCCCACATTTCACCCTGTGGGGCAGAAACTAGTGCTCGAGGCTGTAAGCGTGGGGGCTAGTGATGGAGAGCACTGCCTGAAGGGGGCAGGAGGCACAGGGACAGGAGCAGGCGGAACCTGGTACAGCCAGATCACCCTGAGTGGGTGGACTGAGTCGTAGAAACTGTAGAACATTCACTGTAACCTGGCTTGCGGTCCGAGAGCTGGGCATTCGACTGCATGATTGGATTTAGGGCCAGTTGGAAAGGGTCATTTTGCCTGAGTCTTGGAATAAGACCAGGATCAAATTAACATGGGGTGATGGGTAGGCATGATTTGATTAAAGCAGTACCATGGTGGACAGAATAACAGCCCCCAAGATGTCTGTCGCTTCCTGTCTGGAGCTTGTAGTAGATTACCTTCCATGGCAAACGTGACCTTGCAGATGAGATCAAGGTAAGGCTCTTGAGTTGGTAGGTTAAAGCTGATTATCTGAGTGGGCTTTTTACAAATATGAGGGTGCTTATATAGGGGAAACAGGAGGCTTAGAGTCAGAGGGAGTTTTGAAGATGCTGCCCTGTTGGTTTTGAAGTGGGAGGAAGAGGCTGAGGGCCAAGAAACACAGGCAGCTTCTAGAGCTGGAAAAGGCAAGGAAACACATTTTCTCCTAGAACTTCCAGAAGGAGCACAGCTCTCTGGATACTTTAATTTCAGCCCAGTGAGATCCATTTTGGACCTCTGACCTATACAACTATATGATCATAAATTCGTGTTGTTTTAAGCCACAAAATCTACAGTGATTTATTACAGCAGTAATAAAAACTAGTACAGATATGAATTTCTTCTGAGATATTTCTTAAAAGTTTGCTCTAGAACTTTCCTCTAAAATTCCTGATGTTGTAATTTGGTGTGTATAGCTGTACTGATAACAAATAAGAATTTGTGTTTTTGAAAGGTGTAAAATGATGCTTTTTTCCAGTCTTAGTTAAAAGTCACTGAAAGATGATGTGTACTTCTCAGAGGACCCGGATTGTGGCCAGACCACCACCTGTTGGCCATCCGGTTTTCATTCACTTTAAACAACGAGAACACAAAACAGGGAACATTGCAACGGAAAAACACTCAAGTTATCAAGTAAAATCAAGTATCCTCACTTGATGTGAAACTGTGCCTAATAGATTGGTGGGTCGTTGATGGGTCTTATAAATAATTCTATGAGCCTGGTGCACTTGTGGAGAATAGTTTCCTTCCTAGGTGTGTACGGAACACCATATGCTATTTTTTTTTTTCCCGGCAAGATTATTTGATTCTCCTTATTTTTCCATATTATACAAATTATGTATCTGTATGTTCTCAAATATCTGGCTAATAATGAAAGTCACCAATCCTTTCCTCCAAATCCGAAACAAAGACAAGCTCTAAAAAATCACTTGCAGCCAAAACTACCGAGTGAGATCAAGGCACGGAAACATACACACACCTTCAAACACACACACGTCAACATCAAGGAGAAGGACATGAATCCTCTACCGTCTTTCTCCATCCAGAGCTGGGACTGACCCTGTTTGGAGTTCTCTGTGCACAAGCTAGAGAGGCGGATGCAAACCGCTTGCTGGTGGTGGTTGCTATGGAAACTGGCAGAGACAAAAGGCCACAAAAATGAAGGAGTAAGATGACATGGAAGGATTAAAAAAAAACAAAACAGGAGGGGGTGTTCTTTCTTCCTCTCTCCCCATTTTGCTATAGTAACTTATTCAGCGCTGTGGCAAAGAGAAGCCAGAGGTTCGGGGAGGGAAACATGAAGGAAAACAGGCAAGATTTTCCTTCTGTCTTGTCACTTGAGCTGCGTAATCCAATTAAGGTTTCTCTCTAATTGCTCCTCACTATTGCTTTCGTGTAAAGAGAAAGAACCTACCCACACGTCTGAAGGTAGCGGGGAAATCTCTCATTTCTCTGTAAGGAAGGACATGTGACTCTTTCAGCTTACTCTGGGGAAGAGCTTTCTAACCAGTGGACCTTCGGCTTGGGCTGTTTGTATCTCCAGAGGTCAAGGAGTGGCTTCACGCTCAGGGTGAGGTGGGCAGGGTGGCCACCAAGGTCCCTGCAAATGCTCCTGTCGAGGGACTTGTGATTAATCATCTCAGTCACACGACTTAGGAGTAAGAGGGCTGAGTTTCAGATGTGTCGCTTGCTCTCCTTTTATGCATGGAGAAAAAAAAAAAAATACAGAGGCACCTGGGTGGCTCAGTAGGTTAAAGCCTCTGCCTTCAGCTCGGGTCATGATCCCGGGGTCCTGGGATCAAGCCCCGCATTGGGCTTTTCACTCCGGGGGGAGCCTGCTTCCTCCTCTCTCTCTGCCTACATCTCTGCCTACTTGTGATCTCTCTCTCTCTCTGTCAAATAAATAAATAAATAAAATCTTCAAAGAAAAAAAAAACATATGATGACCAGGCTCCTGTCCTGAGAAGTCCCAGAAATCTTCCACTGCCTTTCTGCCTGTGCCATGTGCCCTTGATCTAGAAGTTTCCTGCACTTTGGGGTTCCAGGACTTTTTGCCACTTCAGAAATGAGACTTGACTTTTCCAGTGTCTTCTAGTAAAAAAATCTACGAATTACATAAAAAATACAATGTGGAAAACAGACAAGTGTCAAATAAAAGAGGAATGGTGGATCTTTGGGTCATTGGTTCCAACTGTCCTGCTGCTGGATGAGTGAATCATGAAGCCAGTGTGTCCTCCGAGGACTGCCTACACCAGGATTGGTGGCGTCCTTTATCAAAAACAGATACTCAAAACAGTTCTCTTCATGGAGCCCCTTTTCAGACCTTCTGAGTGAGGAGTCTTGTGGGGTAGGCCTGAGAAATCTGTTCATTCTACACATTTTATCCTTAAGATAAAACTCCACCTTTCAGCCCAAGACTTCCATTGAGGTGGAGATCCCAGGATGGCACTCATCTCACGACTTAGCCCCTGTGTGGATAAGGCCATCTCTTTTGAGGAGGTTGACGAGAATGTTCTTCTTTTGGATGGAGAGAAGAGCAGGTTCGGAATCCACTCTAGACAAAACTCTTCTCACGTACGATGACTCAGTCATTCCTGGTTTTTTCCAGGTGAGCTCCTCTAGTCAGTGAGGTGTGGAACTGACCGACCTCCGTGTTGTGTCAGTCTGCAGTTTCTCTCAGCTTGATTGACTCGTCTGCCCACCGTGGGAGGAGCTTGGTGCCACAGGGTTTTGTTAGCCACACTGTCTGTCCTGATGGAACGCCAGCTTCCTGTCACCGTTTGTTTTGTCAGGGCTGCTGTCTATCCTCTCCTCTTGAACACATCCTGTGCCACTGGGTTTCAAGCCTTAGTTGTGGGAGAATCGCCTGGAAGGCTTGATACAGCAGGGATCGCTGGGCCGACTCCCGGGTTTCTGCTTCAGCCGGTCTGGATGCGGCCTGAGAATGTGCCTCTCTAACGAGTTCCCAGCTGATGCCAGGGTCACCCTGTGAGAATCCTTCCGCACACCTCCACCACGTGGCTGGACCTGGTCGGGCCCCTAAGGGAGTCTATTTGCTCCTGTCGTGCCCACGCCTTGCACTGCGTCTCACAAGGCCACGGACAATAATGATGTGCTCTGCGGGATTGGACAGGAACGGAGCCACCTCGGTGCCTTCTGACGAGTCCTTGGATTCTGACTATGAATTTCCCAAGCCAGATGGCCCCCTGGAGAGGCCTGGCTGGCACTCCCCAAATCTGGCACTGGCCTGTTAGACTCCTTTGCAGCCTGAGAATCTAAAGCCAGATTGGTGCCCAGGCCGCTGACCCTCCCGCAGCTGCTCAGCTCAGAGTCAGGTTGCTAGAGGCTATGGCTGGGATAGGAAACTTCCTGAAGCTTCTGCTTCAGCTTGCTCTTCTGAGGCCACTGTGGGGCTGGCTGCCCATGTCCCCGGACTCCTGTCTGCATCAAGGATCTTAGCCTGCGATTCCCAAACCTCCTTTGGGAACAAAATAACTACTAATTCATACCACAGAGGACAAGGCGGTTTTGCATTGTAGGGTTGAAAATACAGAGTATACGGGCTCCTCACCACATGCTGATGTAGGAGTCTGTTCTCTGGTGTTAATGCACACCTGAGGGGCACCTGGGTGGCTCAGTGGGTTAAGCCGCTGCCTTCAGCTCAGGTCATGATCTCAGGGTCCTGGGATCGAGTCCCGCATCGGGCTCTCTGCTCAGTGGGGAGCCTGCTTCCCCTCTCTCTCTCTGCCTGCCTCTCTGCCTACCTGTGATCTTTCTCTGTCAAAAAAATAAATAAAATCTTAAAAAAAAAAATGCACACCTGACACGGCCTCATAATGACCGCACTGGCAGCAGCGGCAGCGGTAACAGCAGACACGCATTATCTCAGACTTTGGTCCTTTAAAGTTGTGGACGTTCTAGTCCGTCGATCAGGACACTGAGCAGTTCTGTGGCCGAGTAACTTGTCTGTGGGCACCGAACTGGAGGTGCTGGCCTCCGGGGTCTCTGCCTACGGGCCAGGAGCTCTGAACCCCTGGTCCTATGGCTTTTCACCCTCTCAACTTCAGAGGGATCCAACTTATATTGAATGGCAAGTTCTAGTATGTTTCCATGTGAGAAATTTTTTTACTTGGAAAAAATTTTTTAAAGATTTGTTTTTTTCTAGAGAGCGTGCACATGCAAGAGAGTGAGGAGTGGGAGTAGGGCAGGGGGAGGGGTGGAGAGGGAGAGAAGCAGACTCCCCACTCAGCATGGAGCCTGATGTGAGGCTTGATGCCATGATCGCCAAAATCAGGGTCAGACGCTTACCCGACTGAGCCACCCAGGCGCCCCTCACTTTGAAATTTTTTAGACATGATTTTAAGCCATGGATTTTTTTTTTTTTTTTAGTCAAATAATAGAAGGAAGGCCAAAGATGGACCTGAAAGGGCCAACACACCCCTCTCTTGGACTCCCTAGAGATCCACTGGTCAGTTTGAAAACCACCAGTTTGAAAACTCCCAGAACTTTGGGAGTCAGAGGACTGGGCTTTCACTCATGAGCTCTGCTAACTGGCCATGAAGCCTGGGGCAAGCCAGCGAACTCTCCAGGACTCAGTGGCCTTGACTATAAAGCTACAGAGATGGACAAGGGCCCTACCACATCTCTGACTACAACCCATTAGTTGATGAATGAACTTGAACTAATGGCTGACAAAATGTAGTAAGAAAATAGGCTTGACTTTTATGAAGAGATTAAAGCTAGTTGTAATTAGCACATTGCATACAAATGTGTTATGGAGGAGAGCTTGGAAGGGAATTATGTCCTAAAAGAAAGGTTACAAATGCACTTTCATTTATATTCATACTTTGCTTAGGACCCCATGCCCGCACCCCTACTCCCTACCCCTTTCCCATTTATATGTAGAAGATAGCTACATTTCAACCTAACCCTGGCCAAATTGGCACAAATCTATTTTCTTTTTAAGATTTATTTATTTGAGACAGAGAGAGCTGGCCCACAAGCAGGGATGGGGCAAAGTGAAAGAGAGAAGCAGGCTCCCTGCTGAGTAGGGAGTCTGTGGGGAGGGGGGGCGGTCAACTAATGGCGCTCCATCCCAGGACCCTGGGATCATGACCTGAGCCAAAGGCAGATGCTTAGCTGACTAAGCCACCCAGGAGCCCTGGCACAAATCTATTTCTATCTAATAGTACCTGAATTAATAACAGGTTACTCATGAAAGTCTCCCACATTTACAAATACATTTAGAGAGGGAGTTGATAAAGCATTTAAACCAAATGTCAGTGGTTTGGGATTGGCAGTAAAGGTTTTCTGGAGAGATTCTGGAAAAATAGGACGTCACCTTCCAACTTAATTTTGTGTTCTGTCTTTGCTATTGTAGGGCTTGGTCTTTTTTCTGGCCAAGCTACAGTAAAAGGTGATGCTCTTACATTACAGTGAATGATGGGGTTTTCTCAGGATAAGCTGTGGTGTGTGCAGTCGGGTCATGTTATCCTTTTTGTATTCAAGTATTAGGTGATTTTGTCATTATTCTCTTGAGGTTATGGTTTGGTGTATAAATAGCATTTCATAGAAAAAGCAAAAGGAGCTCTGACATGGCCAGGAAATGAATATTTATTTTAGAAAAAAAAAAAAAAGAGAGAAAAGAGGAAGAAACACATCAAAGAGATTGGTTTCAATAATTACTAAATCAAATTATAAATGGTTACATAAAACATCCTTACTGGTTGTTCGGTATTAACCACCCCTTTTAACATTAGGTGGGGATTTTTATTTTTATTTTTTTTTAAGGATTTTATTTATTTATTTCACAGACAGAGAACACAAGTAGGCAGAGAGAGAGGAAGAAGCAGGCTCCCTGCTGAGCAGAGAGCCTGATGGAGGGCTTGATCCCAGGACCCCGGGATCATGACCTGAGCCAAAGGCAGAGGCTTTAAACCACTGAGCCACCCAGGCGCCCCAAGATGGGGATTTTTAAACTTTATAAGAGAAACCTGTAACTTGGCATCCTGTGAGAAACGGCCTTTGTGCGGCACCTGGGTGGCTCAGTCTTTAAGTGTCTGCCTTCAGCTCAGGTCATGATCCCAGGGTCCTGGGATTGAGCCCCGCAGGCATCAGGCTCCCTGCTCGGTGGCGAGCTTGCTTCTGCCCCTCCCCCTGCTTGTGTTTACTTGCTCTCTCTTTCTCTCTCTGTGTACCTCTCTGTCAAATAAGTAAAATCCTTTAAAACAAAGAGAAGAAAAGAAACAGCCTTGTTTCCTGGCATGTGGTCCAGATCTTATCTCTGAACTTTTATTTATGTTAGTCAAAAGTAACTTTTTTGAGAGGGAGAGCATCCACAGGCAGGGGATGGGAGGGGCAGAGGGAGAGAGAGAGCACCTTCAGCAGGCTCCACGCTCAGTACAGAGCCTGGTGCAGGGTTCATCTCGTGACCCTGAGATCATGACCTGAGCTGAAACTAGGGATCGGATGCTTAACTGATTGAGCCACCCAGGGGCCCCCAAAATAATTCTTTACCAAAATAGATGGCATGGAAAACAGCACATCATGCCATAGAAAACCAGCGATGCACGAGAAAATACAGACCGGTGTGCAATTTGCTGTCCTTTTCAGTGGTTCTTGGGTGTTTTCCTTCAGCCCTGGTCATACCTCCCTTCTTCCTCTTTCCTCATTTTACATCTATAAATTGTATTTCAAATCTTCTGTTTGAGATCTATAAATTAAAATTCTACTTAAAACGTCACCTGAAAGATCAATCCCTCTTAGGACAGTATCCACCTCTGGGACTGACTCATGGCCAGCTTTGTGCACAGCTTCCAGGGAGGAATAACACATCATTATCTGTTTCTTCTCTCTCCTCCTTCCGGCCCAGCTAGAGGCTGTGGGTATCTCTGCATATGTATGTACGTGCGTGCACGCACACACAGAATTACGTTATTTTTCTATTAGGAAGTACATTTCTATTACAAAGTAAATTACCCAGAAAAGAGCCATGTCTCCTGCTGTGTACGGAATCTTCTAGACTGGGCCCTCCCCAAGTTGCTGGTGAAATGTATCGTAGTGAGGAGAGTCCTACACTGTGTGTACCTTCTAAAGGCAGGGCGTGAGATGAAAACTCTTCCCTCGGAAAGAAGGCCCTTCAGGCCGGGCTGCGCTGGAGAGCAGCGTGCAGTCTCTCAGGAAACCCCACAGAGCCTGATTTCCCTTCATCGAGGGAAGAGACCATCGTTTGTTAGCTGAATATCAGATGATACAGTTGGTTTTTGTTGAGGAGCCAAAAATATTTACCGGTAAGGACTGGCATCCTTCACCAGGCGGCAAGAGGCTTCTGTCCGAGAGCCATGGTGACGGGGTGCCTCCGGGGCCCGCAGGTTCCTGGCCCTCACCCGGCTCGCTCTCCCCCTACCCCACCGCTGTCTGCATGGAGTCTTGGCACCAGGTCAGGGGCCTTGTCTGTGTGTCTCCTGCCCTCCCCTTCTCTCTCTTTCCCCCACCCGCACCCTTTCCTGACCCCCCTCCCACTACTCCACCACCCCTGCCAACAGCAGAATGTGTGTACGGTGAACGCACTCTGAGACCAACCACCCTGACAATCTTGCTTTGTCAGAGTAGTTACTTAGGAAGGATGATTTCACAAACAGCCTCAGTCATAAAACCTTTCAAAATTTAATTTCCAAAGGGCTGCATCTAATTACCACCGAACTTTTAAAAACAATATTCATACTAGATGGAGGAGAAAAAAGGATTTAAACAGATCTAGCATATTCCATTGCATCCTCATGAGATTTTTTTTTTTTTATTCTCTTGCTTTCTCATGAGATTTTTTATTAGCTGGGTCTTTTTCTGGCTTTTGCCATGGCAGATTTTTTGTTTGTTTCTAAATTTTGCAGGTGTTTTATTGTAAAAAATAAAGCCACAAAATCAGTGAGTTGAAGCTGCTTCTCTAAGGAAGCCCAGATTGTACGAAGGTGCTCTAAGATCAGCTCTGAAGAAGTTAGGTCATATACCGTATATTGCATTTTAACACGTACCTCATGCAGGCGCGTGTGTGT
This sequence comes from Mustela erminea, assembly GCF_009829155.1. Lineage (NCBI taxonomy): Eukaryota > Metazoa > Chordata > Mammalia > Carnivora > Mustelidae > Mustela > Mustela erminea. The sequence continues at coordinate 12,816,482 of NC_045624.1, read as the reverse complement.
GGTTCTTCAGAGAGCGGGCTTCTGGGTGATAGGCAGGGCCGTGAGGAGGTTGTGAAGGAATGGCCTTCTGACTGGGGGAGTCAAGTATTAGAAGAAAGACAGGTTTCTGGAAGAAAGAGACCATCTCTGGGCCATCTTGGCAAATTGTAATTTAGAGAGGGAGCAGCCCGAAATTAATCTAATTTAGACGGTGAGAAAAATGCAGCCATTTCAGAGAGAGTGCGGATAATTTCGGGCTGAAAGCAAATTTTAACTGACAAGAATATCTTCAGCCTAGTTAAGCTAATGAAACCTTAACTAGGCTACAAAGAAATCAGAAGATGAGAGTTGGAAATGGACCGGGGAAGAAAAGGAGCAATTTCAGATAATGTGTCTTACCCTGGGCAGGAGGCTGATTTTGTCTGAAAAAGAGTAATGTCAACCTCGTTAAGATAACGAGCCCTTAACTAGGTTACAAAGCCATCAGGGCACGAGTCAGCAGAATTGACACCAAGAACCTGTCAGAATCCTGTCGAGAGTGACAGGTGGAGGTCATGACAAGGAAGCTGGGGCAGACGCCGTGGACTGATGAGCCGTGGCCCATCCCCCATGACTGACGCGCAACAGAAGGAACGGGCCCGCAAATAAAAGTGTGAATACGTTTTGTAGTTTTTCCAGGCTCCTCTTCTTTCCTTTATTTCATACTCAACTGATGTTGTTATTGGTTCATAGATACTAATTTAGTGTTTGTTTATAAACCAGAAGCGGTCTGTATTTTTAAGTATTCTATTTCCGATGCGTACTTTCTCTGTATCCACCTTGCTTGGATCTGTAGAGTGCCAAAAAAAGTTACTTTTTTTTTTTTTTTTTTTTTTGAGAGAGAGAGAGCATGAGCACAAATGGGGAGGGGAGGAGCAGAGGGAGAGAGAATCTGAAGCAGGCTCTACACTCAGCACAGAGCCCGACGTGAGGCTAGATCTCATGACCCTGAGATCGTGACCTGAGCCAAAATCAAGGGTCTGATGTTTAACTGACTGAGCCACCCAGGGGCCCCTTTTACATATTTTTAAATGTGTATTACTCCTGGGGCCTGTTTCAATTTCTTTGTGGTAAGCCTATATCTCCAGGTAGAACAAACAACTGATGGGTCATCTTAAAAGCAGACACCTCACAGGAGGAGCTAGATAGGAAAGGGACACAGATGGCACGTTGGATTGGGCTCCAAAGCCCTTGAGTTGGACAGGGTCACATTCACGCATTCAGCACATATTTTTTGAGCTCTTACCATGTTCCAGGCACTGTCTGAGGTGCGTGGGGTATGACAGCAAAACAGACAAAGATTCTGCCCTCATGGCGCTTACATTCTGGCGATGCGAGACAGACAAGCAATAAACTAAAGAGGGAGGTCAGTTACCTGATATGTCAGAAGGCGTGCTTTGCTGTGGAATGAAGGACAGATAATGGCGGGCTAAGAAAATGGGTGTGTTGGTGGTGGGGCAGGATGTGGTATGAAGCCTTGCTGGTGGCCCAAGTCAACATTTACTAAGTTCCCAGGATTCTCTGAGCCCTAGGAAGAGTTCATCTACCCAGCCATCCACCTACACACTCACCCACCTATCCATCCATCTCTGCCCCAACCATCCGTCCAGTAAGATGTAACGGGTACCTGGCACTGTACTAGGCTTGAAGATACAGAGATGAATAAAACATGGTCCCTGCCTTCAATATACCGCAGTTGGAAAACACAAACAAACCCAAAACTAGGAACCAGTGGTTACACGACAATGCCCTGTTTCCCCCTGTCTCTGTGTTCAGGCTCCTGCGCAGCTCGTTATTTGGGAGGTCTTCTCTGGCCATCTCATCTAAAAGAGCCTCCTCAATGTCTTTCTGTTCTCTGGCCATGCTTTGTTTTATTTTATGGTCTGTATCACTCCTGGCATTTTTATATATTCATGTATATTTGATTTTCCTGTCCTAGAATGTAAGCCCTGAACAGACAGGCAGTGTTTCCTTCACTGCTGTGTCCTTAGTGCCCAGAACAACAGCCACTACATAGAAGATGCTTAATAAGATTTGTTGAATGAGTGAGTAAATGAAGTGCCATAAAAGAGGGACATTAAATACATATTTACAGACCTTGTATCTCCTAACAGAGTTGTGAACAGAAAAGGCAACAGTAACATAGGATTCCCTGGAAACTGTGTAAAGGAGAGAATTAAAGAAATAAAGAGATTAAAGAAATGAAGATAGTATGAAACTGTAATATATTTTTTACCTGTTTAAAATTTTTTTTTTAATTATGAGATCTTTTAGACAGAGAGTACATGAAATATCCATATATACCTTTTATGTAGGTTTTATTTTTCTGATGTGCACATAAAATTCACACGTACTTCCTTGAAGGTTTCAAAGGGCTTGAATCTCAAGGCTCAAAATAGTGATGCTTAGCAGCAAACAGCCCCAGGTCACATGAAGCCTGTAGCGGTCTTGCCCATCCCTCCTAAGAATTTCCTCTGGTTCCAGCAGGGGGGAGACCATCCCTGGGCACCGCTGCACCCCTCGGAGCAGAGTGCCACCACGGAGGCCGAGAAGAATCAGAGAACACCGCCAACTCCCTGAAGTTGGCCGAGCGCCCCCAATGGGCCGGGCTTAGAATGAGAAAGGAGGGAGCCGAAGAAGAAGACACAAACTCTGTGTTAAGGCATTTGAGGCGGTTTTCAGAGTATTTAGCCTCGTCTCGGGTGGCTTGCTCGCCTTCTTCCCCGCAGTCTTACCCAAAGTCCTGTAGATTTCACTTCTAAGTGCTTCCTGGGGCGTCCCTTCCGCCTCGGTTCCGTCCCCTCCATCTGTTGCCAAGACTGTTGCACAGTCTTCTTGCTGGACCACCTGCCTCCACTCCTCCTCCTCTGCCGAGCTGAGGGCTAGGTCCACGCTGGGGCCCCAGTGTCCTCTGCATGTCCGTTTGGTCACGTCCCTCCCCTGTGAAGACGCTTCCATGGATCCCGCAGCCGCAGCCGGGAGGCTCACAGCTCACCATCTTTCCCTGCCATACGAGACCCTTTCTGAGCAGGCTTCCCAGCACCTACCGTCTCTGCAGGCCCATCTCAGTTCTCTTCTTGAGCAAAACTGACCCCCCCGATGGCTTCTTGAATGCACCAGCCTTTCTCAAATCCTTTGCCTTACCTGGGTTGTTCCCTTTGACAAGAGTGCTCCTCCTCCCGCTTGGCTGCCTGAAGGTTTGCGCTTTCTTTGAGGGCAGGTTATTCTCAAGCAGACACCTGCATTATTTAGGACTTGCATCTGAAACTCAGAACGGATGCTGTCGCTGCCGTTGCTAGTGACTGGAGACTTTTATTTCCACCCCAAGCGTGAGAGCCCTGTCTCCTCTCCTGTTACAGTCACGCTGTGCCATTATTGTCTCTTCTTGTTGTTGTTTGTTTTCTGAGATTTCCTCCAAGGCAGCTGCTTTTCAACTTTCTGCAGAAAGGAGCGCTTACCACTAAATACTGGTGAATGAATGATATCAAACCAGAAAGAAATTGAAATCTGGAGTTTGTTTTCGTTACATGGACGGACAGGCAGCAAGGTGTTGTATGTCGACCATGAGACTTCATCCCAGATGTTGCTCTGTCCCTTAAGAGCCAGCTGGCCTTGAGGAAATCTCATTCCTTCTTTGAAGCCTTGGTTTCCTTATGAGCTAAATAATCATAAACCCACCCTTTCTAACTTACAGGGTTAGGAGGATCAGAAGGAGGGAAATGTGGGTGTCTAATTATTGACAAAGCAAAACTGAAGACCAGCACTAATCCTTAGAGAAGGGTGTCAAGGGCTCTGTGGTTTTAGTTCCCCCACTGCCTCACTCCACAGTTTAGGGTCTGTGACTTATAGGGACTCCGGTAGGCAGTAGCCATATATCTGCTTTGGGTATGAATATATGTTGTGTATTGCGCTTACTTACTCTAGAACCTTCGAGATCCTGTAGTTGTTTGCTTGCTTGCTGTAGCATAGCTGTCCTCAGAGAACATCCAGGACTGTGCATCATCCAGGACTGTGTGAGCCCAGGGAGAAGGTGCTCCGTCGAGTGGAAATGGTTTTGGTGCCGTGGTAGTAGTTACACCCAGGACACCCTCTTCCACCTCCCGCCACAACCCTAGAGCCTCCTGTCGGTACGACCCCTGTTCTGACAAAATAACGAGGCAGCCTATTGGTCCAGGTTAGTCCGGGGAAATGAGAAGTTTAGGAGTTAGAGTGTGTGCGTGTGAGAACACACGCATGTGCGCACGTGTGTCGTGTAGGTGCACGTGCACCTGCTTGAGAGAGAGGTTATTTTCATTTGGTGGAGGTTCTTGTGTTCTTTGATGCCCCCTTCCTACCTATTCAGCCACTCCCCGCTCTTACTAACGTCCCACATCAAATCCTTTGAAGCCTTGGGGGGCTTACTGCGGCAGCCCAGCTCTCTGCCCCGCCCTCCCCACCCAGTTTTGCTACGGTGGTCCCGGTGGTTCTCACCTGCACACGCCCTTTAGTTCCACAGCTCGCTGCTGGACTTATTTCCGAGCCACTACCCTTTACACGGTCTCGTCCTCGGGTGTTTCTCTGGGTTCCGCCCTCGTCTCTCGTCTCGTCAGGGCTCCAGGTCTCCCTTCTTTTCCGTCCTTCCTGGGACCCGATCTCAAATGTCCTTAAAGGTTTAAGTGATGAAAGCTGCTGTCTATTTAAGATGAGTCTTTTTACCCTTCAATTTTTATTTATTTTTTGTTTGTTTTGCTTAGAAGAAACAAACTTATTTATGTTAATGACAAAAATTCATGAAAGGCAGCCAGCCTGGGTGAACAGCTTCCCCAGGCAGACCCTCTGCTGCCCGGAAGGGATGGAGCCAGAGAGAGAGCCCGGTGAACACTGATGGTTCTTCAGGCTTTGACTGAAGGGAATCAAATGTTCTTGTTACTACTGTCAGGGCGTTGGCCGCTGTTCAGAGTTGGTGACTAACTCAAGAAATAAAGGGAGTTAGATGATGAAAAATCAGGACAAAAACAGTCACGACCAGACGGGCTTTTCTGCTGCCATGAGCCTCAGAGAGGCCCTGGGGCCCCCCAGGGATCCCTGCCAATTCCGTCATCAGCTATGCAGCCGACACAAATCAAGAGATCCAGAACAGATAACAATCACTGATTCTCTTAAAGCAGGAGGGGAAACAGAATAAGCATTTCAGGACTTTGTGATTCTGGAGTGGGGTAGAGTGGGGATGTGTGCGGTGGAAGGGCAGGGTGCAGCCCGGTGAGCCGGGATGGGCACTCCACGCAGGTTTACGGTTCTATTAGCACAGAGGCTATTGGGAGGATCTCACCTAGCGGTCCTGGTTGCATTCAGGTGACCTTTGGGGCATTGATCTTACTCTCAGAGTTTCTGCCCAAGAATTTGACTCAGAACTTTGCTACCCTTGGCAGCATCGCCCCAGAGCCCTTGGCTCCTTTCACCTTCTCTGGACCTTAAAATCACTCTCTGTCCACTCCATTGCAGACATGGTATTTTGTGGTTTATAAAATACACCTTAGATCAGTAGCTGGAGCCCAAGCTTTTTGTGCTTGGTTCCTGCCGCTGAGGTCTGCATGGAAATACAAGGGTGTTGTGGATTGTATTATAATTCGTTTGAATTGTGAGCAGAGAAAAAAATTGACTCAGAACAAAAGTGGATTCCTGACAAAGGTGAGAAATGCTGTGATATTGATTCAGACCCAACAGTCCCCAAGTTTATCTTCTGCTACAGAGGATGGCCTCAAATGAGGGTTCCGTCATCTTCCCTAATGTAAATCTTTGGTGTTAAGTGCCTCCAGCCTTCCCCTCCTTGAGCTTTTTATGGCAAAAATGGACAAATTTGTCTAAACCCTTTTTGAATCTTTTCATATTTCCAGTCAGTACTGAAATAATGAGTTTCACATCTTTCTAAAGTCTTATCGTATGTTTTTTGTTTGTTTCAAGTGTATATTAAAATTCAAGTTAGTTAACAACAACAATGTGCATTTCAGGAGTAGAATTTAGTGATTCTTCACTTCCATACAGCATCCAGTGTCCAAGGCTTGCTGTGAAAACTGCCCCCTCTTTTTTTAAGTTGGCTCCACACCCAGTGTGGAGCCCAACACAGAGCCTGGTGAATTCATGACCCCAAGATCAAGACCCAAACTGAGATCAAGAGTTGGAGGCATAACCAACTGAGGCACCCCCAAATGGCCTTTTTTTCCTCCCTGAACTTGCACCTGTTTCTTATGCCTTCCTGCCAACCTACCTTTGTGGATGTGGGAAACAAGTTTGTTTCATCTGCATTGTTCATGACGTGATCAACTCTGGTCAGATTCTTTCTCAGCCCTCACTGTCAAGGTGGGGGTACTTGGCTTTGGGTTTCCAGATCCCCAAGGGGCCTGAGGGAGAAATCTAGGCCATTCATGAACTCAGATGGAAAAAATTTCACCTTTATTCTCACAAGCATCTATTTTCTTCCATTATACATACCACCAAAAGACACCAGACCTATTCATACCATGTTGTAATTGATGCGGGTAGGAGAATATCATTTATGTTCATCTCTACTTAGAAATTACGGTAGTTATTAGAACTGTCATCAGACCTTGTTACTTGCCGTGTTAATAAAGAAGCTTATGTATTACTTTATGACCAATTTGTTTTTTTAAAATATTTTGAAAGCTAGATAGCATCATAATTGGTTTCCTAAGTACTACGGTGTATTCTATTTTATATGTTTAAAAAGGTTATCCTCAGAAGACATTCATGGGCTCTGTAGGCTGCGAAGGGCATCCATGGCATAAAAACAAGTGAAGAATCCCTGTTTTAAAGATGAAGAATTTTCAAGCTTTTTGGAATTCTGCCTTCATACAGCAGCTCATATACCCTACAAACTATTTTAGCTACTCTTATCTGGAACTCCGGTTCTATTAAATACTTCTTAAGGACAAAATTGAACATAGCAGTTAAGAAACGGAAGTGTTATAGTTTTATACAAAAGGAAACTAAGCCTTTCTGCCCCATTTCAAATTTCTATTTATTGATACTGGTTCTTCATAGCACACTGGGCCAGTATCCTCTGGAGGCCGCATCATTCTATAGGGGGAGTTTGGATTATTTATTTCGTAATGCATTACTTTGTTACTTACCTTCATTAAGATATATTTTTTTCTTAATTGCACAGGCTTGTAAGATTTTCCTGTAGTTTCCCCCTACCCCCCTGGTATCTTTTTCCACCAGTTTGACTCTCCTCTCCCCAAACCACAGTTGGTGTTATCTGTGAGACAGTCTCGTGTCCTTTTTCCTCAACTTTATTTCTGAAGATGCCAAACAGCCTGGCTTGGTGCTTATCTTTGAGAAACCAGGCTCTTCACATTATGATTCTCAGCTCAGAGACACTTTAGAAATACTCTTTGTTCCCTCCATAGCTCTTCATATATGAACCCCCAGCCCTGCCCTATCTCTGCAATCCCATCACAACTCATTCAGTAAATTAAAAAAGCACCAGATGGGGAAACTTTAATTAATGACTAAGGAATTCCATTCCCCTTTATTTAGATTTATCCTTCTTTTTGCAAAGAATTTGACCAAGGAGGCAGACAGGAATTTCCTCTTGTTTGAATCGTGTTGTTTTCCCATTAATAGGGACTGTTTTTGGTTTATAACCAACTATTAAAAATGAGTAGAAGATAGGGTTTAGACAGATCATCCGTGGATGTGGAATTGTGATATTAAGAGCTTTGTTAAGATACTAAAAGTCATTCCCAGGTAGGTGTTCAGTTTCTCACACATACACACACTCGCCTCTGAACACAGAGCTCAGGGAACACAATGAACACAGTTCACTTACTATAACCTGTTACCAGAGGCATCATAGTTACCGTAACATGTTATCATAACAGCTCTTAGTTACCATGGTTACTTCAGAATGACCGACTGTCTTTTATAAAGTAGTAGCTATGTTTGGCATTGAATGGAATGGCTCCAAGAAAGGCTGTGTGGGGTACTCTTTGATATAAGATCCAGAAATCTTGTACTAGTATCTTAAAAAAAAAAAAAAGAAATCATGATCACGTAGTACTTTATTGATGGTTTCCTTCCTGCCTGCCTCTCCGGAGTCCGTCTAGTCTAAGTGAGATGTACTTACCAGTTCCGCCCCAGGGGAGATCCCACTAGCTGGGTTCTCTCCCTATACTCGAATCTTCCAGAATGAACATACTTGATGTTACTGTCAGAGTCCACTGTAGAAGTTGTCTTTACCATTTTCTTAGAGTAACTGCCAGGCTCTCGTCCCAGTTTTCATCTTCACTCTGTCTCAACCTGTATTCCCGTTGCTTCTAACTGACCCTTAGCATTCACTCAATTGCTGGCTCCCTCTAACTGTAAGGATTGTAAACAGTTGTGATGGTAACCTAGTCTTTTAAGGGTTTCTGAAGCATTTTGGCTCACAGGGGTTCAGGTCCTCTTTGTTCTAGGCTCCACCAGCCATTTCTCCAGATCTACCTTGGAGTTCTTCTTATGAATAAGGGATTGAATTCTCAGTAAATGAGTCTTTAGAATTGGTGGCCATTTATGTATGAGTTGGCGACATATTTTTGGCCAGTTTGATTCTTGAATTCCTTCAGAGCTCTTGGGTAGGTGCCATTTCATTCTGACCATTAGCTGAGACTTATTTTGTAAATTTTGCTTTGTGGCGTACTTGCCTGTATACTAGCCATAGGACCATCCCTTCCCTGCCAACAGATCCCAGATTCTGTGCCCACGAGATAGAGGTCCTCTGACAGCCTTGGGGGAGGAGTCAGGATTGATGTGAGCCAGTCAGGGTCTTCCCATTCTGCTCCATCAGGTACTGCTGTTCCCAGGTTTCCATGCATCTGGGAGTGCCCATGGAAAGGACAGGATCCGATCAGAGGAAAGGAAAAGTCTTCTGGGAACCTCTGGGAAGGATTTTGGTTCCAAATGAAAGGCGAGATCCGACGAGAAGAGAACCTTTCTTCCTCAGCCCCTTCCTACCTGCTTGAAATGCTGGTCCATACGGATGACGTCTACGGTAGCTCTGGCTGCTATGCCCATGAGATGGAATGGTCGAGAGGAACACAAAATGCTGACCCAGCATCCTAACGTTTCTTGAGCTCCTGCACTGACTCTGTAACAACCCATGCCTCGGCTTACTATTAGGTAGGAGAATTAAACAATTTCTCACACCTCGGATTTTCTGATGCTTGCAGCCAGTTGCACACTTAACTGATTTGGGCTTCAACAGTACTTTAATCACTTTTTCCATCTGGGATTTAGGTTAGGTTCTGCTTTTTAGTTGTCGTTGTGAGTAAGAATCCAGCCTTTCAGAGGACATTTTGGGGAGCTAAATAGCATGTAATCCTTGTTGGTGGGTTAAAAAAAAAGATGATTTGGTGATGCTTTGGAGCTTCAAGGGCAGCCAGCAAGGGAAACATTAATGATTATGGGCAGTTTGGCCAAAAAGCCTCACAGAAGGGAAATAATACGTGAATGGAACTTCTCTGGGAGGAGAGACAAGAAAGAGTTAAGGAGGCATTAAACCAGGAAAAGTGTGATGCTTGCTATGGACATTTTCTTTGGTCGTGTATCCTAGGAAGAAGCTATTTCAAGGAGGCGATACTGGGTGGGTGTCGTGAACACTGGCCTGGATCTGAGACACCACCTCACAGGCCATGGGACACAGTGACCTCTCTGCTCCTCACTGCTCTCCAGGGATGTGGCAGAACGAGGCACCACGGGGTTGTTTGTCTCTGCCCTCGCTCGGGGGAGCAGGGAGTAGATAAATGACCACACTGGAGTGTTTAAATAACTTTGAGAATATACTGGCTTCTCAGTACATTCCCCACAAAACAGTTTTACTTTCGAAACAGAAAAATCTTCCATTTTTCTTTGCTTTCTTTTTTTTCTTTTTCTTTCTTTCTTTCTTTTTTCTTTTTCTTTCTTTCTTTTTTTTTTTTTTTTTTGGTAAGATTTGGAAGAGATCGAGAGAGAGAAAGAGGCAGGTCAAGAAGCAGGGAGAGGGAGAGAATCTCAAGCAGGCTCCCTGCTGAGTGCAGAGCCTGATGCGAGGCTCAGGAACCTGAGATCATGACTTGAGCCCAAATCAGGAGTCTGACACTTAACCGATGGAGCCACCCAGGTGCCCCAGATTTTCTGTAACTCTGGCACATTTTGGGGAGAAGAGAACAAGAACAAATAGCTTCAGCGGAGCTTGCAAGACTGTCCCACGGGTTCTGCCCTGGTGAGATGTGCATTGTTTGGCCTCTGTGCTTTACGGTGCTTAAAAAAAATTGGTTGTCCACGTTGAAAGATGAGGAGATTTTACATACAAATCCACGTTTCTGGCCTCAGAAAGCCAGGCATGGTGGCGACAGCAGGTGTGTGTTTCTGCATGCCTCTCTGGTCGGAGCCGCATACCCGTTGCCCCGTTGCAGGTTTTCTGGTTCACCAGTTGTCCTTGCCTTGTTGTTTCCATGACACTGGGGCTGGGTGTTAATTTACCATCCTTCTTGCAGTGCTTTTTGTCCCCATAATAGAGACTGTCTCTCTCAAGAGCGGGAAAACAAAAGAATAGATAGAGTAGGCTGTGTGTTTCTTATACCCGGCCCACTTCATCATTAAAATTAGCTGCCTCCCAGCACCTGTAGGTCTCAGAATTTGCCAACCAGCTGTACCTGCGGCACAGACCACAAATGGAAATTTGCCTTTGTGCCACTTCCAAACTCACCCTTCCTGGAGGAGGGGAGGGGAGGAGGTTGATTGTTCTTACAAGGCAAAGCGTCTTCAGTGCATGGCGGAATTAATTAATTAATTCCGTTTTCTAGACCCCTCTGCTGCAAGACAGCTAGTCTGACAAATGCCATTGCTAATTAGTACACCATGTCACAAGAGGGAACCCATTATCCAGTGATCACAATTAACGCTTTTCTGTGGGTCCTGCAAATTAAGACATGATGTGCCGTCTTCGTCTGACACGGTGGGGTTCCTCCTGGAGGTCTGTACAGGACCTGCACTGTCCAGGGCCGAGGAGCATTCTCACCAGGGCCATTTGCTGGGGAAAAGACCACAATTCTGGTGCCAGGTAATAATCATAGGACACTGTAGTTGTGCCAAAGCAGACCTTTTTTGGCTTTGAAGTGTACGGACAGGTTGCTTGCCCGCCCATTCGTCTCTCCTGCTTCAGAGTAAAATACTCTCCCCTTGGCACCTACAACTTATGGTTTCCTCTTTAGTTCTCTTCTAAGTGTGAAAGCCTCACATGTGTATAATTTTTAAAAACACCTGTTAATTTGCCAGCCTATTAATTTGTCCACTGAAAGAAAAGCGCTCGTGATACAGGGAGGTTGAAATAATTTTCTGATTGAAATGTCAAGTCTCAGCGTCAGGACCCTTGGACACGGGCGGTTGGCTCTGGAGATCAGGGAACACTCAGTTGGGCATCTGGTGCTTCCAAGTGTTGGACCTTGAGGCCGAAAGACTGGCCACCAGCCTGGCCTCTGTCTTCCCCAACTTTGCCAGGCAGGAATGCAACAGGCAGTCGGAAAGTGACAGGAAAGGGAAGGAAGTGGCCCATGCTGTAGCGTTGCCTCCTGCAGCCATCAGCAGCTGCTTGGGGTGGGGGTGGGGGGCAGGCAGCGATGTGCCCAGCCATCGGCAGAAACCCCAGTGAAGTCACATCTGTGGCAAAGGGGGACATTTTTGAGCACACAGAGCAAGGGCTGAGAAGGTGAAAGTGAGTCTGTCTGCTTGGAACAGGGCAGGCCAAGGGTTCCCATGCCAGTGGGTCTGGAGAACTGGCAGGGCAGGAAATGTAGGGGAGAGAAATCATCACAGAAGTCTCCAGTGCTTAAGACAGAGTATCTCATTAGCGTTTGGAAAAAAGAGTGAACGCATCTTAATATGAGTCCGAGTACTGTGGCTCATGAATGGGGCTGGTGTGACGCCTTTGGGATTTGCGTTTGCAGGGCTAGTAAACAGCTAGGAATTCCTTTAGGATCTAGAGGTCAAGAGTCCGATTACTTAGAGCAAAATGCGTTGTACAAGACTGTCTTCCCTGGGTCTGTTCATCTATCTTTTGACCAGCGAGTTATTCTGGGATTTGTAACTTGGTCCACTAAGTGAGGCCACTAAGTGGCCTTAGAGGCACCCCGCTTCCCACCCCTGGCCATTAACCCCTTGGAGTTGACAGGAGTGGTTGAACTTTCAGGGGTGGGACACTGAAGATCAGCGAAGTGATTGGCCAAGGTCATTCTAGTAAGTGGGGGACCAGGCTGTGCACCCAGTCCTCTGACTCAAGCCAGGACTATTTCCCCTCTACAGGCTGTTTTCCCGGCAGGAGCTCCTTCGGCTGGTGCCAAGAATTATCCCCTGCTGACTCCTGTTTGTGTGCCTGGGTGGGAAAGGGTTCTGCAGAAGTTAGAACTCTCTTTGTTGGTCATTTGAGATAAAGCGCTGTCCCAAATAAAGATAAGCCCGGGGCCTGGAGGGGATGCGAGGCGGCTGTCTCCCTCTGGATGTCTGTTTATGTCTTTATCATCCATGAATGCGAGTAAATTATTTGGGATCTGGTAGAGCTTTACATCTTCTGGAAGAAATGGATTTATATACTTTCTGCCTACAGTGATGACTGGGACAGGGGATATGACCTTGGCAAAGGCCGAGGACAGTTTTTTGTCTGTAAAAGGAGGCCAGGAAGCCCGAAGGCCTTGGTTCCAGCTCTGACCTGATGTAAGGGGAGTCAGAGCTTTTTGTGGGGCTCCCCAATCGCTGCAGAAGTCGGGGCACATGTCCTTAACCCCTCAGAACCTCATCTGCGCGGTCTACAAAATGGAATTAATGACGATCCCTGGCCCTACAGGAATGTTCGGGCTCAGAGAAGATCCTATAGCAGTTGTGGGCATGGCGTGCTAAAGAGATGCCACCATTCGGTTTCTGTTTCACACTGAGGTTTTATGGACGTAATGTCAGCTTTTTTCCTTCACTGACAGTGGAGATCGCTACCTACGGAAGTGGAATGTGTTGAAGAGAATCCAGAGACGTGGGGAGAGCTTTTGGCGCTAGGGAGACGCTAGTGTTGAGCGATGGGGCCTCTGTGATGTGAGCCGAGTGAGGCAGCGGGTGGCCTGGGAGAGGATGCGGAGTGGCCTGGCCAGGGTGGCTGGTGGGCGGGGCGTGAAGCATCCCTTGCAGGGCATTAGGGAATCGTGGGCGGCATGGTCTTGGGAACAAGAATGACAGCTACCCCCACAGCGACACCTCAGTGACTGTGGCGGTTTCCTGACCTGCTATATGAGGCCCCCCAGACCCATGCCTGAGACAGGAGGTTGATACTCTCACACTGGGGACACTAGAAGTCCAAGGTCAAGGTGTTGGCAGGGCTGCATTCTTTTTCCTGACTTCAGGGGGTACTGGCAATCCTTGGCATTCCTGGGCTTACAGCTGCGTCACTGTGACCTCTGGTGCTGTCACCGCGTGGTTGTCTTCTCTCTGTGTGCCTGTGTCTTCAGATGAAATGCTCCTCCCTATGTGTGTCTCTGTGAATCGTCTCTTCCTATAAAGATACCAGTCCTGGTGGACGAAGGGCCCACCCTCCTCCAGGGTAACCTCCAATTAAGTTACACCTTAATTATGTCTGCGAAGACCCTATTTCCAATTCCAAATAAGGTCACATTCTCAGGGAACAGGGATTAAGACTTGAGCCTGTCTTTCTGGAAAACACAGTTCCACCTACAGCAGTGACCTTGGGTAAAGCCTTTAGCCCTCGGAATGGTACTTCTGTATTTTGTCAAAGGGAGATGCTGCCTCATCCACCTCCCAGAGCTGTTTGGAAGACCCAGTGCAATAATGTGGGGGGAAACCTGTCTGTAGAGCAGAGCACTTTGTAACTGTGCAGTATTTTGTTATCACCCTGGAAGGGATGTGATGAGGTCAGAGCTGATGAGTGTCGGTCACGTGCATGCCTCTGGAGCTACCATAAAGATAAAAGCTGGTAATATTTATTATTAATGACCTGCTTGCTGGATCCCTGGAGGCCAGCGAGCCCACTGATGCAATCCTTTGACAGTCTTCCCGCTCTTCTCCTGACCACTCCCTCTCCTTCCTGCGCGTAGCCAAGGTGCGCCCGTGAGTTCCGGCCCAAGAGGAAAATGATTATATCGTTTCCTCCCTTCCCACTTGAAAACAGACTCCACACAAGGATCATGGCAAATGTGCCTTAAGGTATTTTGCTTTTGAAATCCATGCTGACTCTGACGCGATTGCATGTTACCTAATCTGTAGGATTTAATAAACTGCACATTCGTATGAACCCAGAGTTCCCTTGTTTTGAAGAAGGGAAGAGGGCACAGATATCTTGGCATCTCAACCCCCCCCGGTCTTCGAGCCCCACTGTTCCTCCCTGCCCCACCCCCGATCTATTTCCATTTATTTGCCACCATTTTATTTGGTTTTTCACCAGTTCACTTTAACTCCCTTCCCTCTCCATGTTTTCTCCCTCATTTCTCTAATTTTTCCTTTCCTTTTCCTACTCTGCTTCTGCTCCCCTTCCAGAACAGAGGTTCCCTCCCCTTCTCCCACTCACTTTCTTTATCAGATTGGCTGAGCTCCTTGGCTCACCTCTGCTTTATTCTCATTCTTGAGACCTCATAGATTGTCCAGCCCGTAATACACTCTGCCACTCTCCTGTGACAGTTTATAATCTTTTATGGACCTTAAAACTGTTCAATCTCCTTGTTCCCAAAAGGGGGTGGCTGATGCCGAATTGAATCCAAAAGGGTTTGCAGGTGGGGCTGCTCCTTCATAGTCTGCTGCTTATTTATGCCCCTTTTGGTTGGCTGCTCTGTGCTGCTGTGCGTCCATCAGGAGGGGCTCTCAGGATGGCGGAGGGCAGAGCAAAGGCTCCTAGCCCTGCTGTGATGGCAGCACCCCAAGACAAATTCCTGGACTGGAAGCAGAAGAGGCAGTCACTCTGCCCTGTACTGAAGGCCTGAACTTCTTCTTCTTCTTTTTTAAGATTGATTGATTTATTTATTTGATAGAGAGATCACAAGTAGGCAGAGAGGCGGGCAGAGAGAGAGGGGGAAGCAGGCTCCCCACTGAGCAGAGAGCCTGATGTGGGGCTCGATCCCATGACCCTGAGATCATGACCTGAGCCGAAGGCAGCGGCTCAACCCACCAAGCCACCCAGGCACCCCAAGGGTTGAACTTCTTTCACAAACCAATTATTTGATAACAAGATGGAAGTGTTCTTAATTCATTCATCCAAAAAATATGTTTTTGAGCTCTTGTTAGGGACCAGGCATCATGTTGGGGAAAATCTTCTCTTAAAATCAGATCTTATTGGTCAATGCATAGATGATTCCAGAAACAATATGTATTGACGGGTTGTGTGAGCACTAACCAGGAGTCTAACCTGACCCCGTCTGGTGGGAGGTGGAGGGAAGGGAGAGAAAGCTTTCTTGTGAGGCAATGACCTTGAGCTAATACCTGAAGGATGAACAGGGGTTAGCTGAGGGAAGGGGTGGGAATGAGGCAGGGAATTGTGGGGAGAGGGCAGAGGGGGTGGGCTTGCAGACAGAGGAGCCCACTGATGCAAAGGTCCTTAGGGCCGGTAGACCTCTGAGCATCTGCAGATCTAAAGACCAGCAGGAGGCGAGGGCGTGAATGGCCCAAGGCCAGGTGAGAGAGAGGCAAGAGGCTGTGTTCAGCCTGGAGAGGTAGGGAAATGTTGAAAAATATAAAAAGGTGAAATGGTCTGAAATACTACTAGCTACTCTTCTGGGTGTGTATCATACTCTCTGTACACATTTTAAACTTTTTTGAGATAGAACGTACATAAAATGCATTAAAGTGTATACTTCTCTTAAGGATGTATCTCACTGAATGTGTTCTTGAACAGAGGATGCTTATAAACTTGTGATCTGGCTTTTCATTGTTACTTTGTATCGCAGAAATTTACACTGTTGAAGGTGCTTGGAGGATATGATACTTAACAGACTGAATACCATTCTGAACTTGTGTATCAGAATGTGTCCCTTCCGTAGTGTGTCCCTGTCTCTTGTTTGAGTTTCTCTTACTGTTCTGTGCACCGACCACAACTTCATAGACCCGGTGGTATGTGTCTGGTTATCTCCGTAGCGATCCTAGAGGTGCAATGGGTGTGTATGTAGGTGAGGCTCTTGAGACATGTTGCCAGATTGTAGAGAGAGGATTTTTACTCCAAGATTTCTAACAGAGCTGGAAACATCCCCAGACTCCCTCTTCATGGCTGTCTCCTCCTTGACCTGGCTCTCTCCTGAGGGGACCATGCTGTTCCTGCTTTGTTCCCCCTACAGCTCAGTCTGAGCAAAGAAAACCCCTCATGTTGGATATCATTGGTGAGTAAGTGACATGACAGCAAAGGCCCCATTTCCTTCGTGGTGGGAAAATGAAGCTGCAAGGCCGGGGATCCCTCCCGTTGATGAGGCCTGGGGACCCTACTTGCTGCCGTGCCTCTCACATAGCCGTTGAACAGGCTTTCGGGCTGTAGGAACAGTAAGCATCCCTTCAGCCTTAGCTCGCCTTCTCGGGTGTGCTCCCTCCGCCGTTTTCTTCCTCTGTGGCTTTACTCATTCCCCCACACGGTACAGATACTCAGGATTTGTTTGTTGATGTGATGTCTTAAAGTGACACCGTCTAGCCATTATGTCCTTTTTAAATGTTTATTTATTTATTTAACCTGTGTGTGTGTGTGTGTGTGTGTGTGTGTGTGTGTGTAAAGGGGAATAAATATCACTAAATATCACAGAGGAGGTGAAATTTGCTGGTGTTTCTGGCACTGACTTGGTTTCAAAGCAGTGATTCCTTGTGGAGTTTCTGGGCTTCTCCAGCTGTTTAAAATGGCTGACTTCCTGTTTACTTCCTTGTTTGTGTGTCGGAGCCAAACGGAAAATTCAAAGGTAGGTGTTTGGCTTTCTCCCTGAGCAAGAATGCTGAGCAGGGAAGCAGCACCCACCCCCCCTCCCCGACCCCAGTACTAATGGAGCTTGTTCTCTGCAGACTGGCTGTGAGCCCAGGTTTACAGAAATTCACCTCAGATAATTTCTGCCACTTTCTCTCTTGAGAACAGACATGGCAGAATCCCAGTGGGTCATTCCATCTGTCCCTGGAGCCAGGATTACTTCCTACCTCTTATCCACAACGGCTTTTTCAACACGGCTTTTAAATAAACCATAGAATGGAAATACGCCCCGCAAGTGGAAAAATATTCTACTGGTTGAAGAGGTTCATGGGATCCTACAGCTCGGAGAAGAACAAAACAATAGGAAAGCAAAAATAAGAGACAGGCCTCTGTTTATTTGATCCCTGCCTCACCGTTGTCCCAGATGACAATGGGTACTGTGAGGGTTTCCACTTCCCGGCCGAGGTGAGCGCAGGAGGCTCTGCCCCAGGTAGGAGGGTCTTGGAGCCAGAAGGGACTGTGAGGGGAGTCCCCAGACATATCACTGCAGCTCAGAGATAGAGCAAGTGTAGCAGGAGTGGCAGAAGAAAGAAAAGGAAACCTGTGGAGGGATTCACTCAAAGGAAAAATCTTAAGATATCCAACCTTAGGGTAACAAGAGTGGTGGCCATGGGGCCCAAGAGAAGGGATTGACACTGGTTAGTGGGACTTGACTGAACTGGGCTCATGCTCCCAGGTGACCAACCCTGAAACATTGCTGAGCTTTGAGGAACAGGAACTAAATTCCTAGCACATGACTTCTGTCCTCAGGAGCTCTTAATCCAGGTGAGGAGACTGATGGTGGCAATAGATGGTTGTATGAAGCAATGCCTGATAAGGCGTCCCAGTGTAGGAACAGGCACGGGGTTCCATCTGTGCCCAGCAGGAGGAGAAACTCTTTTAGCCTGAAATAGCTGAGGAAGATTTGTTGGAGAGGAAGAGAACCTGTGCTGGGTCTTGGAGGGTAAGTGAGATTTGGACAAGAGGGACAAGACATTTTCGACTCCGGCTCTGTGACATTTGCTAATATTTAATAGGATTTGTTTTTGCCAGGCCAACCCCATCGAGGTTGGTTAATTGCTCCCAAGTATTGGGGAAGAAGAGCCTTCCTCTTTGTATGCAACGTATGTAGAAGACACATGTCTGTCTGGAGTCGGGCTGTGGCATCTGTTACTTGGCCACTAGACGCTGCTCGCAGTCCTGCAGCTCAGAAGCATGATGGCTCTGGCATTTTGAGAATGGATCCGTCTTCCCTGACAGGATGCACAATGACCAAGTTCAGAGGACCAGTGCAGATAACCCAAAGCTGGACTGTGAACTCACGTGGACAGATGAACGGTGACGTGGGTAGGTGTACCCAGTAGCCTATGATCGCCTCTTGTTTTTTCCCACGTGGGCAGATCCATGACCAAGGCAGAACTGAAGTCAACAGGAGTTGCCATATGATCATAGAATAAGTAGGACTAAATAGGACGGGGCATTATGGTGTCAGGCTCAAACAAACTGGGCATCTTCAAAGTAGGACTAGATAGGACGGGGCATTATGGTGTCAGGCTCAAACAAACCGGGCATCTTCATCTCTCTTCCGTGAGACCAAGATACACGAGACCGGAAAACTCCAGGTCTCAAGGTCATGACCCCCCAGCATACATCCCCGTATTAGAGCAGACTTGCCAGTGGGGCTAGAGATACCCATTGTGCCCTGGCTAAGGCCTCCTCAGCCCATCTGCCCCCCCCGCAACCTGCTTGCCCATCCTCCCACGGAAAACCCGTCCCTCTGTCCCACCAGACCCCTCTCCTCTCCGCGGCTCCCAACTTGCTCCGCCACTTCTCCACCAATCTCTCCTCCCCTCCTTTTTTCCCCATTGGGCTGACCTCAGCAGCACACACATGTCTGCTACTTTTTTCATCTTAAAAAAGCCTCCTCTTGAACCCATGTTTCCCCGCCAGCCAGCTCTCCACATCTTTTCTCCTCTTTGCAGCAAAGCTTTCCAGAAGGGTCGTCCAGTTCCTCTCCTTCCCTGTCTCTCAAACACACACTAATCTGACTACACTGCCCGCCGAGTGTTCTAGTGGCCCTTCAGAGAAGTCTCACTTGAGACTAGGGGATGATGCCATCTCTCCCCTCTTTGCCCCCGGCATTGACTGGTCACAGGCTGCAGGCTGCCCCAGGACCAGGGCACAACCTGGGACGAGCGCAACTCCAGGAGAGGGCTTGGCCGTGAGCCTCCAGCAGCCCTCACTCCCGAGAGCTGTGGGAGGTGACGGCTTAGGCTTGAAGGGCAGGTGGGCCCCATACCACAGGATGCCCTGCAGACCTGCTTGCTGCCTTCCCACCTGATTCCAGAGGTTGGGGACTGAGTTTGCACCCTCTGCTTGGCAGCCAAAATGTGAACCTGAAATTTGGGAGAAGGGGTCCCCTGGTGGCACCACTGGGTTCCTCCTGTGGCTGAACAGTTGAGTAGCAAACCCATCTTTGGGGGATGGACCTTGCTGATGAGGAAGGACGTGGCTCTGATGCTTAGAGGACCCTCCCTGCCTCATGCTGTCTCTTCCATACTTACTGAGTGGCAGTCAGCTGGCCTCTGGCGTCTCCTGGGATCCCCTGGTCTCCAGCATGCCAGGCACCTAGTTTGGCTGCCCACTTTTTAAAATCATCATCTCTTACAGGCTTACAGGTGCGGTTCTGCAGTGTAGACCGCACTCCCAGACTCGCTTCTGCACGAAACCTTCTTGCAACTCTTCCTTGCTGTCTCCATCGGAGCGTGGAGGTAGATGAGGAGAAGTGGTCATTCCTGGGAGGGAGTGGGCTGAGGGGGCACAGGGTGAGCACGGCTCCACGGGACCTGCTCGGGACCCCTCTCGGGCACCTGGTGGGAGAGTCTCTCCTGCTTGTGTCCTGGCCATTTCCAGAGAACTCCCCTGTGTCGCCTCACATGGTGCTCACTTCAGCACTCCTGGGACTTCCTTTCCCAGACGGGCAACTTGTCATTTGATTTTATGTGGTGTTTACTTTCGCAGGCCATTCTCTCTGTGTGCCTGTGTATTCATCTCTGGCATTTAAACAACATTTGTGAAAATTTAATCTGAGAGACCAGATCATTACGAGGGAGCTTGCCCTCCTAAGACTCCAAGGATGCCGAATGTAATGAGGCAGCGTTCCGACTGCATTTACAGAATCCCGGAGCCTGTCCCACCTGCGCATTCTCTGCAGGATACACTTTGTCCTTATGTGCCTGTCCCCATAGCCCGTATCTGGGATTTGAGTTTGTCTTCCTATTTCCGTATGCTGCTTGTTCATGATTTAACGTATGCTTGGATACAGGCAGATGCTTTCCCTTCCAGGGTTTCCATATTTGATGGACCGATCGCCGCCTCAATTTCTATATTGGATGTTGAGTATTACTGTTTGCTTTCATTTGCTCCTTTGTACCTTGTAAGTATCGGTCCATCTCCCTGAGACTTGAATAATTAACATGAGAAAATTATGCCTGTGATTATATAACCTTGATAGACTCTGACACAATGGAGAGTTTTTGATGTGGCCCATATTTGAGACTGCTTGCAGTCTGAAAATACTGGCCCTGTCCTTTCAGGGTCATTGTTGTGCCATGTGAATTGCAAAAAGCAAACCCTTCCATTACATCCATCTTGACTGCACCTGCACAGAGGTTGTCAAAGTTAGATCCTTATTTTTAAATGAAAAAGACATGGGAGTTAAAAATACAGTAGAAACCTTTTATGATGCTGATTTTAGCAGACAGGACTACTGTCTGTGTTACAAGCAAACTGTATTCTACCCTATTTCTTATTACAGCAGGTAATAATTGTGTTCCAGGGGAAATAATTTGACTCTAGGAGTACTTCCACCATTTTCTGTTAAGGAAGCCACAGAGAAATGAACCCCCTGTTAGTCGGTGTAATTCTTGGTTTTCCAGAGGTTGTGGTTCTTGCAGCGTATTTAGGAGGTCATGGTGGTGGTCGTATGTTTAGAAATGGCCGTACTGATGGATCTGTAAGAATTTAATAGGCCACCATAATGAGTAGGAGGTGGGGAGGTCTCAGTTAAAGGAAGAGATCATTCTTGGGGAAGAGGCCAGACTCTTAGACATAAAAGAAAAATAGAGCAAGCCTTGGTGAGCGCCTGAAGGGGACATTCCTCTAGGCCATCAGCCTGGAGGTATTTAGATGGGACCACCCACATGGGGACCCTGAAGTTGTGCCAGTCTTCTGGGCACATATTTAGTCTTTGTAAACCAAAGCAAGTTTCTCTGTTACAGTTACAATACTTTCAGCATTTATCTCCATTTCATTCTTCCTTAATGCTTAGTAGAATTTTCTAGAAGCTTCAGTCAGCATCCCTCCTGTCTTTTCTGTAGGAACTGTATTTAAGGGTAATTACATAGACCCACGTGATTAGGGAATGTTCTACTTTACAGAAGAAAGCCAACTAATAATTATATAAATAATTTTTTAACTCATTTCACGAATCCCAATAAACGTATTGATTCAAGCAAGTATCACTAATTAGAATGAAAATCACTGCATATGTAGCTATTAGGGAAATGGTATTAGGGAAATGGGTATTTGGCTATATTGTCAGAATCACACTGACTACCAGATTACTTTCTGGTCTCAAGAGGAAAGCATACTTGTTCAATAGGAAAAAGATTATCTTCCTCTAATCTGGTATGCCATCGTAACATCACTAATGGCAACAACCGGATGCTATGTGTATTTGGATGTCATTGAGCACAACTCCACAACGTAACTTACAGTATTTTCTAGGGGAAAAAAATAAGTTTAACATTAATCCATTGGGACTTTAGAGAGCTCTTTCAGTTTCTATGAAATATGAAGGCTAGAAGAACAAGCTAAGCGTCACCAGAAGGAAATAATCACCTAAATCTAGAGGCTAAGACATTCTGCAGGACCACTGGTCTGGGGTCTTCCCAAATCAGGGTCAAAAGGAGAAATTCCTAGATTTAAAAATATTTAAATGACCTTATAATCAGCTGCCATCATCCTGGACTAGATACTGATTTGAACAAAGAAGCTGTAATGGCATTTGGGGGAAAAGTTGACTGTGGTGAATGTATTAGATGATATGAAATTTACTGAAATAGAGGCAAAGAAATCATTGACTAAAAAAGCTACCAGATGGTTTCTGTACCATAAGATCTCATATTGATAAATATACATGTGTATAAATATGCTAGGGAGAGCCAGAAAGAGACTACGTGCTAAGGTAGTAGCAGTTGATTTCTAGCTGGTTGAAATGTGACATTTAGGTTTTTAGTTTTTTCTTGTATATATTCTATAATCTTCTATAGTGCATGGGGGCTGTTTCTGTTATTTTAGGAAATCACCATTTAGAAAACATTACCAAGAAGGAATTAAGATTTCATTTTGTATTAAGATCTGTTGAGTCTTTTGGAGTGCAGATATCTTTTTAAACAGCCTTTTTGTTTTAGATCTAGAGAAAAGCTGCAAAGCTAGTACAGAGAGTTCTTGTATAACCTACGCTCATTTCCCCTAATGTGAACTCCTTACATTATCATAGTTCATTTGTCAAAACTAAGATATTAACATTGGTGCATTACTATTAACGAAGCCCCAGACTTCATTCAGATTTTTTTCCACTTCTTCTCCTGATGTCCCTTTCCTGCTGCGTGATGCCACATTGCATTTAATCATCAGGTCTGTGTGGTCACTCGAGTCTGAGCCCGACTCTTAGTCTTTCCTTATTTTCATGACCTTGACAGTTCTGAAGAATATGGCTCAGGTATTTTGTAGGCTTGTTGCTCATTCTGGATTTGTCTGCTGTGTTTCTCATCATTAGAAAGGGGTCGTGGGCTCGAGGGAAGAAATCCACAGAGGTCAAGTGCCCTTCTCGCTGCATTGTAGGACAGGGTGCATGAAGGCAACACAGATTATCCCTGGTTAATTTAATCTTGGTCACTTGGTTAAGGTAGGATCTGAAAGGTCTCTACTATTTTTCTAGCTACTGTTTTTTTTTTTTTAAAGATTTTATTTATTTATTTGACAGAGAGAAATCACAAGTAGATGGAGAGGCAGGCAGAGAGAGAGAGAGGGAAGCAGGCTCTCTGCTGAGCAGAGAGCCCGATGCGGGACTCGATCCCAGGACTCTGAGATCATGACCTGAGCCGAAGGCAGCGGCTTAACCCACTGAGCCACCCAGGCGCCCCTCTAGTTACTGTTTTTGACTTTTCCTTTTCCATACTATTTTTCCTTTTCCATACTGTATTCTCTGGAGTGAGTCACTGAGTCCAGCCCATATGGTTTTTAATTTTTACAAAATGCAGCTCTGTACTGCCCTCACCCCAAAATACCCAGAGCACTAGTTAATTTTAGCTGAGCTGAGGGACCCTTATTTTTTTCCACTTTTGAAAGAGCGTCGGCAGGTAAGAGCACACAGTAGGGTCGTGGCTTTGGTAGAACCAGTAACCAAGTGAGAGGACGGTAAGGGAAAGCTGACACTCAGGGTCACGGCTCCCCGGGGCCTGTGGTGAGTCCCAGCTCCTCCACACTGTGCTGTGACGAACCCGGACATCCCCCTTCCTGTGCTTAACTTGCAAAACTTCTGGTTTTGTTTGAATTTAAATTCAGTTAGCCGACATATAGTACCTCATTAGTTTCAGATGTCGTGTTCAGCGCTTCATGGGGCTCATGTACCACATCACGTCATGTCACGTCACGTTACATGCCCTTCTTCATGCCCATCTCCTAGCTTGTTTTGTTAGAGAAGTGGTCTTTCCTTACAGGAGGTACTTTTGATTTCTGTGGATCCTTGATTGCTGCTAGAGAATGGGTGGCAGAAAATAGATACCAGCCAGCCGAGCTCTCGTCCCTGGTGGACATCCCGTCCCTTGTGGCTGTAGAGTGGGACTGACCCCACCCGTCCAAGGCGAGGGCCTCTCCTGTTTGTGTCCCTGCTGCTCTCAAGGTGGTCCGCGTGGGTTCCCGATCACGGGTGTCGTTCCACGAGAAAGAAAAGTTTCCAGTTCAGACTAACACTGAGAAAGTTCTTGGGAGATTTTCATCAAATTGGGAGATTGTTCAGGTGTGTTATGATTCTTCCAGAAAATTCTTTTACATTTGGGGAATTTGGAAATGAGTGTAAATGTATAGAACTTCACATTGGATATCTTTTTCTGCCCATCTATTCTTCCTACTCTAGATGTAGACTAAGAAGTTACTGAGCGCTCTACCCCATAAATGTGACCTTGAAAACAAGTCTAGTTGAATATTAAAAATGCATATTTCTGTGACAAAATTTTCAGGCCTAGGTGTATGTTTGGTGGGGCGGGCTACTTGATTAAAGTCTTCATGCATTTCTGTTAATCACCTCAGTAAATTAGGACGGATTGTAGTTCTCCAATGTTTAATGGGGGAGGGGCAGCAAAAAGGTCAATTATGTTGCTATTTCTTGGCTATATACAAAAATCTGAATATACAGAATATCTGAATGTTTTAGATTGATAGCAAAGCACTTGGAATAACTGAATCTTTCAGTCATATTCTGTGTGTGTGTGTGTGTATGTGTAGACCTTTATAAAGCAACTGAAAAGGAGACACATCTTACTGATAGTCAATTGTAGGAAACTTCCTGCAACTTTAGAAAATATTTAATATCTAAACTGGTGGTTTTTATATAAAATTTTCTTAGGTTATTATTATTTTTGCCTTTCTGACCAGGATACACCTTTTACCAAGTGTCTCCCTTGAATAGAATGTTATGTATTACTAAGATAATTTGGGGCTCTGTACAGTCCTAGTATTTTGATTAAATTAAAAAAAAAGAATTACATGTTCCCTTCCCTGCTAACAGTAAGGAAGGATCCAACTCTGTGGTTTTTGTTGTTCTATGCATGTGTGTGTTTGGAGGAGGCTTCTGTGCCTTTCTACAAGCAAATATTAATAGAAAATCTATCATCCCGATCTTTAAGGTGATTATTCCCATACATTGTAATCCTCCTTGGGGTGTTAGATTTTTTCAGCTGACCATACGTTTTGGGTGAAGTAGTCTCAGCATATTACCAGCATGACATTTTAGAGGCAGGGTATCATCTCAGGAAAGAACCTCCTGCCTCTCTGTCAGGAAATTTCGGACTTCGATCTGTATCTCGAAGCCAACAGACCTATAATGGGTATTAGGGAGGCTACTATGTAGCTACAGAGCCCTGAGTGACAGACCCGTCACTGTCCCCCACCCGTGTGTAGCACAGTCCACGTCTGACCTGTGGACACAGCCTATTTCTTTCGTACACTTACTTTGCTCTCCGGCGATGTTAGAGCCAGTGAGGTGAAGTGTTCCAGATCCCAGCATTTGGGGCAAGCGGAGCCAGCAACAACATGACGATGATTGTGAGGTGTAATTCAGCTACGTTCCCTTCACCCACCCAGTCTGGATTTTGTATTGAATTAGCAGTGGCTTCTCCTGGTTTTTCTCTTATGGCCTTTCTCAGATTTCTTAAATTGTTCTACATCTTTAAGCCAGTACCGGACAATGTCAGCCTCCCATTCTGAGTAAATATGTCGGCTCATTCTTAGTAGTAGTAGTCCTAGTAGTAGTAGTCTTCGTAGTAGTAGTAGGGGAAATCATTTCCATTTGATTTTCTTGTGCCACACTTGATTTGTTGTGTGGGAATTTTTCCTTCCTTAGAAGAAGCAACTTTCATTTTTCATATTTTTTCCTTGACTTGCCTGAGTGCCAAATACTTCTGTCTATAAGTTATTTAAAAAGCCTGCTTCAATTTCCCTTCTTTCCAGATATCCCGCAACCTTGTCTTATTGGCAACATAATGAGTCTCAAGTATATATAAATGAATCAAGAAAATGGAGGCCTCAGTAGCTAATGTTAAAAAAACAAACAAACCTTAACCCCTTCTTTGAGGTTTTGGGTTATTAGAATAGTTTGACAAGTGTAGGAAGGACTTTCCTGTCTCAGGACAATGACAATTCATATTTCTATTTTTTGCCCATGAGGATAATATGTTTTTTTGGAGCTGAGGGGATTGAATGTGTTTATACCCTTGTGTCTAGACCATTTTCCATTTTTAATTCAGAGTAGGATAAATCTCCAGTCCTATTTACCTCTCAGAGTTTCAGGATCAGACACCTTCTACTATCCAACTGATGTCTAGTTGACATCTCCACACAGTGTCTAATACTAATCTCAAACTTTGCGTGCCCCAGCAGAACTGGATTCTCCCCCTTTAAACCAGTTCCTTCCTCTGCCTTGCCTATCTCAGTTAATGGCACCGTGTTGCTCAAGTGATGCTTGATTTCTCTTTCCTCAATGCCACACCCAGTCCATGAGTACATCTGTTGGCTTTGGTCTCTTGAACCATCTGACAGCCCCCAAATCTAGGCCACAGTGGTCCCTTGCTTGGTCTATTCCAGGAGCCTTCTCTGGTAGGGATATCTGGTCTACCTTCTTCTACCAATGCTCTTCCTATGTTATCATGTGTTCTCTATGTAGCAGCCAGAGTGATTGTTTAAAACAAATCATATCCTATTGTTCCCCTGTGTAAAAATGTCCAAATTCTTCCTGTTGCACTTAGATCAATATCCAGATTCCTCGTTGTGAACCACTAAGCTCTGCATTTCTTGGCTGCCGTCTTTCTCCTAACCTCCTTTGTGTCAGACACTGCTTTCAGAATCAGGAGTCTGTGAAGTACCAAAGTCTGCCTCCCACAGCTGACAATCTAGTGAGATTCTGAAGGGCTGGGCCCCAAGATGTATGAGAACCTACCAATTTGTGAATATTAGCACATCATTAAAAATTCCCCCTGTAAATTATAGCCTTTGCCCTGGCTGGAACATTTAAATTATATTTTCTAATTTCCCTAGTCCCGGTAAGCAAACTTGTTTATTTCACGTGTCTGATCTGCCAAATTCAGCATTCTGCTTTTTATTATATACAAAATACTGCTTTCTGAGGCCTCTTCTCATCTATTATCAGCATTAGCAGTTGGCTTCCTTTAATGGACTATTTTTTTTTTCACAAGAAAGGCAATTTAAAAGAATAATCACTTTATGAGTGTTAATGCATGTGTGACAGCAGAGAAAACAGCACTAATGCATTGAGTTGGGTAGGCCAGGTAGTAGACTCCCTTTTCTCCCTGGCTCAGTGATTCAGTCCTACAAACAAGCCCCGTGACACCCCCAATTCAAAGTTGTGCCTCAGCAAAGTAGTGAGTTCTTCTGTGTCCCTAGAGTCTCTTGAGCAGATGCAGAAATCATAGTAACACCTGCCAATGTGAATGCATAGAAGCTCCCTTACCTCCTTCCTGGTACCTTTCCCTGCCATGTCCTCCCACCCCACTTCCTTTGGGAACCTGGAGAATAAACCCATCTCTCTGCCCCAAGCGCTGCCCATGCACGACCTTAATTCCTTAGCTGCCACTGATGTCTCCCCTTGGTTTGAGGTCACCTGGTGTTGAACCATTGCTCTTAGAAGTGCTTTTGTTTTTAACACATGGAGGAGACTATTCACTGCCAGAGTTACTCAGCTTCCTATATTTTTTCGTCATCATCCCAGCCGTACTGAGATATCATTGATTAGTAAGATTGTAAGACATTTAAAATATACAACATGATGCTTTTTATACACTTTGTGAAGGGATTGCTCCCATTGAATTAATCAACACATCCATCACCTCCCATAATTCCCTGTGTGTGTATGTGTGTGTGTGTGTGAGAGAGAGAGAATATTTAAGTTCTAATCTCTTAGCAGATTTAAGTTGTACACTATAGTATTGTTAACTGTAGTCACCATGTTCTGTTAGATCCTCAGACTTTATTCATCTTATAACTGGAAGTTTGTACCTTTTTACTGACCTCTCCCTATTTCCCCAGCCCCAGCCGCTGGCAAACCAGTTTTCTACTCCATTTCTATGAGTTCAACTTATTTATTTAGATTCCACATAGAAGGAATACCATGCAGTATTTGTCTTTCTTTGTTTGGCTTATTTCACTTATTTCATCCTCCAGTTTTATCCATGTCATCAGACATGAAAGGATTTCCTTCTCTAAAACTGAATGATGTTCCATGCACTACATTTTCTTTATCCATTCATCCATTGATGAACACTTCAGTTGTTTCCATGTCTTGGCTGTTGTGAATAATTTTGTAGTGAGCCTGGGAGTACAGGTATCTCTTTGAGATAATGGTTTCGTCTCTTCTGGATCTATACCCAGAAGAGGAATTGATCCATCATGTGGTGGATCTGTTTTTAAGTTCTTGAGAATCCACCATATTGCCTTCTATAGTGGCCCTACAGTTTGCATTCCCACCACCACTGCATGAGGGTTCCCTTACCTCCACATCCTCACCAGCAATTCTCTCTTGTCTTTTTGATAATAGCCATTCTAACATGTATAAAGTGATATCTCCTTGTGGTTTTGATTTGCATTTCCCTGATGATTGGTGATGTCGAGCACCTTTTCATATATCTGTTGCCATGTGTCTTCTTTGGAAATATGTCTTTTAGGTCCTTTGCCCATTTTAGTAGGGTTATATAGGTTTATATAGGTTTAATATGTTGTTGTATATTTATATGTTTTGAAATGTGTTCTTAGCACTTTCTGTAGGTCAAGTTCTACTCCAGATCTCACGATCATCTACTATTTTGATAGTCTTTCTGGTGTGGGACACCATTGTACATAATTAGTCTTCTTACCCTGACAGAGAACACTGGTATTCTTCTATCACCCTTTCCACACTCCTTTGTTCCCAGATAAACCTTCCTTCTAAGTTTGTTATGAATCCCTGAATTCAAAATTAAACCCAACGCATTCTTGACTGCAAGTGACCATCCTAACTTAAACTTATATGAATTTTTGAAAAGGTCCCCTCGTTTTTTTTTTCCCACCAAGAAGAGAATCCTTTCCCAGCTTTTCACATTTTCTGAATAAATCTCATGCCTCTGTACCTGATGTTTTGGGGTCCTTAATTATGCTACATCTTGAGCTCATGCAATGTGTCCATTACTGAAATAGAAAAACATGTTGCAAGACCAGCCCTTAAACTTGAGCCAGATCCCTTGAGTTCTATATACATAATTAGGCCTCACCTAGGCTTTGTTGAGCTACAAGGAGATCACCAGACTCTATCTTCTGGGGCCTCTTTTTAAACTCATTACATAACAATGATAGGATTTTCCTTGGGTCTTTGAACTTGGCACTGTAGTCCTCTACTTTTCTGCATGCATTCATTGCAATCACAGAACCCAGAAACCCAGGGGTCCCATGGGCAGACGGCCTCTAGAAGACTTAGGGGGTTTTGAAGTTTTGCTTCCATCTTCTCGGCTTTGAATTGTTGCGGATATAATTAGTCTTTTCTGTTTCCTCCTTCCGCTCTTTCTTCTCCTGGGAAGACTTGTGACTTAAAAATCATATCTACTTATTGGTGGCATTCTAGTGCAGAGGGTTGTTTGGGGACTTGGCAGAAATTTCAGCACTGTTCCCTGGACTCTGAAATATGGGAGAAGTCAAAAGCATTAAAATTCACTCTTGGGAACTTTGCTTTTCAGTGAGTCACATGGCATGCTACTTCTGTTCTCTGTTGAGCTATTACCTGCCTTCATGAGGGTCTTGTATCTTGGGTTTTAGTCATGCAGGGTAAAGTCAAGAGGACCCTGTAATTCTTATGAAAACTATGGATCTTCTTTCTAAGTAATGCGATCATGGATGTACATACATGTGCGCATCATTGGTTGGTAAGCAGTGGAAATCAACTCCAGCCAATGTAAACAAAAAAAGAAGGATGCTGGGGTAGCTCACGGAATAGAGTAAGAGGTAAGCAATGTAGACGAGAGCAGGGCAGGAACCAGAACAGCCCCAGGGGTTCAGCAGCTGAAGTTTTTTGGGGGGCTCTTCTTTCTGACTCAGCTCCAAGAAGCCCCCATGTCCACATCAGCCTCCAAACTTCAGAAATCTGCAAGCGAAAGAAGTTCATTGTCCTAGCTTGAGTCCAGTGAGCTACACCAGAAGGGTGGCATGTTCATTAAGATCCATTTTGTGTAGCATGAGGCCATTCCCAGAAATAGGGAGAACCTCGTGAGCTAGGCAGGCGAGGCTCTCCTACAGTCCCCACTCTGCATGCAATTTCGGGGCATTCACAGTCCTCCTACTTTGGAGGAAGATAAAACTAGTTTTGACAGGATTTCATAGAACCTCAGAATATTAGAGTGCACAGAACCCTACATAATATTTATTTTGTTCATTGAGCATTTACAGCATGTCAGACAGTAGGCTAAACACCTCACATGTGGCGTCCTGTATTTTCATGGTCTCCATGTTGCAAGTACCTAGTGCATCCTCTGCAGAGGAGGAGCCCTCAGAAGAAGATAGTGTGGAATCCCTTTAGCTCCTTATAACCGGTCCTCTTAATTTCTAGTCAGAAATTTCTCCTCCTGCTTCTGAGTTCCTAGGGCTGCTGACTTTCTTTCTGGTTAATCTAAATAGGTCAGAAGTAAATTACAGGACAGCATTTGTCCCGGCCTAAAATGGATTTGGGGACAGATGTGTCCCTCCTCCTGGCCATCTTCCCTTATTCCACTGTTGACCAGGACCTTGAGGAGTTTTTAGGGAGGAGACGCTCCTTTGAAGCAGACCCCTTTTTAATAAAAGAGAAGCGTGAGGTGTCCACGCATTCACCCATTTCTGCCACCCAGTGGCGTGGACTCCCTCTGCCCGCCCACCGCCTCCTGCCACCGTTCCCCGTGGCCTGACACTTGTCTCCTGTCACCACATGGCTCACCCACAGCTGTTCCATTTCTGGGCCTCGCATCCACCCACGCCTGCTCTGTTCTCCTGTTGCACAACCTGAAACTCACGCTGTCGTCTCCCCTCCCGCACGGTCACCCCGCTGGTCGCCCCTTCTTCACCCTCAGCTCCCCTCTAAACACCCCTTCCATTCACCTGTACTTACTTGCCGAAGTTGCCAGGCAACACCCCCTTATAGCCTTCCCGCAGCTGACTCTTTGGGGTATGTGGTTTCAGTGTTGTCAGATTGTGTCCATTTCGGCATTTGAGTACATCTCGATGGCTTACGTAAGATCTCTCTGCCTGAGCTCCTGCGGTCCTTACTGGGAAATTACTGTTTCAGCTTGCATGTCTGTCAGGTGACCTAAGGGTTCCCAGGGAGCAGCAGGGAGCAGCTCAGGTGTGTCTCTGGTTCCTCCAGACCTTGTCCCACCCCAGGCTCATCGTAAGGTGCTCCCAATGCACCTTGACTTGCCTCCATCATGTCCCCCAAACAGGCTCCAACGGGAGATGTGTGTCTGTCGTAAATGATTAGCGTGCTTTTCTGCTTGCAAAAGTGTGTCACTCATGTGACCGCCCAGTTTGCAGTGGGTGTAACTGAACCCACTAAGTGTGGAGCTGCTTTTCTCCAGGTGGAAAATAGTCCTGTCACTTTAATTGATTCGTGCTAATTTCTTCCGAGCCACAAGGAAGACGATTCATCATCGTTTCTTCCTCCTGAGCTCTTATGCTCCCTGCCTAAGCCTCTTCCTGCCAGTCAGAAAGACCCTCCTGTGATACCCAGAAACCTAATCCTAGAAGAGGTTAAGAAGTTCATTTGAAAGGACTAGAGTAATAACTACCCCAGGTTGACAGGAACTCTTCCCACCGGCCAAGGCCTCCTGGTGAGCAGCCCCACGCCCAGCTCTGTTGAGGTTCTGAAATTTTTACAACGCTGGAAATTTTATACAGCGTGGGGCTGATTTAGGTAGCAGTCAGCAAGGCTTTCACTCATTTCCAAAGATCTGCACAAACCGAGCCTGGGTAAAATCAAGTATCTCTGTTTCCTGGAAACTCTGCAAGAATTGCAGATGTCTTCGTTGGTACAGCCTTTATGGAAAGCAGCATGGAGTTTCCTCAGCAAATTAAAGACAGGACTGCTCTGTGCTCCAGCAATCCCACTTCTGGGTATGTAGCCAAAGGAAATGAAATCAGTATTTCAAAGAGAGGTCTGCCACTCCCCTGTTCATTTCAACACTTTTCACCGTGGCCAGGATATGGGAACAACCCAGATGTTGGTCAGAAGATGAGTGGTTAAAGGACACAGATGTGTATACATGTATATGTCTGTGTGTGTATTTACATGGATTATGTATAACATATATATTTTCTTCCATTTTAAAGCTGGATGATATTCCTGTGTGTATGTGTTACACATAAAAGAAAATCCTGCCGTTTGTGACAATGTGGAGGACCTGGGGAACATTACGTTGACTGAAATAAGCCAGAGGCAGAAAGACAAACACTGCCTGATCTCACTTATTTGTGGAGTCTAAAAATGTCAAATTCCTACAAACAGAAAGTAGAAGGGTGGTTACCAGGGGCTGGGGGGAGGGTGGTGTGGGGAAATATTTGTCAAGTGATACAAATTTTCAGTTATGTAAAATAAGTAAGTTCTGGAGACCTGATGTATAGTGATATAACTGTAGTTAACAGTATTATATCGTATACTTGAAATTTGCTGGAAGGGTAGATCTTAACTGTTCTCACCACAAACCAGCAAACAAGAGGGGCGATTATGTGAGGTGATGGATATATGAATTAGTCTGTGGTATTTCACAATGTATAAGTCTATCAGATCATACATGTTGAATATATACGATGGTAAATTGTCAACTATAGCTCAAAACACTTAAAAAAATTTAAATTTGAGGTGATAAGTAGAATAGCAGCCAATGCATCTACCAATACTAACTTGTATGCTAATTATTGGACATTTATTTTATAGATGTTAAATCTTTTCTTGTCTCCCCCCAAATCCCCCCCGCCCCAAGTTGCAGGAATTTTAAAAGCACCATTTTTGCAAATGTACCCACATTCGTGTCCTGTGATGGTCCCAACGCTGAGCTGTGGTAACCTTGCTCCTGGCAGCAGTGAAGAGTCAATAGATCTTTCTAGGTTCCGAAGCCCAGCCGAGTCTGGGGTAGTGTCTTTGCAACCTGATTAACTGGGTCTGGGAAGTGGGCCTTCCTGGGTTTCTTTATGTTGGCAGGAACAAAATCCTAGCTCTGGACTGTAGTCAGCAGGAACACACCAGCAAGTTCATCACTCTTTCCTGATACCACTATTCTTATTCGTTCCAGGAGGTATAAATAGAAAATTCATAGTACAAAATGTGTAGCTCTTCTGTCAATTACCCACATAACATACGACGTAAAAGGGAAAGCGTATCTATTTCTCTGTTACCAGCTTGCCATTAACAAGCATGTCATTTTGCCCTCCTAATGGCCCCTTCTGGACCCATGGAGTGGTCTCTCTAGTAAATTGATTTTGAAACTGGGTCATATTCTGGCCTGGACTTCCATTTGTACAGCCTAATGGAAAAAAGGGTATATCTGTACACAACTTCGTATATATAGTAAAAGAGAGTTTATGTGAGAGTTCTTGTGTCTTCATCATTTAGAGCTGGGACGTGTGGTGCGTGTAGGAGCTCCCGATGTGCCTAGATCCTTGAGACCTCTGATTGTCCAGGAGTGACACCCGTTAGTATACTAACTGCACCGGCCATCGCTAGGCAGCACCATGCCGTCAAAGATATCAATAGAGTGACAATCCCCTTTATTTCCAGAACTTCCTTTGGACAGTGTGAAAGACACTGTTAATTGTTGAGAGATGTCTAAATAAATCTGAATGGAGACATTTGTGTGGAGTCTACAGTTCGACAAGAAACTTCTGGGTCTGAACAAGGACTCATTCAAAAAATGGGGGAGAAAGAATATTTCCAGAGACCTGTCTTTCAGCAGGAATGGCTTCTGATCTGCTTGCCTGGAATCTCTGGAAAGTAACGAGAGATTCTCTTTTTCCTTTCAAAAAATATAGCTGCTTTGGGAACGAAGCAGTATCTGACAGAGGTAGCCTTCAGGGACCCAGCGTGTGGCTGGCGAACACCTTGTTCTAGGCCCAAGCAATTACTACTAAGAGACATTTAAGCTTCTCACCTAGAAATACTTCAAGCACTAAAATCCATTTCCTTTCAAGTTCGAATTCCCTTCAAGAAAAGAAAAGAAAATCATGTAGGCTTAAAGGAGAGAATGAGAGCAGGACAAGCCAAGATTGAGTTAGAGGGTGAATCGTCACTTCTCTGCGCGGCTTTCCCTCTCCTTTTTCCCCCGTGTTTTGGGGGCAGCCCTCCTCCTTTGGAGTCAGGAGGTGGTTCCAGTGTTATTGTTTCTCACGTGCACTGTGGGCTCCAAGTCTAGCCCGCACTTTGCTGCTGTGAACGAGCTTTGGCGTCCAGTGACCATTTCTTGCTTGCTTGTGTTTTCGCATACTATATGCTGTTCACAGAAATGCCTCACCGTGGTTTTGGAGGGATCAGCTCCCGCTCAGAATCAAGTAATCTTTACTTGTTAGGGAAATCAGAACTCTCTGCCCACATCTCTCTGTCTCCAGAGGGACCAGCCTCATGGCCAGGTCGGACAGGCCGGCAAGGTTTTAAGGACGCTTGCTACCTTCTAGGCCTGACTTACCTTGCCTTTAGGTTTTCAGAAGCAGAAATTCTGAGACTGCCTGATCCACCCTGAGATGACATTTGGTTAGAAATGTTAGACAAAGCTTGGGATTGAGGTAGGGATCATAATTGCCCAGCGATGACCTTTCGCTCTCAATCCCATGCTAACCATAACCTTTCTAAGGGGCGTGTTTCCTTGCAAGAAAATTTATGCCCCTGCACATCTGCAGGGACTTTCAAATGAGCTATAGACGCAGTATGCTCAGCCTTGGCCAGTATCTAAGCATTGATTTTGTTTTTAAGAGCAAATGAGAATTTGCAGAGAAATAAATAATAATGCAGCAGGAATCAGAGAAGAAAAGGATCGCTCCAGTCAGGAGGCTTTTTTGTTTTTTGTTTTTTTTAAAGATGGCATCTGAGCTTGACTCTCAGAAGGGGGAGATTTGACAGATGGACAAGGGGGACAGAGTTCAAATGGCAGGACAAGCAAGAAGAAAGGCCCAAGGAGGCTGGGTGCTGTGGGGTGTGCACAGGGCCCAGCACTGGGTGGGAGCACTCGGCAGAGCCAGCTGGCCTTGAAGATCGGGCCGAGGAAGCTTCTTATGCGTGTACCTAGTTTCTTTCTTTCAGCTCTGTACTATGAAACCTTGTTATTGTGGAGAATTACATGCATTCATTACATGAAATTTACCATTTCAGCCTTTTTTTTTTCATGATTTTATTTATTTTAGCGAGCACTCGCCAGCATGTGAGTGGGGGGGCAGCGTACAGCAGGGGAGGGAGGCGGAGAGAATCTCAAGCAGACGCCCTGCTGAGTGCAGAGCCCAGAATACGAGGTTCAGTGTCACCATCCTGAGATCCTGGCCTGAGCCAAAACCAAGATTTGGACGCTTAACCAGCTGGGCCACCCAGTGTCGCCCATATTAATCATTCCAAGTGTACAGTTTTTGTAGCATTTAATAAACGAACATTAAGTGCAGCCAGCACCACCATCTGTCCAGAGCTCTTTCATATTCCCCACCTGAAACTCTGCACCCAGTGGACACCAGCTCCCCATTCCCCCTCCCTGGTGGCTGGTAACCCCCATCCTGTTCTCGTGTGAATTGGTTATTCAAAATGTCCCACAGGAGCGGTGTCCTCGTATTTGCTGTTCTGTGGCTGCCTT
Source organism: Mustela erminea (assembly GCF_009829155.1). Lineage (NCBI taxonomy): Eukaryota > Metazoa > Chordata > Mammalia > Carnivora > Mustelidae > Mustela > Mustela erminea. The sequence goes on along the minus strand of NC_045624.1, from coordinate 12,780,824 downwards.
ATTTCACAGAGCATCGTGTCCTCAAGGTTCACTCATGCTGAAGCGCGGGACAGGATTTCCTTCCCTTTTTTAAGGCCAGATAATGTTCCATTGTGTGGAAATACCACTTCCGTTCAAATGCTCATCTTTCTCTGGACATTCGGGTTGCTTCTGCCTTTGGGCTGTTGTGAACAGAGCTGCTAGGAACACGGGCGTACAGACACCTGCTTGACTTTCCACTCTCACCTCTTTCTGGTATACAGACAGAAGTAGAATTGCTAGATCATATGATAATTTTTTTTTAGGGATTGACATAATTCGGAATCGCCATTAGCACAGTGTAGAGTTGTCACTCAATAAATGTCCTGCTTGTAATGGTGTATTGGACCCATTTAATGGGAAAACATACGATAGATGGTTAGATAGTGAGTAGTAACTCATTTTTACCAGTATCTGTGCCATCTCTAAGACCATCTCTGTAATATGGCAGTAATACGTATCTACTTCCAGAGTGGGAAGATAAAGTGATTTTTTGAGGTATGGATTTTAAACATGCACAAAAGTAAAAAAAAAAAAAAAAAAAAGGGAGTGGGCAGTGAATACCCAGATACCCATGACTCATTTTCTAAACAAAAGTCTCAAGCTGCCTGGCCTGGGAGGCCCAAACATATGGTTTGGGATTGAGAGGCAAGGATCATCATTTCCTAGTTCTGTCCTTAGATCTCAGTCTCTGATCACACATAAACTTATGCTGTGTATTTCCTTGAAGAACATTTTCACTTCTGTACTTGAGGGCAACAGAGCCATACGGAGATCCACAAAACCGATTTAATAAATGCTAATATTTTATGGCATTTACTTCCTCTTTCTTCTTCACTGTCTATCTAACAAAAATGTTTTGGTCATTAGTGAACTGGTTCAGTATACATGGAGGGCTTGAGGACCCTGAGTAACAGTGTACCCCCAGACCCACATGGTAAGGACCACATCCAACAAAATGGACAGTCCTTTCTCAACACCACCTATGCCTGGTTTATAGTCTGATGCCCACAGTTGTCCTCTAATGGCTTTTGTGGTTGGATTTCTTTTTCCAAACTGGGCTTGAGTAACCAAGGACCATACACAGCAGGCTTTCGACTCTATCCAGCAGCTGAGGAGGAGACCTGGGAGTTGTGAGCCTGAGTCGGGGGAGAGAAGATCCACACTGAAATCTGGTGTTGTGGACAGCAGCATTTTGGGGGGCCTTCTTGGGAGTGGATTTAAGAACAAGACTGAGGTGCGCCTGGGTGGCTCAGTGGGTTAAAGCCTCTGCCTTCCACTCAGGTCATGATCCCAGAGTCCTGGGTTCGATCCCCGCATGGGGCTCTCTGCTCAGCAGGGAGCCTGCTTCCTTCTCTCTCTGCCTGCCTCTCTGCCTACTTGTGATCTCTCTCTCTCTCTGTCAAATAAATAAATAAAATATTGGAAAAAAAATTCTTAAAGAAAAAAAAAAAAAGAACAAGACTGAGGAGTGCGTTCCCGACTCTGAGGCAGACCAGATCTAACTTCCGGTGGGGTTTGCATCGGGCATGTCCTCTTGCCAAACCTGCAGGATGTCTGAGAAAAAGACTTCCCGTGAGTCATTACCAAGCTCCCAGAAGTTGTGTGCACACCATTTCCGAGTCCTGTTATTTAAGGTAAATAACTCACCATCCTCAGCAGTTGGATCCTCTGCGCTTGTGGTACATTTCGATGCTGGGAATTCACAATGCATATAATAACACCTTTTCTCCTGCAAGACTTTTCCTCTACTCTTGGAGAAAGAGAGCTTGCCCTTCGGGGTGCTTCACGGGGGTTCCTCTCTCTCAGGGCAACTCCATCTTCATCCTCTTTTCCTCCTCTCTGTCTTGAGGTAACCTTGACACCCAGGAATTCCTTAATCTTTTACTGAAACAGCAGGATATTTATTGAGTGACAACTCGACACAGCGCTAATGGGGATTCAGGGGAAGTGTAAAGCAGTTGAAACCAGGAGAGAGAAAGAGAACTAATAGGGGGTGAAAATTCCAGAATCAGTGCTTTTTAGCCCAGAGTGTAACATGTAGTAGATGTTCTGATCCAGGAGGAATGAAGGAGCCAGAGGACTTCCATGTGAAGATGGAAGGTGAAGGGTCTTGAAGGATTTTTGGGATGTGATAAGGGGTCAGGAGAGGACACGCATTCATCCCCTCAGCCTGATGAGGTCAGAACTCAGTTCTAGCCCTGCCTCCCCTTTACGGGCAAACACTTGCCTCGTGACGTGATGGTCCTACTGGTAACTGGTGGTCCAGTGAGTAAGGTCCCTGAGCCAGAAATGTCAGAAATATGCAAGGATGCCCTCCTGCCCTCAAGAAGACCTTTATCTTCTTCCCCCTGGTTATAACAGGCCACACACACGCTTTTCTCCCATGGGAGCCATGTTTGGGTTGGAGGAGGCTGACTGGACGAGGGACTTTTGGGTTCGCAGCACTCGATTTGGCAGAGTTAGTACAAAGACAAAGCTTTTCACTTTAATTTAGGAAGAATTTATTAGCCTGGATTTTTTTCCTTTTTTCTTTAGACAAAGGGATGGCTTCCTTTTTGGAGTTTATCCTCTGTTTCTTTAAGTTGTGTGATTGTACCTCCTAAAGTCTGGACACACTGAAGGAAACCCCCACCCCCTTTTTTGGTCTCAATAAGTTATCAGTGAGCTTCGTGCCTTGGACTCTTCCTCGATTTGCAGTTGCATTTCTGGGGTTTTGCTTGAAGATTGAGTCTGCACAGGTTAGTCAAGGGTTTTACCTTTAACAACCACAGAGACTAGAAAGAAAGCAACAGTTTCATGAGGGTCAGCCTGTAGCCCAACTCTTGCTGGTCTTGGTACTTTTCTTCCAAATTTGCATGATTAACTTAGGCTGAGTTTTTCTGTGGGGAAACGGAGGGTGATGGCAAGCACTTTGACTTCGGGCCTGAGAGAATTTTGTTCAGACTTGGCCTCCCACATCAGATCTGGTCTGGGCCTACTAGAAAGTAGGGACCCTCTGGTCTACCAGGAGCGGCAGCCCAGTGTGGCGACTCAGGAGTTGGATGTGAGTTTGAATCCTAGCTCTACTACCTATGGGCTGTGAGGCCTTGGGCAAAATACCTACTTTTTTCTAGCTTCTGTTTCCTGATCAGTAATGACATCTCACTGTGAGAGTTGTTTGGGGGATTATAAATTATAAAATACCTCACCCTCTACGATGCCTGATAACAAAAGCCAAATTATGGCCCCTCTGTAGAATAATAATGCCTTGGGCACCTCCATCCCAAGGATACGGCCCAGGGCCTAGCCACTATTTTCCAGTGTTCATGTAGATCTACAGAATTTTGAGCAAATTCTGTTATTTTCCATTTTTCTTTTATGCCTGGTTCGTTTACATATTTTCAGATTCAGATGAAGCGAATTACATAAATAGTTCTTTTGTACATATATTTTTTATATATCTTATGTAATATATATATTTATATATATTTTTTCTCCTTAGCCGTATATCACCCCAATCCTCCTTTGCCATTCTGCCCTGAATTTCATTAAAAATGAAACCCAATTTTTAAGTAAGGGTTCCCCACAAATTCTGTACCCACCGGGGATGTCCCTGACCCTCCATTAGCTTGAACCTCCTCTTTGTCTACTCACAGTCAGCCCCCTACTGCTTATATGCACCCAAAGGAGTCCCTCACTCCCACCAGCCCCCGCCGCCAACTTAGTATTTGTCTTCGGTAATTCTGATTCTGGTTCCTTAGTCAGGTTTCCTAAGAAACCTGGCTATGGATACCTCCAGAAGAATCTCCAGGAGGGATTCTGCAGATGCCGCGAGCAGTTAGGAAGAATTCAACTGCCCATCTGGAGGGCCCCGCGCAGCCGGCCGAATTTCATCGTTTTCATCCTCCTGGCAAGCTTCGAGCCTGAATGGGGCTGGTTCGTTATTCCTGTTCGAGGACAGGGAGGTTGGGGCCCAGAGGCAGAGGTTTCCCCAAGATCTCCCTGCCGGGCCGTGCCGGTCCCGAGGCAGACCCGTGACTTCCGCGTCAGGGCCTGGTCCCCGGTGCTCTGGCCGCCCCCCTCCTCCGCCAGCGGGGAACGAGCACTGCGTATTTACTCTGCTTATTTATACATCTGTGGCTTTCTAGATGAGGGGAAAGGGAGAAAAGGACGGAGGTGGGGTTGAAAACGGGTTGGAACCAGAGAGCTATAATTAATTCTTTCTCCCACGCAAACCACTGAAATACCGCATGTAATAAACAGTATCACCCGCAAAATGCCATGATTATACAGCGTTGCTTCATATTCGGGAGGAAAGGGGGGTTGGTGCTAATTAACAAGTGGGGACGGAATGTTTACAACATGCTATTACTGGTAATAGAATTATCTTCACCCGCCTAATCACAATGGAGACACAGAGACCCTCCCAGCCCCGCGTCTGGCCGTGCCCTGTGAGATGGAACAGAGAGTTTTGGGGGCCTGTGTTGGGTCCCGGTGTGCTCCCCTGCCCCCCACCCCACAGCACACACACCCCCGCCCCCCATCGTGTGAGGAACAGGGCAGCAGGGAGGGGGAAGGCGGGGTACATCACGACGCCAGGGAAGTGTCGCCTGCTTGTCATCCCAGATTGTCTCTGGCCTTGCATGTGTAGCTGCCCTAAAGGAAGGGGACAGAGAATCTGTCCTTCCAGCAAGGCCTCTGACACACCTTAGACAGATCTGGTGGCCTCTAGAGTAGAATGAGCCGTGTTCCAAATTTTTCCTGTAATAGGGCAATTTGGATCTAAGAACACAGTTTCTGACAGATACATGCCAAAAACAGTAGGCAGGTTTCCTAGCCAGTGGGTCAGTGTCCAGTTAGCCCACGTGTAGCCGAGCTGGGAGTTGAGAGCCCTGCCCTGGGTTTCATCTCTGTCCCTAGCTGCCCGTGTGACCGTGGGCAAGCCATTTGGTCGCTGCACCTGAGTTTTTTCACTTGAAAACTGATGACCTCTCTATTTAAATAATAGAGAGAGTTACATCACCATTACGAGTCCTTTGTGAGAAGTTTCTTTTTTTAACATTTTTATTGTTTCTTTTTTTTAAAATTTAAATAAAATTAGCCAAGGTATAGTAGAGGGGGTTTTTGTTTGTTTAATTTTTTAAATGTTCTGTGAGAAGTTCTATTCCAGTTTCTAATGTGCAAGACGGGAGTGCATCTTCCCAGTTGGGGCGGAAGTGGGGATGTCCTGTCTGCGGAGCCTTGTGCCAGCTTGTGGGCAGAATAGAGCTGGAGCTGTAACACCGGCCTCATGGCCCGGGAGAAATGGGAGAAGCCCGATTGCAGCTCTGCTAGGAACTGAGTGGAAGTCGTCTGCAGGGCCCGGAGACTGGTGGAGGGGGAGGTGAGGGGGTAGGTAGGAGGCCACTAAGACAGGGCGGAGGGAGCAGGGCCACACAGGTAGACTTCTATTATTTATTTATGTTTTTAAGATTTGAATTTTTTTTTTGACAGAGCACAAGCAGGGAGAGTGGTAGGCAGAAGGAAAGGGAGAAGCAGGCTCCCCACTGAGCAGGGAGCCTGATGGGGGGCTCCATCCCAGGACCCTGGGATCCTGACCTGAGCCGCAGGCAGCTGCCCAGGCGCCCCCACAGGTGGCCTTTCTAACACACTGGGGACTCAGGATGGAGCCTCTGAAGGGGGCTGAGGGCAGTATCAAGGAGAGACTGCAGGATGTTTTGAGACCTTTGCTTGGCTCTGCACCCTAGAACTTTCTAGCAACTCTTGGAGTCTCACCGGAAGGATACATTTAAGTTCTGGATCCCCATTTTGAAATGGAGGGGTCCACTTGATGCTTCTGAATGATCTTTGCCATCCAGATACATTGAGGATGAAGGCATCTTGGTTTTGCTTCCGTGCTTGGGGAGCAGCTGTGACCGAGAGCCTATGCCCTGGACCCAGCCGCACCAAGGAGGGGTGGCCGCTGGCGAGCAGCCGCCTCTCCTGTTTCCTCCTCCACGTCTCCCCACTCTCGCCCACCGCAGCGGGCTGTCTTCTGTCCCCAAGGCTTGGAGCCTCAGACACCCAGGCAGTCTTTCTGCCGGGCCATCTGCGAGAACACGTGGGAGGCAAATTAGACTGTGAGGCCGGGAGCGGAAAATATGATTTGCTAGAACGGCTTGATGGAGGATCCCAGGCGTTCTGGAAGCTGCGGGAGGTATGCGGAAACTTCCGCAAACCACGTTCCTGTGGCCTCTGGTGTGAGCGCCCAGAGCTGGCAGGTGAGGCAGTAACCCAGGTCCAGCCCCGTCAGTGGACACGTGAAGGATCTGAGACCCAGAGAGGGGACCTGACTTCTCCGGGGTCGCCGAGCTCGGCAGCGTCTGAGGCAGGACCGTGACTCTGCTGTGTGTCATGGAGAAGCCTCTTTCATTTCCAGGGAAAGGGCATAGAGCAGAGAGGCCTAAAAGGGCATTTTATTTCCATCCGTAGGAAGGCACACCATCTCCCCATTTGTCATCGCAAATTAGAAAGCATCAAGCTGGGGACGCCTGACTGGCTCTGTTAAGGGCAAGTGTGCAACTCTCGATCTCAGGGTTGTGAGTTTGAGCCCCGTGTTAGGTGTAGAGATGCCTAAATAAACAAAAAAACACAGTTTTTTTAAACAAGGCATCGAGCTGTAATCCGTGTTTTCAGCACAGATTCAACAACTGCTTCCATTCTTTGCATTTCTTTTTTTTTAATTTTGGCAAGGTTTCACGTCAGCACACACTCCAACAGATTTCTTTCCCTGTCTTGACTTTCCTATGATTTTTTTTTTTTTTTTTACTTATTTATCTTCCGGTGCCGAGCTTGCACCCCCGTTCAGCGCTTGCCTTCATCTCCAAGCACCCGCCAGTTTAAGGGTTTTTCTCATGATTGCTGGATTTGGGCATCAGCCACCTTTCTATCCCCCTGGCCTTGAGTCTGCCCCTGGTGTGGACCACGCCACGTTCATTCACCTGCCAGGATAAGCATTTAGGGGATGTAGTGGGAAAGAAAGGTATGTGGTAGAATCCCATTTCAGTATATGAGCTGATACGTGGTCAAGATAGAATCATGGCAGGAACTCAGGCCTTCTGGCTCCTCTTCCCAGTTTATGGTAATGAAATGGTCCCTATAAACGCAAATGTCCTAGGAAGGTAACTTGTCTTAACCCGGTTTGCCAGACACCTCTGGGCCTCTGGCCGTGAGATTAGTTTCACACCTGTTTTCTGGGTCTGTGTCTTTGTCATTTCTTGGAAGATGGTTTACAGATGTCAAGTTCCTTTGCCTGCACGTTGAGCCCCATTCAGGGGATAATCAGATGATTTCTCTTCTGCTCATGATTAAGAGAAGTTCTACACCACTGTGAATCCTTTTCTTCCTTTTGCTGGCCCCAGAGCTTTTCTGTTTCACTTTCCTTTTTAAAGTTTCGTATTACTTCGGGTTTGGGGATTTTTCATTGCTGTGCTCTGTCTGAAAATAAATGCACAGGTATTCTCTATTTGAAAGGAGAGCTTAGTGGGCAGCAAAATACCTATTCAGGGACTTTGAAAACAGTCTCCTATCTGTCAAAGTCTGTGTTGCCTTCTGGGAACACAAAGATGATTAGACGCCGGTATCTGGTCCCCAGGAGTCCATTGTCAAGGGAAAGCTACAGGCGTGGACACAGCTAACTATAATGTGACATTATATGTGCCACTGGCGGGGATTCTCCCCTGGTAGACCCCCCCAATAATGCAGGGAGTTCTGAAGTTTTGGACCAAGCTTAGTAGAGTTCACTGTCTCCCCCCGCCCCGCCTTTTTTTTTTTTTTTTTTTTTTTTGCCTTGCATCTGTTCCCAGAGGATGAGAACAAAGATCTGTCCAAATTAAGACTGAGTTTCAGAAGTACAGAGAAGTTTCTACATCTCCTTGGAGTTGACTCCACCCTGAGCCCCAGAAGGTCTTGCCTCAGGCTCCTTCTCTAGAACATACCTGCATTTTCATGCCTTATCCCACTGCTTCAGCTAGGGCCCTGAGATGCACACGTGGCCTTTGCTTGGATCAGTGATGCCCTTCCTTTTCCAAGACTGTTTCATCTTTCCTAGAACCTCCTTTCTCTTCTTTGTTCCAGGCTAGGAATGTACCCACACATGCCCAGAATAGGATATTCTAGCCATACTCCTGCTGAAGGCAGCTGGCAGCTTTCCACTGGAGGTAGTGTTTCACGCAGTTCTGAGAAGACATGTTTAAGTTCTCTTGTAAAGGGAGGGCCTACACAACACTGTCACAAAGGAGGCCACAGCATCTCTTCCTCGGGCCTCAACGCAGGTGGTCAGGGAGACTTCAGGGGGAAGGAGCCCTTGAGCTGGGCCTTGAGGTATGAGTAGTTGAATAGGTATTCGAGTATTCGAAGGTATTCAAAGGTATTCGAGTCAGTGGTGGGACAGCGCAGAAGCGGGAGGTGTGGAAGGACGTGGTATAGCTCGTCATTGCCTCTGGCCTGTCTTCTTTGTCCTTACATGGTGGCAGTTGTCCTGATATTTTATTTTTCTTTTCCTCTCTAAAACTTTCTCCAAAGGCCCAAAGATCTCTTCCTCCTGAAAGACCTCCTAGGAGCAGTATTAGGGGAAACAAGAGTGCGAACCAGTGAATATTAACACCCCAGGTCTCAGATGACTCATGGATTGCCCAGGGTAGCTATATGCTGGGAGCACACCACTCCCGATTCTAACCAGTGCTGGAGAATCATTTCCCAGAAGTTAAAGACGTGACTCTCTTACAGAATAGAATGAGCATGTTTCAAAATTGTATCCATCTATTAATGAGGAAGCCAGTAAGATGGCACACGGTCGTGGACAGTTAATTAAAGAACAGCTGATATGGGGGCGCCTGGGTGGCTCAGTTGGTTAGGCATCTGCCTTTGGCTGAGGTCATGATCCAGGGACCCTGGGATCGAGTCCCACACTGGGCTCCTTGCTCAGTGGGGAGTCTCCTTCTCCCTCTGCCTCCTGCTCCCCCTGCTTGGACGCATCCTCTCTCTCTCTCTCTGTCAAATAAATAAATAAAATCTTTTTTAAAAAAAGGAAGATTGTGAGGTTAGATACAAAGCTGGCGCATGGTCCACAAGGCAATAACAGGAGCCCTGGGCCTATCCTCTCTCCAGGCCAGAAAGCATCTGCATCTCCCAGCCAGTACTCACTTGGGTCACCACTGGGTAGAAGTGGGGTTTTTTTGCTATCAGTTTTCTAAACGTTAACATCTACCCCAACAGAGCTGTAAGTGTCCTCATCCGTAGCAGGCCGAACCCCAGTGTGCCTCTGGGCAGCTGGACACCTGCCTCTCGATGCTACAGTAGAAGGACCCACACCTGTTCCATCTCCAAATCTTGGACAGTTTTTTCCCTAAGGCCGCCTTAGGAAGATGCTTGGGTTTGCTGTTTTTGTTTTGCCTTAATGAACACACACCCAGCGTCTTTCACATATGAGGTGCTCTGCTGAGCCCCGGCCGGCAGCAGGAGGCATGAGTGCAAGGCTTGTTCCTGCACCCGGGACCTCACCGCACGAGCAGGCTCTACAGGAAGAGCTCAAGAGAGGAGTAGGCACCAGCCGTGGATACTGTTCAAGTTCTGGGGACAGGAAAATCCATTCCGGCCTGGAAGGGCAAGGAGGCTTCACGAGGGGTTTTGGAACACCTCTGGGTTCTGCCAACCTGGTTTCCCCCCGTCTGGCACGTGGGTGTCTGCCTGTCTGCCCGTGTGGGTGTAGGCTCCCTTCTTTGCATGTTCTGCGGAGCTGGGAGTTGGCTTTTCAGCAATTCGTTTCCCCTCCTTCCCCGTGCCTGTCGTTACCACTCACATTTCAGCTGTCAGGTCGGGTGCCACCTCGCTGCGGAGACCAACGCCGCGCGCTGCGTGTGACCGCGGGGTTCACTGCTGGTGGCCTGGGATCCAGCGCCTCAGTGCTCCCGGGCGAAGGCATAGCCCAGCCAGGGGAGGACGGGAGAGATGAAAAAAATGGGAGGAAAGTGCATCCATGAGCCGTTGCCTGGAGGCAGGTGGACAGACATGGAGTGAGCTGGATGGACAGACTTGAGACAGATGTCACCACCTTGGCTAGTTTGGGCCTGTAATTATCCGAGTTCCAACCAACCTGTTATTATAGGCACTTAGCAATGACAAGGGGAGGCCTGAGGTGGCCCCAGCGTTCTAAGGCTTGCGAGTTGACAGCCGCCACCGATCTGAGGAGGGCTCGGGGTTAAAGGGAGGAGGAGGCATAGAATGGGAAATAGGAATCCTTGATTTCCTTTGTTTCTTATTTAACCCTGCAAAGAGGAACCCATACCCTTGGCAGAGCTCTGTTGGTGCCGTCTTATGTCATCGTGTGGAGGCAGGTGCCCTGCAAGGCCGGCATGCCTTGCACTTGCCCTCGGCTTGTGCCTCTTTGAAAGTGTGGCGGAAATACTCACACCTGTGCATGGTGTGGGTGGGGCATGGCCTCAGGCAGCCAGGTCCAAGAGTAATACAGAGTGAGGAACATTGGTAACTTTTCATTTTCTTGTTGCCACGTTAAAGAAAGCCTAAAAGCAAATAGTGAAATGAATTTTAATATATTATCTTTCAGGGCGTCCAAAATATTCATCGCGGTATGTGATCAAAATAGGAGAGTGTACACACTTGGTGCTTTACGGACATCCCCGCTTGGACTAGTGACATTCAAGTACTCAGGGGCCCCATGCAGCTCATGGAGGCTGGACGGACAGCACAGACCTGGGTGGAACAGCCCAGGGGTTCGTGGTCTTGTAACATGAGAGCTGTGGTTCAGCTGGGCTCTAGTCAGCTTTAAAGCTAATCACAAGCATATAGAAGCAAAATTCTGGACCTGCTACAATGCAATGAACCTTGAAGATAGCATGCTAAGTGATTGAGCCAGACACAAAAGGACAGGTGTGGCATGATCCCACATATGTGAGGTACCTCGAATACTCAGTTCAAGGAGACAGAAAGTAGAACAGTGGTCGTCAGGGACTCAGGAAGGGTAAATGGGGAGTTAGAGCTTAATGGGGACAGAATCTGTATTCAGGAAGATGAAAGAGTTCTGGAGACGGGAGGCGGTGACGGTGGCCCAGCAGTGTGGGTTCACTTGATGCCACAGAATTCTGCACTCAAAAATGGTTAAGACGGTAAGTTTTATGTCTAATTTACCACAATAAAAATGGAGGAAGGGGCATGTCTGGACTGGCCTGCTGGTCCCAGGAGAGGAAGAGAGACCACGGGGAGCAGAGCCTCACCCCAGGTGTCCACACACTCATTGGTGAGAACGGCAGAGCTCCGCAGATAGTTCCCAAAAGGAGGTGACTCTGATCTCTTACCCCATAAGCCCGCAGCAGACCTGCCCCATCACCAGGGGAGACGTGCCTCATCCCCCCATTACCTGGCCCAGAGACCGTGGCCTGCTGCCCCCAGGAGCCATACCACGGTCATTGGAAAACCTGCTGCAAAGGGATCTTTTCTCTGAGATGTGGTCCGTGAGGCATGTGGGGTCTCTCCTGCCCTTTGTGAAGAGAGGGCATTCAGGCAAAGTGAGCCAGAAGCAAGCGTGGGGAGTCGGCTTGGCTCAGGGGGCTGGTGGGACCCTGTTCTGGAGGAGCCAGCTGAGTGTTACAATCGAAACAGCATGAGTCTGCTGTCCTAGGGACCTGGCTGGACCCTGCCCCCCTTCTGCCACTTTGATGCCGTGTGATCCCGGAAATTGACTTTATCCGTCCCTGAGTGTCTGTGTTCATACCTGCTAGTGGACATGGTAGGGCTGTTTTGTGACTTAAGCTGTGAACGTGTCAAGGGTCTTTCCCAGTGATGGGCACAGCGTGGATTTAGTCAGATGTCAGAGTTCCCACCTGCCGTGTTTGAGGGGCGCAGCCCTCCAGGGAGGGGCCTGGTTCTTACACTGCCCTGTGATGGGAAAGAGCTCAGACTGTTGTGGTTGGAATGGTTGGAACCCTGCCTCCACTGCTAACTGTGCTCCCGGGCCAGCTGCTCACTTGCTGTGTGTCTGTTTTCTCATTTGTAAAATGGGAACGATACTGGGACTGATCTCATGTGGTTGTGAAAGCCTGAGTGAGATCATCCACACCAAAGACGGAGTTCCATGCCTAGAGCAGAGAGAGCCTTCCCACACCGTTAGCTGTTCTAGAACATCCCCCACCTTGACAGCCCCCTAAGCCCCGAGGGAGGAGGAGGTCACGAGTAGTTACTGCAGATGTTTCTCTGGAAGGACGACCAAAAAGTTCTCCCAGAAAATGCCACTCCCTCCCTAGTTTGTCCTTGACCATATGTCATTGAAGCTCGCGGCTCTCCTAGGAGGTAAAAAGCTGTTCTCTTCACTGCCTTGATTTCCTGAGGCCCCCTTAACAGCTGACCACAGACTAGGGGACTTAAACCACGGGGATTTATTGTCTCATACCACTGGAGGCCAAAAGTCCAAAGTCAAAGTGTTGGCAAAGCTCTGCTCCCTCTCAGGGCTCGGGGGAGACTCCGCCCATGCTTCTTGTAGCTTCTGGTGGCTTCGGAGACTTCTTGGACTGGGCCTGCATCCCTCGGTCTCTGCTAGGTCCTCGCATGACCTTTCCTGTGTCTCTGTGTTTCAGTCTTCCTGTCCCTTCTCTTCCGAGGCCACCAGTTGTTCTCAGAACACATAAGCCCCATTCTAAACCCAGGGCGATCCCTGGAGACCCTTAATTACATCCACAAACCCTACTTCACATTAAGGTCAGATTCCCAGATACCAGGGGTTAGGACTTGGACACATCTTACTGGGGGACATAATTCAACCCGCTGTATCCATTTTACATATAAAGAAGTTGGGGCTCCTGTCTTTTTCAAGACTGCTTAGCAACACGGCTTTTTCATGGCTGCTTAGCAACACGGCTGGGTCTGAAACCCAAGCCTTCTGTGCTGGCCCAGTGCTGTGTCCAATCCTCTGAACACCCCTCTGACCAGTATTCAACACCCCAAGGGCAAAGCCTAGGGGCAAAGTTCCCCTTTGCAGCCTCCCTCGCAGCATAGGGGGACGTGGTGCTTCTGCTCTAGGCTTTCCAGCCCTGCCTCCCGCGCCAGCCCAGGCTTTCCTGTGTGTCCTACTCTAGATAGCCGCTTTCTACAATTCCTTATAATGAAAATGAACTTGGTTCTGTGATCCTCCCTGGTGCCACTGGGACACTTGAGGACAGCTGGATCTGGAGACTTCAAGTCCTAACCCCACCGAGGGAATTTGGACCCAGGAATGGCGGTTCCTCTGACAAGCTGGTGCCATTACAGCAACCGGGTCTTTGGGCCCCTTGCCTCGTACCCGGGGTCAGCCAGACACCTGTGTCCAGGCCAGACCTGGGCAGTGCCACTGACCACATGATCCTGGTTCAGAAGAGGAACCCCACCATTCCAGAGGCCCTGCTGCCCTGATCTAGAGACCAGGTCACAATCTGTCTATATACCTGACCTTGACCTTACCTGACCCTGACCATGGAACACTTCTCCCCAACTGTAGAATGAGAAAAACACTCCCTATCTATCTTGCAATGTCGTTCTCGACCCGCAAGAACGACCCGCAGACGAGGTTGAGTGGCAAACTTCTTTATTGTCAGTCTTCTACATATCTTGATCCGGGAACCCCGCTCCTCAAATTAAGCCCCTTATTATAGTATCAGTAGTTACAAATGCCCAATCACCATATCACGCGATTCACCTAAACACCAATCAGAAGGATTACTAGTGACCTTATCCATGAGCATGTGAGATGCTCGTGAGCACCTACGTGACTCCATAGGTTTCTATTGTTCTACAGATCTTGTGCCCTTCCCAAAACTACAAGTTAATCCTATACCCTCCTTGTGACTCCAGGCATTGAACGTGCGCCGTCCATGAGCGCACCCATTATCTTTGGGTTAAACATTCACAGCCCCTCCTCCTCAGGCATATCCATCTACGTGACTCCCAGCTCCTGCTGCATGGCTCCCCACATTGCAAGCTGAAAAGCACATGAGTAATTTCTCTAAAAGTTCCTTAATGCCAATGTGAAGACTAATTATATTAATATCTCCCCATTCTCCTCCATCCACATGGGAAAACTCAGAATCTGGAGAAACGGGGCTCCTTCACCGGGGTGGGTCCTGTCCCTGCCCAGAGGTAAGGGCAGCCAACCAAAACCTTTCGGGCTCTGCCCTCCTCTGGGCCTGGGGTCTAGCTTAAAGGAGGAGGCCCTCACCTATGGGCTCGCTCTGTCACTGCACAGAAGCCTCCGGGACTCTTTGGAGAGGGGATTGGGCTTCCTGGTGTGGTGGCAGCTGTGACAGGCTCTACGGATGGATTTCCATTTTAATGGATGTGTCAGGGCGTCAGTTGTCTGTGTTGCATTCCGTCCTCATTAAAATGGAAGCCCATTGCCACCGGGTACAGAGGAGGTGTGCTGCATTATTTATTGTTTTTTATCTGTTTTCCTAAAACTGGGCTGTTCAGGTTCAAATGGCAGATTAAAATTGCCACCCACCTCTCTCCACCCTGTCATTTTCCAGCTCGCATCTGTTCACGGCACATTGTATGTTACATGGTATGGTACCAGAGTGTCAGAAGCCCGGAGCAGTACCCTCTGAAGTCTGATTTGTCTAGTTCCCCGGCAGTTTGTAAGGGGTATTTCTGCTCCGTCCTTTCTCAGCAAGGTCCCTGGCTCTGGTTTCCGTCTCTCTGCCTTCTGGCGTCTTCTCCATCTCGTGCTCCATTGGAGCTCCTGCCCGAAGCTGTCGGACGGTTCCTCCCTCCATCTATCACCCTGTGCCTTCTGTCTTGATCTTATACTTGACCAAGCCCCTGATCCTCGGTCCCAGACTGCGTCAGAGTTGGACAGAAACACGAGCGCTCCACCCTTCACTTGTGAGCCCTAAGGATTCCTAACAGAACTAAGCACGCACTAATTGAACCCCACACCACTTGGAGATCTGTGTCTAAGCTTACTAAGATTCTTGGTCCTTGCACTGATATTCTTACACAATTACTGCGGAAATATACTGAGTCAAAAGGACCGTGTTTCCGTATCTCCCTAACTTTGATTAATTCCTGGAGAAACAGAGGAGTTAAAACATACGTAGCGTATGCTAAAATTTTAACACAACACATTGTATTCTGGTTAGAATGAGAGAGGAGGCGCTCATGTGGGCAGACACGAGGATAGTTTTGTTTAATAATACTGGACCTTTCTTCAAATGTCATTTTAAGATAAAAATCTTACAACGACCCCTACAGGACTCAAATTCTGAAGCTGAAGTGGGATTTGGGGACAACTTGTACATTTCTAGAATTTACACCCCTAGGGTATAGGAACTAGAGATAAAATAGAGTTGATAGCCATCTTCTCTATAATGAATTCGCAAGGAAAACGAAGTGTGTTGAATGGGGTCGGGAACCCGAGGGACCACGATTCTGTCACCTCCCATGCCTCAGTTCTCTGAGCCCTAACTAGCAAACTGTGACCCATGGGCCAAACCCAGACATACCCTATTAGTTTACACATGGTCTAGTGTATCTTGGACATTAGCAGCAAAGACTACGGCCTGCAAAGCCTAAAATATATACTGTCTGGTCCTTTCCAGAGAAAGTTTGCCCACCTCTGCTCTGAGCCGTTGGGCATTTCTGTGCTCGTTAGCGCCCCCTGGGTGAACTTCTGAGCAGGGATGATTGATCCTTGAAGTGCTTAACTTTAAGGATGGGAAAGGCTGCGTGCTTGATGTTTGAACCAAAAAAAATAAGACCCAAACAAGCAAAGAGCAGATGAATAGTACTCCATAGTCTGGAACACAGCAAACTCTACAATCGGGTGTCACATAATTAGACTGTAGGAGTCTCTGTAGATTGCTTACTACGAGGCGATGTCTTATTTTGTGTTCCCCTGAGGAATGAAAATACCATTAACAGCAGCAGGCAGGCACTGGTAGCGAGGGTCCTCAACCTTCACTGAAGGCTTACAACACCCTTTGAATGTCTTACATCGGTTTAAACGACCCTGGGAGGTGAGTGGTAGTAACGACGCACTGGACGGGTGAGGAACCAGAGGTATGACGGGAGAGGAAGTCACTTTTCCCTGTCGCACACTCGGAAGCATCAGAGCTAGTTAGCACCCAGTCTGATGCCCCGGCCCACAGCACGGCCCACCACTGTCTGCGAGGAGCCCATCTTTTTTTAGTCTTTGTTGCGATGGAGTTTAGCTCGATTTCACAGAATCGTAGAACGTTAGAGCTAAAACGGTGGTATTCACGTAGCCCAGCAGATCTCATTTTGTCCATATGAATGAATATTTATAGGACGTTTTAAAGCTGAGGAAGCACATTCCCCTAGATTCTCTGGCTTGGTGCTCATGCCAGCCCTGTGATGAGACAGGCTACCTTTTTGGAAGAGCATCAGAGGGTCAGAGAGCACACGTGTGTTGCCAATAAGAGCCAGGCCTGGGTCTCATCTTGAGGTTTCTGACTCTGAGAGTTGTTATGCTTCCAAAAGGCCACGTGACCCGAAGGGCCACTGATCCGTGTGTTCCACAGTTACCTAGCTAGCCGAAGTCACCAGGGCCAGAGCGGGCTGGAAATACAGGGAGGCCAGACTCTCCGGGCGGGACCAAGGAGCTAGGGAAGACTGTCCGATCTCCTCCCAGGGAGGATGAACAAACACGGGGCTCTCAGGTAGCTGGTTCCTAGGGACAGCCATGCGTTCATTCATTCCGTGTTCATAGAATACAGTGCCCCAGCATCAGATGGGAGCAGTGGTTCCCAAACTGGATAGCTTGTTAGAGCACAGACTGCTGAGCACCGTCCCTGGCATTTCCAGGCCTGGGGTGGGACCCAAGAATGTGCATTTCTCTTAGGTTCCCTGGTCGGTTGTGTCTGCTGCCAGGGACGACATTTGGAGAGCTGCTGGAAGTGAGGCAGGAGACACAGCAATGACCAGAGCTGGTTGTGGTTCCTGCTCTGACCCGAGCTGACATGCTTGAGTGAATGGGTAGATGAATGAGTCTCATCAGGGAGGGGAGAAGACATGGAGGAAAGGTGCCATTGCAGTGCAGCAGGGGAAGCCCTATAGTCGAGGTAGGTTTGGGAGGGGCAGGAAGCAAAGAAGGGAAGCCAGCTCGATGTGGCTGGGCACAGGAGGCTTGGCAGAGGACGTGGCCGTGGCTGGGCTCTGTGTGTGACATGCAAGTAGAAGGGGGAGGCAGTTCTGTGCCCAAGGAACAGCAGGTGAAAAGGCCCAGGGGTAGGAGAGGAGGAGGCAGAAGAGCCCTTGATGGGTATGGGGGTGCTGAGAGGTGCATGCCCAGGCAGAAGATGGGGTGAGCGCCCCAGGAGCCCGATGACAGAGGCAGAGCATGGCACATGGAAGTGCTGGGATTTCATTCCAAAGGGTACGGGAGCCACCGAAGAATTTTAAGCTGAGCCGGCTGTGTGTTGGAGAAAGAGGCAGAGGCTCTCAAACTGGATCTGGCTGCCTCATATCAGGGCCACAGGCAATGAAAGAGCCTGTGATGGACATGCCCAGAAGCACGTGTCCAGCAGGAAGGGGGGAGACAGACTTGTCTCGGCTCTGTGTTCTGTGGGACCCTCGCGCCCTTGGCTTTAGACTGTGGGAGAGTGTGGGTAAAACACATCTGGGAACACTGTGAGTGTCCTCCATGGGTTTAGTGTTTGCATTACTGTATTTTAGCTGGCGGTCTCTGCTTTCCCAGGAGAGATGATAAGGTTGGGTGTTTCTGTTTCACCTCTGCTCTCTGTAATTAGCCTGTTTCCTTCAAGAAAGAGAACACGTCTCCCCAGTACACAGACGTAAGTGCTTGTCCTCTTTGGCTGTCTATGTCATTTTTTTTTCCCCCCACTCTCTCTCTTTAGAAGTAATTTCATGGCTCATGCACTCGAGATTCCATCTAGAAAGCAAGGCCTCTCTATCAGGCAGATGATCGCCCCTGCTGGGCGTTCATTGGCAAATCACAGTTCTGTTAATTAACACAATGTGGGATTCAAGCTCTCGAGTCCTTTCAGAGTCAGCCTTTCTCACTTGGGGTTTGAATTGTGGCCCCTCGCCTCTTCTGAGCCCTGGGGACACGTGTGCCTTTTCGGAACCCCCTCTGCTGCTCCATCCTGGACTCAGCAGCCAGAGGACGCGGGCCACACCCCTCCCTCCTCCAAACGCTCCTGACTTGGGCATCCGTGGTCTACTCCTCCTTTCTTCACCCAACCGCCCCATCCCCTCCTTTTTGGAAAACCTCTTCAGTGCCCCGCAGGGTATCAAGGGTAATGGGTTTCTGTTTCGAGTGCTTTGCTTTGACTTGGCGTGCCTCTGTGGGCTTGGGCCCTGAGCCTGGGTCTGCGTCACAAGCCTCATGCTGTAGCCGACAGACAGGGGCGCTGCTCTAGCAGACCGAAGCCCCCGAATGGACGCACTCAGGAGTCAGGCCTCCAGCTGTCTTTTCATTCCTCTCGCTACTTCCCTTGAGACCTTGTCCCTGGGCCTGCTGTCTCTCGATCTCTCTTCTTTTTTTTTAAAGTCAGGTGTGGCTGTGGGTTGTGCTAACCCACCACACACTGTCGCCGGGGACCAGTCACCGGAGGCCTCGAAATAGCTCAGGAGGTGAGTAGGGCCGGGTCCTTAATCTGGACTGCTCGACCTCAGCTGAGATGCTGGCTCTGAGACAACGTGGTGAAGGGAGAGGTCTGCCCCTTGCAAGCTGCTGGGGTTGTCACAACGGCCATATTAGCAGTGAGCCAATACCGTGGCCGCTGAACTGTCCCCTTAATAATGGTCGTGCTGGTGGGGGTGCCTGGGTGACTCGGTGGGTTAAGGATCTGTCTTCAGCTCAAGTCATGATCCCAGGGTCCTGGGATCGGTCCTAGGATGCCGTCCGCATCAGGCTCCCTGCTCAGTGGGGAGTCTGCTTCTCCCTCTGCCTCCTCTGATGCTCTCGCTCGCTTGCTCTCTCTTTCTCGTACACTCTCTCTCAAAAAAAAAAAATTGTTGAGATGGTAAAGTTTTTATGCATACTTTCCCATTTTTTAAAAGGCATAGGATCCTGATGCATGCTACAACATAGACGAATCTTGGAAATGTCACGCTAAGTAAAATAAGCCAGACACAAAAGGACAGATACTGTGTGATTCCACTTGACATATCTAGATAAGCACATTCACAGAGGCAGAAAGCAGAAGGTGGTTGCCAGCGCCTGGAGTGAGGGAAGAGTTGGGGGTTAGTGTTGGAGGGGTGCAGAGTTTCAGCTGGGGAAGAGGGGAACATTCTAGAGACGGTGGCGTGCTTATACGACCATGTGAAAATGCTGAATACCATCAAACTTGAGACTTAAAAATGGCTCCTAGGGTAAATGGCATAAACATAGTTTGGTCGGGGGGCACACTGTGCAGACATTTTTAAAGCACAACATCAACATTTTGGGAAAAACAAAAAATACATACATTCCTTTTTTTTGGAAGCCCCATTTATTGATTCAGAGTCCTTCTCTTGGCTTTGGGATATAAAAATGTATTATGGATGACTTGGGTTGTTCATAAAATGATCCTGGTTGGGGTAGCCAACGTGAAAGTAGAACTCAGACAACCCAGCCATTCATTCAGTGCATTGACGGAGCCTCCGTGGGAGGCGCCGTGCTCAGCGCTGAATAAAACAATCAGTGCAGACTCCCTAATTGAATTTAATTTTAAATGCTCGACATTTTTCTTACAAACAGCTCGACAAGCTGCTGAAATGAAGGAATCTGGCATCTCCTGTCTCTTGTGGGTTTTATTGGTGAGTCTCCTTCAGGTTGCTAGGTGGAGTGTCTTTAGTGACAGTCTCTGCTGTAAAAAAATGCAAAGGAATAAAGTGTGCAGGGCATGAGGTACGGAGGGCCGCCACAGCCGCATCCGCAGCTCCCGGGGTCCCAGGGCTCGCAGGTCTGAAGGCTACGGAAACAGAACTCAACCGCTCTCGGATTTCAGGCTGAGCTTGAGTACTTTCTCGCTCTCTCCATGTCAGATAAGTGAATAAAGTCTTTTAAAAGACCCAATAACAAACAACAATAGCAAAAACAAAAACAAAAACCAACATCTGATCAGTTTGGATGCTCTGTGTGAGACTGACTCCGTACAGGTCGTCTAGCATGCCGCCATCAGCGGGCCGTGGGGTTGAGCCCCCGCAAGGGCAGAAGTGGCGACGGTCTCTCGTGTGCCTGCTTGGGAATCCTGGCCCCAAGAGGACTGCAGCAGCGGGACTTTGTTGACAACAAAATTCACGGTGTTTACTGACCAAAACAAAGAACGCTTTCACTTATGTATTCATGTTCTGGGAAATTGGGGGTTTTATTTTATCGAAGCTGTTTGCTAACGAGTATTCGGACAGACTCAGGGGAGCCGATGGAAGGACAGCGCTCCGCCGTTGACGTGGAGCTCGATGGGACCCGGAGTCCGGCTCGTCCAGGGCTCAGTTCCCCTCATAGCTGCCCCCGTTGGGGACCTTGATGTGGTCCCTCATGGCCCCCTCCTACCCCACCTTCTGAGTGGCACTGCTACGAGCTCTGTCTTATTGATGGGGATGCTGAGGGGACCACAGTCACACGGCCAGCAAGAGCCGCTGCTCAAACCCAGGCCGCCTGATGCTAGACTCTGCTGGTTCTCAAAAATCAGAACATTTTGTTTTAACTGAAATGCACCACCGTGATTCGTGAACTCCTGGCTCCTCTTTAGCTCTCGGGGAGAGTGCTGGGCTTCGTAACGTCTAGAAGGAGCACAGATGACAGCCTTCACCGCCATGTCGTTCTGATCTTTCACCTTCCAAAAACTGTCAGTCAATGGAGAATGTTTCTCAAGCGCTTTTTTTTTTTTTAAAGATTTTATTTATTTATTTGACAGAGATCACAAGTAGGCAGAGAGGCAGGCAGAGCGGGGGAAGCAGGCTCCCTGTGGAGCAGAGAGCCCGATGCAGTCTCAATCCCAGGACCCTGAGATCATGACCTGAGCTGAAGGCAGAGGCTCAACCCACTGAGCCACCCAGATGCCCCTCTTGAGTGCTCTCTGTGTGCCAAGCACGGTGTCAGATCCAAAGCCATTTTCTGCTGCCCCCGCCCTCTGTCCCACACTCTGGATTCTCAGCGGATCCACTCGTCAGGGTCCATGTGCATGGCTTGTTTCTACTTGTCGGCAGAGAACTGACTTCATGTCACCGCACGGGCCGCCGTCGCAGTGTATCTGTAAATTTGTCATTGTTTTGAGTCACCCTGATGTTCTCAGAGATTCCTGTGTCTGTTCCGATTCTTGAGAGAGGCCTATGGGGAGATTGCCTGGTGCTCAAACGGCATAATAGTCTTAAGAATATGAAGCACTAAATAAAATTAAGACTTCTCCCAGTGTGCGTTGGCATTTGTGGGCAGGGATGTTACAGGAGGGAAGGACAATGCTGTGTTCTTCTATAAGACTTTGGTTCCGTTTGCCTGGCATTCTGGGTCACTTGCCCAGAAGTAAAGTCCCTGAGGGTACTTCGCATGCGGCTGCTCACAGTATTGGATTCAGAGGCTGATGGGGAGGCAGCCTTCCCGTGATCGGCCTGGGGAAACCAGATGCCTCCATGCTGTCTCCAGCCTCTGGCTGGGGAAGGCATAAATGAGCTGCTCGAACTTCCTCTAGCCAGTAAGCCTCATCCAAGCTCAAGGACGATGGTGTGTTGCTGAGTGTTTGTTTTCAAACCACGACGTGAATATGCTCCTCTTTGATTATAAAAGCAACACATCCTTATCGTTGAGAATTTGGAAACCACAGAAAAGGATGAAGAGGATAAAAATCACCCATAATCCTCTCCTCCCATTAACCTTTTCCTTCCCTTGTTCCTCCCTTCCTCCCTCCCCCACCTCTTTCTCTCTTCTGACTGACAGCGGTTGAGTCCTGTTGTTTGTGCCCTCACCGTCCGGGGAGGAGGCCACAGCAGGCCACACTGGGCCACACGCAGACGTGCTCTGCAGCGGAGTGAGCCCACGGGGGCTGTGGAAGGCTGGCCTTACAGGAACCAGGGCTGGGTGCTCTCTGATCCCCGCAAGAGGATGGGAAGCATCTTTTCTTGGTCCCTTTTTTCTTGCCTATTATTATTCTTATTAGTGTTCATAATCATTATTATTACATAGCTGGGAGCAGACAGAATGTACAATTTCATATCTTACTTTTTCCAACATCATTTAATTTCTTCAAAAGCATCATTTTTATGACTCCATATTAGCCCCTAATGTGAGTATGCAAGAATTTATTTAACTATTTTTCCAATTATTGGAACAGTTTAGGTTGTCTGCGGCTTTCACAGAGGGGTTTTGAATGTCTGCAATGCACGTGGAGGGAAATGTTGGGTCAACTTAGAACCCTTGGAAATGAATACTTCACTAGGGAATATTTGCAAATGGATTTTATTCCTCAAATTAATTTACTGTGTAGAAATATGGAGCCTTCAATGTAGGAAAGTAGGAGGCACTCACTTTTTGCTTTATCTGTCTACCCCCACATGCCCAGAAATCCTCTAAGCTAATGTAAATTTATATTTATGTACTTAGTAATAACATCCTAACATACATGTTTGTTTAACCATGGCCATTAAATGATGCCTGAAGAGTGCTAAAAGTTGGGTAAATTATATGTATCTGTTATTATTTATTTTGGTTTTTTTTTGCCACAAATCAAGTTAACTCGATCATTTATGTGTCATAAAAAGGCAAGCCTATCTTCCGGTTGAGGATTGGGGGGACTTTCTGAAGGTTCGAGAGCAGAGTAGATGGTGGGGGTGGGGGGCGTGGGACCTGGACACACAGGTGGGGAGGGCACCTTCTCCGCAGGGTGAGCAGAGACTAGGAAAGCAGAGAGCATCCTCGGAGAAGGGTAGGCCCCTCGGGTGGCCCCGGCACAGAGCACACAAGACAGGGAAGTGAGGAAGGAGATCGCGCTGGCAGTGAGGGTTGGATCCGAAGGCCTGAACCGCGGCTTTCCATGTGGACTTGCCTCTGACAGCCAGTGGGAGGCATTCAGGGCTTGGAGCATGAGAGTGAGAGAGTTTTGCTTTAGAAGAATTAATCGGGCAGATTGGAGAGGAGAAGCCCTAGAAGGAAGGACCCGGGGCAGGGGGAGGTGAGTTTCAATAAGCAGGAAGATGACTGGTGCTGATTGGGCCCCACTAAGGGCCTGGCACTGTCCCTGACATTTTATGTCCATCCTGGCACCTCTGCTTAGAGACGGGGAATTGAGGCTTGGCCACAGGCCACGTGGGCAGAAAGTTACAGAGCCAGGGGCTGGCCCTAATACCGAAGCTCAGGCTCTTTTGACTACGTGAGGGATGAGGTTAGGAGGCTGAGGTCGAGAGAGCGGAGGGGAGGCGTGCATTAGTTATCATGGAGGCAAGATCCGGTGCACTTGGCAACTGGTCAGAAACGAAGAGAGCAAGGAAGGAGGAGGGTTCGAAATGGCACTTAAGTTTGGGTCATGAGGATGGCGATGCCGTTGATGTGGATAGGGGAGGAGCGCTGTGACAGTGAAGAAGAAGAAGTGGGCTTTAGAGGTTCTGAATTCAAGGCAAGAGCTGACCACCCTTGTCGACGTGTCCAGGAAGTCGTGAGACACCTGAGCGCCAGAGAAAGGTCTGTGCTGCTGACCTAGAGTTATTAGATGTCAGATGAGTAGGAATTTTGCTCTGATTTGTGTAGGTGACAAATACGTTTGAGTGAAGCCAAAGTAAAATGTAATATTATAAATTCAGATAAATCTAAACACTCGTCTTTCAACAAAAAGGAATACTTTAAATTCTTTGGTAATCCATCAGGTTCCAGAACCAGAAGGAGCCAGCCTCTCACTTCCTTCCGTTTCCAAAACCTGCGTCTTCCTGGCCTGTGTTCTCAGGTTCTTCTGAGCAAGCAGAATGAGTTCCTTGCTTCTAACCTGCTGAAGATCACCTAGATGCCTCTGCCAGTCAAATCCCTTCTACTCAAGCAAACGTGGTCCAGCCCAGTGTCCAGGAATGTGCCCCCATCCCTGGAGTCTAACTCCTACCAGCCCATAAGACCTGACTCTTTCCCCCTCTACGGTCATTACGACAGTATTCCCAGAAGGCAGAAAAGAATCTTTAACTTGAGATTTGTTCTGCTGCTGGGGATGAGGACACGGGAAGCACAAAGACCTGATGAGCTAACCTTGGATAAACAACTTGGCTACTTTTCCTGCAGACATCATTTGAGATGTGGGAAAGGCTGGGTGTCAGTAGATAAGCCTCTTGCCTTAAATATTTTATCCATCATGTTTACAAAAAAAAAAAATCCGTAATCCACGTACGCTTTTTCTAACTCAGCAGCAAATCAAGCACACCAGTTCCTCTGGGAGAACCAAAACAAAGTTTTTACCCAGTGTTTCCCATTTTGTTCTGAATTTTCAGGTACCTGCCAATGATCCTAGCCTCATTAGTGACACCTTCCTGGAAGAGGCTTCCATAGCCTGCTCCAGAACAAAGACAACGCTGAGGCTGAAGGGAGGGAGAGGCACCCCTGGGGCCAAAGGGGTGGGCATGCTTGTCTCTTGTAGAACCAGACACAAAGTACATAACAAGCGTTTACTTAACAAAAGACCCAACAGCCAAACACTGGCAAAATTCAAAAGTGACTGACTACACATGAAGCTATAAAAAACGTTTCCAGTCACATGAGACGCTTCAAGCCTAGAAAGCAAACCACACAAAATGGAAAACATCTGAAAACATAAGCGTGAAGCCATTAGGCATCACTTTTCAACAAAACCAATAGAAAAGACTTTCCCTTTGACTGGCTCTGAGTGAGTGGTGCCATGTCAGCGGTGCCTGGCACATAACGAGAGACGAATGAAGATCAGGTCCTTTTCTCCTGCTAACTCACCGTCCAGGAGAGACACTGTGCTCCTCCTCCTCTGTGCATTTACCAGGTGGAATAGACTCATTCCTTCTTTCTGTGGAGCTTTAGAATCCTCTTATGTATTAGATGTTGGAAGAGACAAAAAGAAGGAATGTCTCGCCTTTCCAGTGGTTGAATGACTCTACAAGATAGGGCAGATGTAGGAGGGAATACAAAGGTTTATGGGTCAGTAGCCTTCTCGAGGGAAGGGCTAATGTCCTACCCATATTTATAAAACAAGACCTGGGTAAAAGATGGACCTCCACAGGTGATGGACCTCCACAGGTGAGGGCCAGATGATTGAGCCAATGAAAGCACGAGGGTCCAGTAAGGGAGAGATCCAGCCCACAGGTGTGCTACACGACGGGCCATTCCTATGGACTGGGTGGTTCTGGGTAGAAGTGCTCAAGAGGACAGGGGCTGCACTGAGCCCTGAGTGACTCTGGAAAGGGAAGGGGTGTCTCACTGATACTCATCCTCTTTCGAACCCTCCTTCCCTCTACCAGGCTTCACCTTGTTTCTCAACTCCTTCCCCTGCATGTGCATATGTGGGTGTAAGTGTGTATGGCATGTCTGTTTCCAGGCCTTACTTTCTGGGCATTTACATGGCACTTACTTTGCGTCAGCCTCTAAGCAATAGAAAAATACGATCCTCATGGCAATCTTGGAGGTAGCTACTGTCCTTATCCCATGGAAAAGGACACTGAGGCACAGGGACGGTGAGCTCGCGCCGCCAGTAAGTGACCTCTCTGGAGTTCAAGTCCAGACACTCTGAACCCCATATCCCCCAGTGCTTTGCATGACGGGGCTCTGCTGCCCACATGTGTCCAGTGGGATCGGGGACCTTCCAAGTGTGTGGGGGTCTGACTTTTGGATTTGGATAAAATGCAGAGCATGTACAAAGATGTTGTCTCCAGTCTCTTCAGGCTTATTCTGTCTGCTCAGTCTTCCTCCTCTGCATAGAAATAGACTCAATCTTGCATATTTCAACAAAAGAAAAGTCCTCACTTTATGTTCCCCCCCGTCACTCCATCTCCCTCCTCTTCTCTACAGTCAGCCTACTTGAAAGCACAGTAAGTGATTTTTATTCCTTATTTCCCATTCATTCCTACTAACCCAATGAGACTGACTTCCATTAAAGAGCGTTTGCCAAGATCAGGAGGGATCTAGTTACAAATCTAGTAAAGCTCCACGCCGGACAGACCGTGCCCATTTTATGATCTACTGTGTTCCCTGTGGCAAGCACAATGCCTGCCACGCAGTGGGTGCTCAGCAAATCTTGGCGGAATGTCTCATGATGTGACGTCGTATTTGATCTCGGCGGCCTGAGGATGATTGAAGCTCTCCCCTCCTCTCACTCCCATGGTATCCTTCGCGCGGGATTTTGCCTGACCCATTTGGGCCATCCATTCTCCTCCTCCTCCGCCCTCTTCTCATCCCTTCAGTGCTGGTGTTCAGATTCTATCCTTAGCCTTCTTCTCATTTTTATACACCTGTCCTGGGAGAGCAGGCATTCAGCCTTCGGCTTCACATGATTCTCATACCAGTATCTCAAATAGGAATCTTCTTCCCAGGCACAAGACCCATATGTCCGGAGCCGTAACGGACATTTCCAGTGATGTGTCTGTTAAGTTTTTAACAAACTGAACTTCACATCATTTCCCATCCTTGCTCTCTTACCCCCTCCAAAAATAAAAAAGAAAATAGAAATAAATCCAAGAACAGAAGCAATACTCTCTACCTTTACTACTACTACTACTACTTCTCCTCCTCCTCCTCCTTTTTTTTTTTTTAAGATTTATTTATTTTTCTTTTTAAGATTTATTTATTTGATAGAGAGAGAGAGCACATGTGAGCAGGGGAGGGGCAGAAGTTGAGAAGGAGAGAATCTCAAGCAGACTCCCCAGTGAATGTGGAGCCTGACACAGGGCTCAATCTTACGGCCCTGAGCTCAGGACGCTGGCATCATGACCTGAGCCAAAACCAAGAGTCAGACACCTAACTAGATGAGCCATCCAGGCGCCCCACCTTTTCTTCCGTTCTGCATCTTGGTCAGTGACATCACCATTTCCCATCATCCAAGTCAGAAGCCTGGGAATTACCAGCATCACACCCCTCTCCCTGCCTCTCACACTCAATCACTAATTTCTATCAATTCTACTGCCTTTCCCCCCCAACTAAGTGCTAAAAGAACTTAGCTGGTATAGAAAGTACTTCTTTGGGTGCCTGGGTGGCTCAGTGGGTTAAAGCCTCTGCCTTCGGCTCAGGTCATGATCCCAGGGTCCTGGGATTGAGCCCCACATCGGGCTCTCTGCTCAGCGGGGAGCCTGCTTCCTCTTCTCTCTCTGCCTGCCTTTCAGCCTTCTTGTGATCTCTGTCAGATAAATAAATAAAATCTTTAAAGAAAAAAAAAAAGAAAGAAAGAAAGTACTTCTTTGTCTTCAAGTGATCACCAAGATTTATCATGGTGGCCCTGAGTCACCATGGGGTTCCAGTTGTGAAGAGAATATTACAGAGGCTTATACAGAATATGAGGTCTTCTTGTTCCTCAAACAGATTCCTCCTTGCCAATTTTGCTCCCACTGTTCCCTCTTCCTGGATTGCTTTTCCTCCAGATACCCGCTTGTCCGTTCCTTCACTTCCTTGGGGTCTGCTCAAATGTCACATTCTTGAGAGATGTTCCTCATCTCTGTGTGTTGAACGCACCCCCGTGTATGTTCTCCTGCTGCGTCTTGCCCCCCTTACTTACTTTTCCTTCGTAGCATTTAGCTTTGTCATTTCGACATATGTGTTTGTGTATGCGTGTGTAGTTTGGCTTGTGACCTGACATAAATATGTTCGCGTCTACATATTAAGTTTGTCTTTCTCCCCAGAATGATGTCACGAAGCCAGGGACTCCATTTCGGTGACTGAATTCAGTTTTGTTGTTACTCACAGCAGCTGCTTGATGGAAATGCATTGATGAATAAATGAATGCATATGGGATGCCCCCAAAGTGAGGCTTTCTGTGGATGGAATTGTTCTCACGGGGAGGGTGGGCTCTCACTTGAGTTTTCTCCTACGGAATTCCTTTTCTTGGCAAGATCTTTATTTGAATGAGCTTGAACCATCTGCCAAAGCAGCCTGGGTCTCAGCCTCCAAAAACGAGTCAGGGGAGCCACAGAGGAAGGCACAAGGGGAAAGGAGAGGTCTGCCAAGCCCACTTGCTCTTCACTGGCCATGACCAAGCATCCACTTAAGGGACGAGAACCACAGTTGGGGGCGGGGGTGGGCGCTGCTGTCTCATGCATGGGGACCTCCCCGCCTGCAGGAGGTCCCCAACCCAGAGCGTTGATTTGCTTTAAGATTATTCACTCCCCCAAAATGACTTCATGCTGTATTGTGTATGTATTATTATATATTATTTTTGTTTTAATAATGCTCTTTCTTTTTGAGTTGTGTGCTATCTCTTATGAGAGGGGCAGGCTTGGGGCACCTGGGTGGCTCAGTCGGTTAAGCATCTGCTTTCAGCTCAGGTTGTGACCCCTGCTTCGGGCTCCCTGCTCAGTGGGAAACCTGCTTCTCCCTCTCCCTCTGCCTGCCACTCCCCCTGCTTGTGTTTTCTCTCTGTGTGTCAAATAATAAATAAAATCTCCAAAAAAAAAAAAAAAAAAGATAGGGGCGGGCTGACATATTGCAGAGGTGAGGCTGAGAAGCTCAGCCACTGCAGTAGAGTCATCCCTACCCCAGAGCTCCAGACAGGGAAGTATTACCACCCCCATTTCAGAAAGCAGACAGGCAAACAGAGAAATAATGTGACGTAGCTGAGACCGGACAGGATCAAAGGCCAGCTCCGCTCCCAGCCCAGCGCTCGCCACTACTATGTGGTTCTTGCTCCTCCCAAACACCCTTTTCTCTGCCCCCCTGCCCGCTCCTGCCATCCTGTGCACAGAGGCTGTGGGAAACATCTTTGCTTATACGTGGACAGACGTAAGCATACATCCCTCAGACCCCTTTACCACACTTATAAATTAGAAAGCAAACCTTCCCAGCATTGCAAATTTAAAGATATTTCAGGGTGGCCGTGGCAGGGGGGTGGGTGGGTAGTTATCAGACTCGTATTCCCCATGTCGTTTGTAATGACTGCTACGCGCCCCCCCCCCCATACCCATTAGATGACACCAGGAATGCCCGCGGGGTCCGTTGTGTCTGTTCCTCTGCCGTATAGGCCGGTGGTGACCATAAATGATGGCCGGTGTTCGCGGTAACATGTTACAGTTTACAAAGGGCCATCACGGATCTTGTTGGATCAGCAACTCTAGGGGCCTGGAGGCCACGGCGATTAAGAGCCTGGGTTTTGGAGTCTCCCACTTCTAAGCTGCCTGACTTGGGGCAAGTTCCTTATTATCTCATCAGTAAAAAGGGAATGATAAACTCCTCAATTTGTTGGGAAGATTAAATGTCATCATGTGAGGAAAGTGCTCAGGACGTGCCTGGCATAGGGAAAAAAATGCTCACTTTATTATCATTGTTCTTGGCGCAGATACGTTGTGGATAAGGGTCATCTACAACCACCTTAATGAAAAGGCTGCAGCCTACAAGTCTATCTATTTCTCACTATAACCTTTTAAGGTCATTGTGTCTGATCTCCCATCCCCGTTCCAAGATGACCTTTATGGGAGACTGCACAGATTTGGGGGGGAAGGGGAGTAACTCTCAGGTTTGAGTAAACTTGCATTTGCAGAAATCAAAATTAGAGTCAGATGTGACAGCAGACTTCCAGCCCTGTGTCTAGTTTAAATCCTTTCCCTTTCCTAGCTTGGGTTGGCCCCACTCTTGGAAACCTCCTGTGACAGGGGAGATCTGTTCAGACTTTTGTTCTCATTGTCCCACCTGCTGTTCCTGAGCCCTGCTAGTTCTGGTTCTTCTAGGGTTGGGGAGGGCAGGGGAGGACAGCTAAGCCACCCACAGGGTCTAGGGCCTGGCGTGACTGCTCTCTGAGTTGGTGGCTTACACATGGTAAGGCTGGGGTGCCTGCTCCGTCTTCTGTATGGGGCCTTTGTGATTCCTTGGGAGGAGCTTCATGGGGACTGTCATCCCCTGTCGTCTCCCCGACCTGGTCCCCACTCCCTCCTTGGCCCCCATAGTGGCTGCCGTCCCACCATGGAGACCCTAACTGTTGAAGTCACCACACCCCTGCAGGCACCACACCCCAGGGAGCCTTACTCTTCATTGACATTCAGGAGGCCCATGCTGAGGAGGGCGCCTGGGTGGCTCAGTGGGTTAAAGCCTCTGCCTTCTGCTCAGGTCATGATCGCAGGGTCCTGGGATTGAGCCCTACATCGGGCTCTCTGCTCGGCAGGGCGCCTGCTTCCCTTTCTCTCTCTCTGCCTGTCTCTCTGCCTACTTTGATCTCTGTCTGTCAAATAAATAAATTTTTAAAAATCTTAAAAAAAAAAAAAAAGAGGCCCATGCCGGAAGCCCAGGAGCCCCCACTGGGAGCCCTCCCCTGCCAGCCTCCAGATGCATGGCTTTGTCATCGCTCTGGGGCCATACGTAGTCCTTAACCACCTTCTTGCCTCATTTTCTCAGGCCGCATGGAGGTACCATGCACTACACTCTAGGATACCTATGGGCAGCTCTCCGAGTGGGGCTCTCGAGGCTCAGAGTGACACTGGTGGAGGAGTGGGAAGCTCCTGTGGCAGTGGGAGATTATATGTAAATCATAGATGCCCAGCGCGCTACAGTTTGCCGCACGAGCTCGGGGCTCCTTCTAGCACATTCAGCGCCAGGTCCTGCAGCCCCTCTTACAACAGGGCTGTCCCATAGACATGAACTGCAAACCGCACATCTCATCTGAAGCCTCTTTTAGGCTTCAGATTAAATACATAAAAAGAAGCAGATAAATTAGTTTTAATAACATTTTATCTAAGCCATTCATCAACATGTAATCAATAAAAAAAATTATTACTGCAGTATTCCCTGCTGAGTCTTTGACAGCTGAGTATTTTCTACTTACACGTGTCTCAGTGCAAGCACTCAGTAGCGATCGCAGGTACACGTGGGGCCGGTGGCAACCGTACCGACGGGCCAGCTTTAGACGGTGGAGGGATGGGGCTGGTTCTCTGTTGTTTGCAGCCGTGAGGCCTCAGAACCAAGAGTTCATCTGGGACCCGTACGGTGCATTCAGCCGGCACAGGGAGAACCAGGACTCAGACGCAGGTCTTCTCGTGTAACTTTCAGTGTTCTGTCTGTCTGTTCTTTGCACCCCTGTTCCGTTCCAACAGATACTGCTGTGCTTGGTTCATGGGGATCTCCACGGTGGAAGGGGCGTTTGGGGCTCAGGAGATTGCTGTGGCCATCTGTGCGAGTTTGCGGAGGTCCTGGGGCCGCCCCGCTGTGGCCAGTGGCGGTTTGGAGGCCGTCCCTGACCGTCTGCTCGTGCGGGCCTGAGGGGGGCTGGAGGGGCGGGGGAGGCTCTGAGGTCCAACGGCTGATGCTTCCACGGTACACACTGTTAGCCAGCAAGGAGCACGGCAGGTCTCCAACGGTCACTGTTAAAAAGAGACAAGAAGCTATTCCGGGGTGGTGGTGTGTCTTTGAAAAGGCCGTCCTCATCAGGAAGTCTGTGGCCCGGCTGGGCATCCCCGGCTCCTGTCACGTTTACATTAGACTTTGAACGTTAAAAACAGTAAAGCTCAAATCTTCTCAAGAACTAGAAATGTGATTGTTAAAGCACGCGTTCCCATCATAGAAAAGAACAAGCAAAATCCAAAATATCACACCCCAGGAATTGGGGGGGGGGGGTCATCGAGGGGACGTGGCCGGTGGTTGACCCAGGAGCTGGACCCCGGCCCTCAGAGGCCTCGGATCATTCCCTATCCTTGCAGATTCCACCCAGGAAGCTCCCGGAGAGGTTGCAGACCTCCGGGGACGCTCCCTGTTAACATCTGGTGTGTTCTTCCTTGCGCCGTCCGCGTGCTCGATGCATACTCGCCTGCACCATGGGGGTCATCAGGAGTAAGTGCGCCCATGTTATGACTGTCCCTTGTCATTGACGTTTTTCAGAAGAATCGTAAGAACCAAATCATGTTCTATTATGTTCTCCTGAATGTTAAGTTGTCTTCTGGGGTCTGAAGTGGCAGCGAATCTGGAATGGTCTGAGGCCTGGAAAGGGCACGGGCAGACTGAGGCCCTTTCCCAGACCTGCCTCTTCCCGGCTGGTGACCTTGGTCTCTGGGTCACTGGCTGAAATTCCATTTGTCTCACTTTCTAAGTCTACAAAATGAGAACAGTAATGTCTGCTTTACAGAGCCATTCAGAGGCTTCCTGGACAAGTCTGTGTAAATTATCCAACACTATGATGGCCTGTAGTCAATACACAATAAAGGTTCGTGCCTGTTTATCTTCCCTTCCCTCGGCTTTTCAGAGTCTTTGCCATCAGCCCATTCTCCAGACCTGCCACATTTTTCTGGAAAGATAGCACCCTGTAAGGTGCCTGCGTGTGTTAAGGCTCGTATCTTCTCATTGCTTGGTGGGGACTTTCTGGGGACACATGCTTGCCAAGCCACGATGATTTCTGCACGGTGCGCTCAGAGCAGCTGTCCGTGACACATGATCCAGGGAGATCACGGGGAGCATCTCAAGATGGAATAGCGGGTTGCACTGGTCTAGCTCCTCACTCCCAGTAGGGAGGCCCCCGGGGAACAGAGGGTGAGGTGCTGAGCTGGGGGTGGGGTGTCCCCAGGTGTGTCTGGTTGCTAAGTTGAGTTTCCTTTTCGTCCTTCCTGTCTATGGTTCCTGCTGTTGTGTAGCGATGGGGCTACAGGAGAAGGGAGTCTGGTGAGTCAGTGCTTCTCACCGCTGGGCTTTTCCTCCCTTCTTCCTCCTCTCCAGGCACTTGGTTTAGCTGCTGACCTAGTGCATCAGGCGAGTACGCATTTTGCAATCTGTCTTCTGTCGTTTTGACAACGGGAGTGACCTCTTTGTGGCAGCATCACTAATATCCCTCTTGATGGCAGCTCTCGAAGCCAGAGGTGGGGATGAGGAGGGGGAAGCTCAGGTCTGTCTTCTGACCTAGAAACCACTTCTTGGTTCCACTGCAACCATCTTCCCCTCCCCCCATCTCTTCCTGACCTGAAGGGAAGGGCGGGGCAGAAAGGTCTTTTGGGTCCATACTCTGTGGGGTATCTTGTGTCATTAAACTTTGAGGTAAGGAGCCCCACGCCACATGGCTCTATGTGATCTGGAACCTGGACCTCCAGCGATGATTTGTTTGTATACAATAAAGCACTATATTGGATTGTTACATGATAGGTACCCCTGGCTTATAAAAATAAAATCAGATGAGAGGCGAGAGAAATGGGTTTCAAGTCGTTGTGACATTTGTGTCCATGCAGGGTGTTGAATCCGGCAGGTCCACCCCCCTCGTCCTGCTTTATGCTGTGCTGCACACAGTTTTAGTCACTGCGGCGAGGGGGGGATGGTGAGCTCATGAGCAAACATTTATTGAGCACCTGCTTCTGCCAGGCCATGTGCCGGGGATGGCAAAGACAAAAACCCCAGACCTGACTGCAGCCCTGAACACGCTTGCATCTCCTGGAGGGAAGGAGACATGAGGGGTTACATGCAGAGAGGTGAGAAGGGCTACAGGAGACTGAGTACTGGACACCAGCATCTGCTCACATGCCTGGAAGCCTCCCACAGGCTGACTCTGTAGGGATACCTTTTAGGGCGATGAGAAGCTTGTCAGGCAGAGCAGGTGGGCAGAGAGTTCAGTGGCCTCGAGGAAAGGGCAGGGGGGTCTCGTCTACCAGGACCAGATCCTTGGGGGGCTTGAAGAGAGATGGAGGCACGGGAGGTAGGCAGAGGACAGTTCTGAAGGAACTTCCAGGGAACAAAGCAAGTCAGACAGCCCTAAGAGCTCTTTTGTTTTCACATAAAATATGACTACATTATGTGGAACCGACTTATGCTCTACAAGAAAGCTATAGGCAACGTCTCCCATTAGCTATTTCCCTGTTTCAGTTTAAGGACCAATCGCGACCGCGGTGGCCCTCGCAGCGAGTCTGCTCCTTCCTCTCCCTTCTAGTCTGCGCAGAGCTCAGTGCGAGCGCGCGGGGCTCTGACAGCCTCTGGGGTCACCAGCACCTCCGCTGTGAGCTGCGGCAGCCTCCAGCAGCTCGTCCTCAGAGGAGAGGAAGCAGCAACACTCCGGGGTGAATGTCTCAGTCTTAATGAATAGAAAGATCAAGCCTTTGCATCAGCTTCTCGAGGTACCTGGAGGCGTAAGGACGGACTCTAGAAGGCTCTTCCTCTGGGTACCCGATCTTTAATTAGGGGCTAACCCTGACTTGTTACTCAGCCCTTTTTATGCTACAGACAGTAGATGCATGAGTCGGGAAGATGGGAAGAAGAGAGTGACTCTAAGTGCCTTCCATTTCCACTCCTCCTTCTGTAGCTCTAGTTTTGTCCTAGGGACTGTTGTAAGCAGTTTAGACGTATTAACCGACTTAATCCTCTTAATAACCTTTGAAGCAAGTACTGTCCTAACCCTCTGCCCACAAGTGCAGAGACGGAGATCCAGAGAGATGGGCTAACTTGCTCGAGGTCACAGAGCCAGTACACGGCAGGGCCATACTTTGAACCAGGCAGCACGGGTCCAAGAATCTGGGCTTCCACCCACAACAGTCAAATCTCTATATGGTTACCCAGAACCACAGCCCCGTTTGCTTCAGACGTGGTTGCTGTGCAGTAATTTGGTCCTGGAATATTCCTTCTCATTTGAATCCGTTTGCCCCAAGTTAATCCCACGGCTGGCATGTTCATGGCAACTCTCTATTTCTTACTTCCCAGACCGATCCCTTGGGGGGCAAAAGCACTTGAGTTCTGGCCTCGCCATTTTGTTCTCCCTTCCAGTTCCTGCGACCTTGAATCCCAAGGGACTGATGGACTCGTGAACGAATGTCCAACTCCTGGGGCAGCCTACACTCTTCCACCCTCGGAGCCTGGTGATATGCTTCTATCTCACAGAGTGAGAGCTTGCGGCAAACGAGACTAACCCAGACAGTGCCCCGTGTGGCCAGCGCGAACCGTGCCCTTGCTAGTCACTCCGTACTCTTGATTCTGGGGCTATTAATACAGCGACTTCCCCCCATCTCCACTGGGTACCATCTCAGGATGGTCTAACACCTAGTTACCCTCACTGGTTTTTGTGGGACTTGGGTTTTTGGTTTTTTTCTCTCTCCCTTTTTTTTTTTTTTTTTTTTTTTTTTTGATGAGAGAAAAGATGACAATCATTATCATTTTTCTGTGTAAGGTCTTTAAAGAGCAAATAGAAAGATATTCAGAGCCCATATATATTTTCCTTCTCTAAGTGGTATTTATTTAAATGCAGATACCCTGGTTTCCCGTGTAGAGTTGCAAGCAATACCTTTCAATTTAAATGTTAATAGGACCGTAAACTTCAAAATCAAAAGTTTCTGTGAGGGAGAGCTGCTTTTTCTGGTTCTATTTAATGGTTCCCCTTGCCTTTCCTCTTCCGCCTCCCTCATTATCCAGCCCCCTTTGCACACCATTTCCACGGTGCTGAACTAAATGCTTTTTCTAAAAAGTTGAAAATGTGCCTTTCTCGTTTCAAAACTTAGAATGTTAAACGTCTGGGTCCTGGAATGCAGATGACGGGCTCCAACCCAAAAGGGTTCATGAGAAGATTTTTCTCTATCTCAGCTCTATCCCGGGCTCTTTCTAAGGGGATTTTTCTTAGGTTGACCCTGCGTGGTATTCTAACAAGGTTTCCAATACATGATTTGGGTTTTCTTTCTTCTCTAAAAAGGCAGGAAGAAATGGGGAATGAGGTAGAAGCTACGTACGTTCCTGGGTGCAGAGCCCTGCCGTGGGCGCCGTGAGCAGTCACAGAAGGAACCAGGCGGTCTCTTACTCCCGAGGACAGGAAGTAGGCACGCAGGGCAGTGCGGATGGGCAGGAATGGGGGCTGTCGTTGGCACCTGGCACGTTCCACAGGCAGAGTGACACGCAGGATTCACTCAAGCACAAACGGGAGACAACAAAGATTTTAAGACAATGGAAACCACGCGTATTGCCTTTCAGCTCAGGTACAGCCAGCATCGTTTCCTTTGCAAGGATCTCCCACGAGCACGTGAGATCCCGCTTCTTCTTCCCTTTCTTTTCTGTTCCCTTCATTTCTCATTATTTTTATCCCGTTACACCGTGTGTGTTTTGTAAGTCCTTATATTTTTCCTTAGGAACATGATAGCGCTGGTAATACATAAATTAGAATCGATTTTATAATATCAATTTCAGTGACTTTGACTCTGCTATTTTAAGGGGTTAGTTTTGTTCTCCAGATGTTTCCAATAGACTCCTGTTCTTATTTCATGGAGACAAAATACATTTCGTGTCTTGCCTCTCTGGGAATATTAATAATAACTTTGAATTATTGCCTCTTCTCTCGGTGGCTTGTTTCCTCAAGTTCTTTGGCCCGGGTTAAAGGCACTGTGTTGTCAGGGGGCAGAGCTGCCGGGAAGCGCTGGGGTGGGGGTTGTCTATGGGACGCTCTACTGCAGAATGGTGGGAGGGGCTGCCTGTGGGGCTCCCCCAGTGCTGGGTGCCTAGGTCTTTCCTCTTGTGCTGGTCATCACTGGAAAGACTTCTCCTGGTCCCCAGGCAGGATGTCAGAGACCAGGCAGCCAGCTTCCCCTTAAGGACTAGGGTCCCAAGGACAAGCCTTCAACATTCTGTATGTGAACGGTCACTTAATCACCTATAGGGAACGAGCTTGTCAATGCCAGTGCTAGGACCCCTTCCTACCCCCCTGGGGAGTCCCCCAGCATTGTGGAATGGATGAGGGGATCTAGTTCCATCCAGACAGCTGCCACCACATCCCGGATGCTCCTCCCCTCTGGGTGACTAACGGCCTGATCCAGAGGAACCTGCAGCTGCGGGTTCTCGAGCCTCCGGGCCCCGGGGCAGTTGGTTTGCAGCTCGCCCACAGCTCGCTCGCCGCCACGTCGAGTTTGGCTTTAGCCAAGCGCACTGTCCACCAGCTTTGCCACTTCCGGTCCTGGGTTGTTCCCTGTCCTGTTTGCCCATCCTTGTGGATGCCTGTCCTTGGGGGAAAAAAAAAATCTCAGAACAATTGTCCTCAGTGTACTTGGGAGAAAGAAATACTTGATACATTCGTTCAATCTCCATGACAACCCAGTGGGTCCTTAACTGCGTTATTAATTTTATTTTCCCACACAACTCACTCTCCCTTTATGTCACTGGTTTGTCGATAAGTTATTTAACTTCTTTGGATCTTGCTTTCCTTGTCCAGAAAATAGGACTATTTCTTGTCCTGTGTCCCTTGCAAGCTGTTGCTGCAGCTGCCTCGAATTGCTACCAAAGTCTGAGGACAAAATACCAAGCGTGCGTGTATCACCCTGCAAATTCGTACTCACAGGGTGACGGCAAAAGGCCTCCTGGTCGGTGAAAATATTTGGGCCTGACCTCTGGTCTTCATCCTGCTTTCCAGATCAACAACTTAGCCCGGCCCTCAGCTTTCGCTGGCAGAGCTCTCCTAATCTGTGCTCGAGCAGCCACAGCCTCTCTCAGACCTGGGACACGGGTGACAGTTTTCTGTCTCAGAACTTTTGCAAGAGAAACTACTTTCTTCATGTCCCTACCTCTCTGCCTTTTCCTCGAAGTCCCAGACTTGGCTTCCTTCTTGCAACCATGACGGCCTTTCCGCTTCCTCCGATGGCATTTCCTTTTCCTGTCCAGCCCTGTTTGTCCATTCCAGACCCAAGGGGACATGCCTCATGGGACACATTGTCTACTTAATCCCCCAGGCAGTGCCTTTGGTCGCGTGGATGGGCAGAGCCTGAGGACCAGGAAGGCTTCCCATGAGCAAGGCCAGGTGTGGCGGCAGGGTCGGGGTAGGGGGACACATTGGGGGGCAGTGCAGGGAGAGGTGCTTTGCAGCTTCAGCAGTGTTGTCTGTCTCCAGTATTATGAAAGCGGCCGAGACATGAGAAGCCCCTCATGCACCACAGGGGTCTAGGACAAAATGTCCTGATCTGTTTAAGGGGGATCTGAACTGACTTGACTCCAAACATACCCGGACCTCTCCTTCCCCACTCTCACCGTCTCCTTGCCCTTGACTGCAGTGGAGAGTGGATGAAGCGTTTGCAGGGATCAGCCCAAACGGACTCTTGCGTCAAGGTGGGGTTTCTTCTCCACCAAGGAGGCAGCTCGGACCTGGCTCCCTCGAAGGACTGTGGGTGGCCGCGAAGGAAGAAGGGCTGAGCAGGTGGCCGCAGAAGGAGCCGGGAGGGGCGATGGGGGCCGGCGCGACCACGGCCGTCAGCTCCCAGGATAAGGGCCTGTGCACCTGGCAAGACTGCCAGGCCTCCTCCTTTCAAGCTGGCCGTGGGTGCCTGAGCAGGGAAGCCAGGGGCCGGCCCGGGACGTGCGGCACATGTCCGGGCGCTGGGCTGGAGCGGCGCCTGCCTCAGGCTTCCTCCAACACATTGGAGGTCGTCGCCTTCTGTGTCGCGTGGCATGGTAATTCGGTAGCTCTGGCAGTTGCCGGCAGGGACTACAGTGGGCGTTGCTTCTGTCTGGCCGGGGCGGGCGTTCCAGGCTGGGGCGGGGAGGACCGAGGAGCGCAGCTAGAGCAGAAAGCTGGATGGATTCCGTGGATGCAATCTGGGGCAGAAATCGGTGGATGGATTTCTGCCTCTGCCACAGGGACCCGTCCTGCTTCCCGTCCAGGCTGTTCTGCTTTGTCCCTCCTCCCTGTACCCCAGCCGGCTACTCTGGCGGCAGCGGGGTGGGGGGTGGGGTGAGGGGGCAGCTCCAGCATCTCATCTTCTGTGGCAGGTCCGGGGAGAAGGCGGAGTGTTCTCTAGTCGGACTGTGCCAGGATCTGCCATGGCTTCCAGTGGGGGTGACTGGAGTGGGAGAGGAACAGAGGGGATCGGACACCCTCATGGTGTGCAGAAACCGGGCACTTGGGGGATGCGAGGCGATTGACCTGGGTCTCCCTGGGGGGTGGCCGTAGTTTGCTTTGGGGCGCCCTCCCCTCCACCCTCACTCTCCCTCCCTTCCTTTGAGAGAGGGGAGTGCCCCTGGGGTCCTTCAGGCTGCGCTGGCAACCCCCTGGGCGCAGAGGCTGGGCAGGGGGTTTGCTCCCATTTGGCCCCATTGGTGGGACTGGGGCTGGGGCTGGGACCGGGGCTGGCGGCTGGGCTCCGCACGGACCGGAGAGATGGACAGGGAGCCGCAGGCCGGTGGGCGCTGGGGCAGGGTGGAGGGAGTCCAGGACAAGCAGCGACGGTGCTACTCTGAAGGAGGTTGGAAGGCTGGATGCAGGGAGGGCATGGGAGGCGAGTGGGGGCACGCACGGAGGGCAGTGGAGAGAGTCAAGGGCAAGGTGCTGAGGGAGAGAGGCTGAGATGTGTGGGCAGCTCTGCCTTCTCCCTTCTGCTGAAAATACTGCCTCTCCAGACAGCTCTTCTCCTGCCCGGAGCCACACTGGCTTTGTACGGCAGAGTCAGTGAGGTGTGGAACGGGGAAAGGCCAGGCCCAGAAAGCTGAGCTGACCTGTGTCCTGGGAGCAGGAGAGGCCTGCCCAGGGGCTCCGTGTGAGAGCAGGTCATGTGGCTCCCCACCCTGCAGAACCACATACAGGGAAATCTGAGCCCCTGGGAGCTGGCTCCGAGGAGAAGGAACAAGACACTAGCAGCAGCTTCCTCCTCATTGGACCTCCTGGGGACCCCAGTCAACCCTGGAGGGAAAGGAAGGAGCTCCCGGCAGGTGCAGCCAGCCCCCCAAGACCCCGCCCTCCTCCACAGGAGAGGTGGGTGATGACACAGGGACAGCCAGGAGCCATACAGATCTGGGCTCGATACCCTGTTCTGCCACTCACCACCTGTACGCCTGTCAACAGTTCAATGCATTTTCAAATAGGGATAAAGATAGTACCCGTCCCCCTCCAACGGCTGAGCCAGATGCTCAGGAAGGACAGTGCTACACCTGGCACCAAGGAGGTGTATGAGAAATGCCAGCAGTGATGATGACGATCTCTCCCTGTGCTTGCGAACCCAGCTGTCCTGGCCTGCTTTCTGCACCCAAGGATAGCTACAGCCGGGGGCTCTCTCCTCTACAGAGGGAGCTGGGTGATGCAAACCTGTCTGAGTAGCGTAGGTTGCCTTCCCACTTCCCACTTCTGCCCAGGGCCAGGATGCACCGTGACCCCGAGGTCTAGATTCTGGAGCTAACCGCTGTGCCCCCTGCTTCCCCACAGATCTGCGCAGGATGACAGCTGGCTTCATGGGCATGGCGGTGGCCATCATCCTCTTCGGCTGGATCATCGGCGTGCTGGGCTGCTGCTGGGACCGGGGCCTTATGCAGTATGTGGCAGGGCTTCTCTTCCTCATGGGAGGTAAGGCTGTGGGCTCGGGGTGGGGGGGTCTTGGGGGGCAAAGGTCCTGGCTATGGGGATTCTGGGAGAATGGCTAGAGGACACTCGTTTATTCATCAGACATGTTTTTGAGTTCCTCGTAGCTCTCTGTCACTGTGCCAGCTTCTGGGGTTGCAGAGGCCAATAAGATCTGGTCCTTCACTCTCGGGAGTCTGGCTGCCTGGTGTAGGAAAGATGGTGTGTCCGTGGCACAGACAGAGGATCAGACCCAGCAAGAGCACAAACTCAGAAAATGCTCTGGCATTTTATGCACGTTTTGGACTTTGGGGTGGGAAGCTGGGCAGTTTTCTTTTCAAAAACTTATCCTCACCTTGATTTATGGGTCCTCAATGCTGCTGCCGTTTCAAAGTAAGGCAGTCTAAGGGTGGTGGGCAGGGCTGGACCTTCTTTCATGTCTGTCTCCCTTACTCTCTGCCAGTGTCACGGCCATGAACTGCTCCAGGGTCCCTAGAAAGGATTATATGTACAGAGAACTGTATGGCTGGGCAGGAACGGGTTCCAGTCCACGGGAAGTCAGGTTGGTCCACGCACCGTGTGTGCCTCTCTTCCCTGTGGTCTCGGCCGGAGCTGCAGCTCACCGTCGGGTCTGCTTCACAAGGAGAAGTGGGTTGATGCACCGTGGGGAGCTGGGCTTAGACACCGGGAATCTGTCGTATTTATGGGAAGAAAGGAAAGCGAGTCTTCCACCTGGAAACAATGTCCATTAGACTCCAGGCACCATGTGCTTATGGCCAGCTCGGGTCCCCTTTGTGAAGTGTCTGGGCAGGGATGGGAGGCAGAGGGGTGGGCCAGTCTGAGGAACGGCGGCCTCTGTCCCTCTGGGTGTACAAAGAGACGTCTGAGGGCCAGGGAGCCGGTGGCTGGGAGAATTCGTCTTGGGGCCGGCCGGTTTGCCCTCATACCCTGACGCACAGCCGTAATGGGCCCGAGACGAGATGAGGCTTCCCAGGCTGACTGAGCCCTCCGCCCCAGAGAGTCACATGTCCCACGCCTGTGGTCATCAGGGAGCAAGGGGGGCTCTCTGGTGCCCCTACATCCCTCTTTCTGGTGTCCCTCCGACACAGGCCCACAAGACCTGCCTTTGTCCATGCCCCATGTCTTCAGCGAAGCCAGGCTTGGGCTGGGCCCTGACCCCTGCACTGCATTTAAGGCAGCCACGGAGACCTTTCTGTTTCCACCCTCCAGTCAAAGTCTCCCTCAGACCCTGAAAGGTAAAAAGATAAGAGTAGAATGGCCCTGTTTGTCCAGAGCATTCCCTCTAAGATATTTCTAGCGATACAGAGACAGGCTCCTGTCAACGGGCTTTTCTGAGGCTCTAGAAAGGTCTCCCAGGAATCGGAGAAAAGCTGAGCAAACAGGCCTTGGGCAGAGCCGGAATCCTCGAGCTCTGGCTGCTGACATGCTTTCATCCCTGCCCTCTCGAGGTGTTTGCAGCTCCCCGCATGCGCACCCCTCTCTCCGGGCCCCGAGCGAGGCTCACAGCCTGCCCAGGTGTTAGGTGTCCGGGACCTTTCAACCCCGATAGCTTCCTTCTGGGTGGCTCAAGTCCCCTTCCAGAGAGACTGAGGAAGACTGTGATCAGCCCTTTGATCCTCTCTGGCCGGATCGCACACCATCGGGCAGGCCGTAAGCGGGCCAGAACAGAGCGACAGTGGCTGGGCCCACAGCTGAGGCCGGGGGGGTCGGGGGCCGTCCTGCTCACCTGGGACGGTGGGTGGGACTCTCTCCGAGGGAGGCGAGGGCAGGGGGCTCTGGGGCTGAGGGTCTGAAAGCTTTGATTGATTCGC
This sequence comes from Mustela erminea, assembly GCF_009829155.1. Lineage (NCBI taxonomy): Eukaryota > Metazoa > Chordata > Mammalia > Carnivora > Mustelidae > Mustela > Mustela erminea. The sequence goes on along the minus strand of NC_045624.1, from coordinate 12,738,643 downwards.
AATCGGAGGCCCCCACCCTCCAGGCTGTGTGAGTGGGTGCCTGGCTCCCCTATCCCCTCCTTCATGCTTCTCAGTCACCACACACAGCCCCGTCCCTGGAAGAGCTCTTAGAAATACTGATGCGTGCTGGGCCCTCGCCCCACAGCGATCCCAGCAGGACTTCTGGGGGTGATGGTCAGGAGCAAGAAGGAGCCGAGAGCCCGTGGAACAGCTGAACCGTAACGTTCTTTCCAGTGTAAAATGTTGGGCTCCTAGGGGTGAACCAGTTGGCCAAGGCCTTTCGCGATTTGCTTGCTTTCTTCCCTCCGCGACCACCTCGGAGACTGTTTCTCCAAGCCCCACCCCGCGCAGCAAGAGATAGGCAAGCGCCGTAAGAGGGCTTCGGTGATTACTATGCAGAAGTCCCTGAGCCCTGGTTCCTGAGGGGCTCAGCGAAATCTGCTTTCTAGGACATGCACTGTATTTTTTTTCTTAATGGCAAAATCAAAGTTCATGATAAAATGTTAGCATCAAGAAGAGCTTTGGAGAAGTTGCCGTTCTAAGAGCCGTTTCTTGCTGCCTGGGGTACTGTCCTGGTTGGAGTTAACCCATTCCATCCACCATGAAGCTTTGTTACCTCTGTCCATAAGTAGAGTTCTGTCCTCCCAAAAGAGGCTAGGGAGACAAGAGGTGTCCACACCCATCATGGCACCGTCAGGCCAGGCTCTAGCAGGAGAGGATCAAGGACAAAGCCACAAAGGGCTGATCTCTCGAACAGGGGTCTTTTTGGGAAGCTGAACCCCCAAAGGGTAGGAGAACACTTTCTTCCTCCTCAAGTTCATATCCTTTCCAATGAGGCCAGATACAGCCATGGGAGCAGTGCCCAGACCAGGTGCCCTCTGCTGACCCTGTGAATTTGGCTCAGTTAGCGGCAGAGAGAGCCGACTCAGAAGCTGTCCTCCACCACCCCCCCGCTCAGCAGAGGAAGCTACTGAGAGGCCCAGGGGCCAACCCTGAAGGGATGCTTTGACCTCTAGAACCCCACGTGTCAGCACCAAACCCTCCCAGAACCTGACCAGTCCTTGACCTCTAGAAGTTAACCTTCTAGGGTTGGCCTGTTCCCGTGCTCAGCATGTCCGCCACCAGCAACAGCCACCTCATGCCTAAGGCAAAGCATCATTTATACTAGAGGTATTTATGGCAAAATGGGACACAAAGGCTTCAGAGCCCAAGCTTTCGCCCAGATTGGCATTCCAGGCATCTGCACCCGGGCACAGACTGGGGCCCAAAGGATTAGCCCTAAGCTTCCAGAACAGCTGGGGGGACCCACTGTGGCAGGGGCCCGGGGCTGGCCAGGCAAGGGCATGGCGAGCAGATGGAAGGCTATGTAAGCATGAAAAAGGTAAATTTGGAGTCCAGAGTCCAAGGATGGAATTTCACTTGCCACTGGTTGAATTTCACCAGGGCCAAAACCCAAAACCAAACACAAACCAGCAGAATCCTCTGAGCGGCCTCTCCGTTCCACCGTGAGGGAGGACGGCCCGTCCCGTGCACCACTCCGCTCCGGATTTCACCAGTGCCCAGGCCAAACAGGGTACGCCGTACCTTTGTGACGTGACTAGCAACAAATTGTTTGATTAGCCTGCCGCACAGACCAGGCCACTAATTATGCGGGGGCGGCTTTGCCGGGCCAGGATGCTGGGGGGGGGTGGTGGGGAGCCCGTTTCCCCTCTGGCAGGGTCTCCAGGAGCCAAGCTAGCCCAGACTGGCGCGGCACCAGCTGGATGCAGGCAAGTGCCAGAGATTAGCATTGGATTGGATGAGTCATCGCGGCACTCCGCAGGGCAGGGACGGATGACATGGGGGAGAGACTGCGCAGGACAGTGGCGGGGGGGTGCCACGGGGGGAGAGCACGGGACAGCTGTGGTTACTTGTAGTCCTCTCGCTGGGGAACCTCTGCGCCCCCGCACGGATGCAGATCCTCAAGCTGAGTGTGAATGGCCGACCCCCGCCACTCCCCAACGCCCACGCTCCTGGGGGACACCCATGACCTCTGCCACCACCCGGGTCGCAG